>NC_037092.1:78722906-79049989 GCF_002994745.2 Rosa chinensis | reverse complement strand
ACCCCCAACCCTCAACGTCATGACTCCTTTGGTCATGTATTTACCAACTTTGGCGATGACCTTCATGAGCATGTTGATCATATCATCCATATATGGCGACATCTTCTAGCCATTGAACAGTGCTCATGGTAGCCATCTTGAGGCCTACCATATTTTCCATTCACAAAGTTTGTGGCTGTGCCTTTCAACACATGCCATAGCTCCAATTAGCTGATGGAAATTTGTGATCCGTCTTGCGTTTACATGAGTCTGAAATAAATCAGAGGACCTCATAGCATAGACAGTGAAGGTATTGAGGGTTTTCTCAATCAATTGTTCTTATGTGAAAGTTTTTCACAGGCATGCATCAATGTCTGATGTGGAGAGTTTCCGAACAATATTCCATAACTTGGTCAAAGTTAGGGAAGCAGAGATAATTCCATCATGCTTCTAAGTTCGGAAAATTGTGAATGTTGTTAAAACATTCACGAAGCGCTACCCAAAGGTTTCCAGCACTATCCTCATTCATGTACTCAAACTGGAGTGCCATCTCCATGTGGCGTTTCATCAGGGAAAGTGCCCTGGAATTATTTATCTCAGTTTGTGAGTCTTGAGGGTTCCTTTAGAATAGGGCTCTTGGATTGTAGGCAATAATTATCCCATGCCCGTAGAATCCAATGGAGTAAAATCGAGCTCGTTCAAGTTTGATATCCAAAAAGGAGAAACAAGAACGGATTAGTTTCGGAGTCAATGCTTCCACGAAAACTAATATTAAGATTTCCGAGCCTTAATGCTACCAAGAAATCGATTTCTAAGAAATTTGGATTAGACCGAAACAATATGTTTAATATGGTCAAAAATAGATACTTGCGGAAGCTCTTAGTCCGAAGATTATGAACAGTCTTAGTTCATTGATTACGAACGCTCTTAGTTTGAATATTATGAACACTCTTAGTTCATTGATTACGAACGCTCTTAGTTCGTCGTTTAGCGTGAATCCCCACAATTCTGCTTATTAAATAATCGAACCCATGTTCGTATATGGCAAATCCTGCAACAAATAAAGAAATTTAAAAGACAAGAAAGCAGGAACTTTAATCTTTAAAACTTACTTGTTGAAATTCAGAGCAGATTCGCTTCTGAACAGCTCCCACTTCGAATGGTGTACAAGTCTCAAAATGACTCCAATGGGGTTGAAATTTGGAGGTCAGATAGAAGAGACCGAGACGAACAACTTTGATGGGGAAGAATTTTGATCTGAGGTCCCGATCAAGAATTTTCGAGGCTTGCAAACAGTCTGATCTGCACAGGAACAAGCGTGCTGCTATGTTGCAGGGGCAACAGGTGTGAGACGATGCTGCAGGGGCAGTAGGTGGCACACGGGTGCGCAAGGGCTGCAGGAGCAGCGCACGGTATGGCTAGCAAGGGTTAGGAGCTTACGACAGCTTTTGGTGAAAGAAATTTCGAGTGTTAGGGTTTGAGGCAGCTTTTTGGTTTTTAGGGCTAGGGTTAGGGCTCGTGCTGATAACGTGTTGTAGTGAAAATGGAATTGCAGAGAGAATAGATGGGAGAATTGTGTGTGTTCTATTATTGATAATATGAGCCATTTATATAAGGATTTACAAAGTACATAATCTTGTCATACAAGGAAATAGAATCCGAATATAATTAGGAAATCTAGGACCTTCTCTCCTATTACAACTCTAGAACTAAACCTTAGTTTGAAGAGGCACACTCAATGTCGATATCCTTCAACAAGTAAGACTTTCTCAAAAATTTTCTCTCCAATGGTACATGGGATTGTAAAGCTGCCAGGATCCTTAAGCTTTGGTGGCAATTTCCTTTGAAGCACAGCACTCACTTCTCCTGATAACATCACTTTTTCATCTTTTTCAAACCTCCTTTTATTGGTACAGAGCTCTTTTAAAAATTTCGCATAAGAAGGAATTTATTTAATGGCGTCTAGCAGCGGAATGTTAATCTGCACCTTCTTGAACTGCTCCAGAATTTCTCCCATATATTTATCTCTTTTCTCTTGTCTTGCACGCTGTGGGAAAGGTAAAGAAGGTTGGAAAACGTTCTCCTTAGGGGCTGGCCCCTCTAAGGTCTTTTTAGCCTTTGTAGATGCAAAAACATTAGTTTCTTGTGCTTTTTCACTTCTCAATATCGTAATAGACTTGGCATGCTCTTGACTTCTTGGATTAACTTCTGCTTGACTTGGAAATTGACCTTGTCCTCTCTCCATTCTATTCAAAACAATAGCTATCTGTCCCATCTATGTCCCACCTAAACTTCAAGCTTTTGCTGACTCTTTTCCAAGGTTGATTGGCTTTGTTTCAACGTTGCAACTTCATAATCATACTTTTCTGTTCTCTTCAATATTTGAGTCAACATATCTTTAATGGAAGGGTCTTCTTGTTGCACATGGGGTGGTTGGTAAGCTTGGTGATATTATCTTTGTTGAGGTTGAGAGATTCCAGCTCCTTGATTATTGCTCCATGAGAAGTTTGGGTGTTGTTTCCAACCCGGATTGTAAGTATTTGAATAGGGTTCATTCCGAGTTTCCCATTAAATGCATTAATTAACTTGCTGCACCTCATCTATCATAGGATTTGCTGGGCAAATCTCAGTCTCATGGGCATCACTAGAACACAGAGCACAGGCTTGTCTTGCTACCTTACTCACCAATGGTGTCAATAACTTAGTTAATGCTGCTACTTGTTCCTCCAAACCTGACCTTGTTTGAACTTCATACATGCCTCCTCGTTTTGTTGATGAAGAATTCGATGCCCTAGGATCTCTTACACTGTAATCCCAATGCTGAGAGTTCTCACAAATAGTCTCATCAAAAGCCTGAATAGATTCCTCTGGAGTTTTATTCATCAAACTTCCACCAACTGTGGCGTCGACCATTCCCCTGGTCTAAGGATTTAGTCCTCTGTAAAAGTATTCAACCTTCTGGTAATCTTAAAAACCATGGTGAGGGCATTGACGAAATAACTCCTTCGTCATGGAAGCCCAAAGAAATAGATTCTTGGCTTGAATCCCTGACACATCGGAAACAGAACCGAAACTTAGCTTCCCTTTAATGTTCTTGCGTAGTACACCAACTGATCAAAGTGAACATAACATGGGTTCAATTGATCAAGGCACAGTTCGTTCTCATTATACCTTTTTTTTTTTTAGTTCTTTTTTTTTTTTTTCTTTTTCAATTTTGAGGCTATGTACTCTCTAAGTTAACAGTGACCAGTAGATAATTATATGAGCAAAGGAAGACAAGCTGACATATGCAAAATTGCATCAAAAACGGGAAAAGAAAGTCTGTCACAAAATTTGGCTATAGCTTCCATGACAAAATATGAGCCAAAATATCTTCTATAATTTGTCTATATGAAAATGATACCCGAATTTACGTCACATAGTCAATGTCACATTTTCCATAAGTTGCATCCGAATTTATGTCACATTGACTCAACACTAGCTCCTCGGCAAGCCTTGCTTTCACATCCAGGAATATCCTCATGCTGTTTGGTAGGCAATTTCTCAGAAAGAGCCCCAACGTAAAACTAAACTGAATCAGACCCGAATTTTGAGGCTATGTACTCTCTAAGTTAACAGTGACCAGTAGATAATTATATGAGCAAAGGAAGACAAGCTGACATATACAATTTTACACAAAAACAGGAAAAGAAAGTCTGTCACAAAACTTGGCGCCATAGCTTCCATGACAAAATATGGGCCAAAATATCTTCCATAATTTGTCTATATGAAAATGATACCCGAATTTACGTCACATTGACTAAGTCACATCTTCCATAAGTGTTGCATCCGAATTTACGTCACATTGACTCAACACTAGCTCCTCGGTAAGCCTTGCTCTTACATCCAGGAATATCCTCATACTGTTTGGTAGGCAATTTCTCAGAAAGAACCCCAACGTAAAACTAAACTGAATCAGACCCTTGTTCTATATGCATCCCCGTCGTGGAAACCCAAAGAACTAGATTCTTGGCTTGAATCCCTGACACATCGGAAACAGAACCGAAACTTAGCTTCCCTTTAATGTTCTTGCGTAGTACACCAACCGATCAAAGTGAACATAACATGGGTTCAACTGATCAAGGCACAGTTCGTTCTCATTATACCTTTTTTTTTTTAGTTCTTTTCTTTATTTTTTTTTCTTTTTCAATTTTGAGGCTATGTACTCTCTAAGTTAACAGTGACCAGTAGATAATTATATGAGCAAAGGAAGACAAGCTGACATATGCAATTTCACACAAAAACAGGAAAAGAAAGTCTCTCACAAAACTTGGCTATAGCTTCCATGACAAAATATGGGCCAAAATATGTTCCACGACAAACTTAATTGGTACTAATATCTTTCTTAATGCCGGTCATACTGGGTTATGGACTTGCTGATTCTTCTGGGAACGTGTGCATGTGGTCATCAATTAATTTGGCAATGCTGATCGACCTCATTTTACTTCAATATAAATACAAACATGAGTGAAATCTGATCTCTAAACAACGAACAGACTTGCTAGTGCAGCTTTATCACCAAATGGCTAATGCATTCCTTTTCTTCTTGCTCTTGATATTCTCTTCCAACATCATATTTGAAAACATCCATGCTTGTAACCAAAGCGAACGCAGCTCTCTGCTGTTCTTAGCTCTTACTCTGTCTTCTCCTCAGTTGAATTGGACTTCCGCTGATTGTTGCAATTGGGAGGGCATCACATGTAATCAGGGTGGTTGGATCACCCATTTGCAGTTACCTTCCAAAGGACTTAAACTCAAAGAAGGTATTTTTCTATCATCATCACTTGGAAATCTCACACATCTCACCCACTTGAATCTCTCCCACAATTCACTTTATGGTTCTCTAGATCAAACTGAACTCTTCTTGTCCTTGAATGATCTCGAAATCCTAGATTTGAGCTATAACCTTCTGTTTGGAGTGTTACCATCTTCTCTACCATCCAGAATTATTCGGATGGTGGATCTTTCCAGCAATCGCTTACATGGTGCAGTTCCATCTTCTTTTTTCCAACAAGCTTGGAATTTGACTAGTTTCAATGTCCGTAACAACACCTTTTCAGGTCCTATCCCATCCTCTATTTGTCGTCCTCCTTCTTCCTCGTTACGACACCTTGATTTTTCCTTCAATAATTTCAATGGTAGTATATCTTCTGGATTGGGGATGTGTTCCAAACTGCGAGTCTTCCGTGCTGGTTACAATTACCTGTCAGGATCGCTTCCAGAAGATATCTTTAATTCTACCACACTTGAAGAGATTTCACTACCTGTAAATTCATTGTATGGAGTAGTGAGTGATAGAATTTCCAACCTCACCAACCTTACCACCCTTGACCTCTCCTATAACCAATTGAGTGGTGTGCTCCCTCTCCATCTTGGGAAGCTCTCCAAGTTGAAACACATACTCCTTGATTTCAACTATCTGGAAGGTTCATTTCCCTTATCTTTGATGAATTGCACGAACCTCGTAGAACTCCGTCTGGGATCCAACAACTTGGAAGGCGATATTTCCATGCTTAATTTCTCCAGGCTTGGTCAACTTGGTAAACTTGACATGCGGAAAAATAACTTTTCTGGTATCTTGCCAATAAGTCTATACTCATGCAAGTCCTTGAAAGCAATTCGATTGAGCTATAATAATCTAGAGGTTCAAATACACCCTGAACTTCTTTCCTTGAAATGCTTGTCCTTCCTCTCACTTGGTTGGAACAAACGTCTGACCAATGTGAAAGTGGCAATGAAGATACTGATGGGTTGCAAAAGTCTCGTGGTCCTATCCTTGGCATCTAGTTTTTTAGGTGAGGAAATGCCGAACGATGTTGAAATGGCGGATTTGAATGGATTTCAAAATCTTCGAGTTTTAGATTTGAGTTCATGTAACCTTGGTGGTAAAGTTCCTTCATGGCTATCGAAGCTCAAAAAGTTACAGGTCTTGGATCTGAGTCACAACAGAATCACTGGCTCAATTCCAAATTGGCTGGGGACTCTTCCAAGGCTGTATGCTATGCACATGGAATTCAACCAACTTTCTGGAGAATTTCCAAAGGAATTGTGCACGCTACCTATGTTAGTATCTGAACAAACTGCAGCTCAAGTAGATCGTACTTCTATTGAATTGCCTATCTACTACAGTCCTAGTGTTGATGCAACACTTTTACAGTACAATTATATATTTTATGTCCCATTTATATACCTAAGTCACAATTACCTTAGTGGGAATATACCTATTGAGATTGGCCAATTGCAGCTTCTCCAACTGCTGGATCTTAGCAACAACAACTTCTCCGGCAACATTCCAGACCAGATATCTAACCTAAAGAACATGGAGATACTGGATCTCTCCATGAACCAATTCTCTGGAAAAATCCCGACATCATTCACAGGTCTTAATTTCTTATCAAGATTCAATGTCTCGTACAATAATCTTGGAGGACCAATACCATCAAGCACTCAACTCCAAGGTTTCAATGCTTCAGCATTTGAGGGGAATCTGAAACTTTGTGGTGCCCCACTTCCAAATAAGTGTCGGACAACAAAGGGTGCTGATGCACCTTATATGAGCACCCAAGATGCAGACACCAAGGAGCATCAAATTCCATGGTTTTATGTTTCTGTTGCACTTGGGTTCATTACAGGATTTTGGGGAGTCTGTGGTCCCTTGGTGCTTATGAGAAAGTGGAGGTATGCATATTATCATTTCCTGGACAATGTACAAGACAGTTTCCATGTGATGATAGCAAAGTGTATGGCAAGCATGAGGAGAAAGTTTGTTTAGAAGTTAGATAGTAGACATAGTACTCTACTACTCTTCTTGTAATAATCATAATAAACCATTCCCACAAATTTCCATTGACAAGCATAAAATTTTCACATATATTTACTTATACTTCATACGGTGTAGATGTGCCTGTAGTTGGCAAACAGAGGAAATAAGAATACATGCATTATTTCTTTTTGTGGCAACTAACAAGAAATTCATATGCACATATATTTGCTTCAGTAGGCCACTAGTGTGGAGAGAACTTGAGAGTAACAAGCATAAAATTCTTGCAACAGACAGAAACATATGCACACGTTATCCTTCTTCCAATTCCAATGTTCTTTCTACCTGCAACACTATTAAGGAAGCTACATTAGTCCACCAAAGATTAGCATAATCTTGACTGACACTTAAATAAGGTCTAGCATACAACAGACTGATAGATTCTCCAATGGAGTGATTCATTCAAGCCTAATCAGACAAAGGAAGATGATAGGAGCCAAAAGAAAGCACTTTTAACTTTTAAATGGGAACATATTCTCCAGTGTAAATTTGGGTTAAAGAATTTTCTTCAAACAGAAAAACTCGGCTAAGAAGTTGGATGTTCATGCAAGAGCCTTCTACTCACAGCAAACAGCAACACGATATAGAAGGTTTAGATCTTAGGAATTGCAAATTGAGAAAAATTCACCAACGGTGTCTGGACACTTAGGGGACTTTCAGAATGATACTTGAACTTACAAAGTTATCAATGTGATACCTGGACTCATTTTTTCGTATCAACGTCGTACCTACGACCAATTTCCATCACGGAGCTGTTAAATTTTGCATGTGCATCGCACGTGAGTCACTTAATGAAGACAAAAAGACCGATTTACCCTCAAAAGTTTTTTTTTCTTTTCTTTTCTTTCTTTCTTTCTTTATTCTTCTTCTTTCTTTCTTTCTTCTTCTTCTTTTTTGGTTTCTTCGATCTTCCCTTGATTTGAATCATCAAGATTCAAAATCATCTTGCTTGTCCGATTCCCACCGCCGATCGCCGATCAAACACCGCATCTGCGTCTCAATCCACCTTCATGCACCGCAGATGTTTCTGGTTCCCCTCACTTCAAATCCTACAGCAAATTGAAATTGTGCACTGAGGCTTCGCCGCTCACTCCGAGTTCATCCCTGCCACCGCCGCCGACGACTTAGCCATCACCACTCTCGTTCTCTCCTCCGACCCCCTTTTATACACCATTGATCAAAAACTCAGACCCCGCCAGCCCTCCATTCTCAAATCACCGCTCCAATCCCACCCCGCCATCCTCTCCGTCGTTCCCGACATGCAACACCACCTCTACACCATCCTCACCTGCAACTTCATTGGTCTAGCCGACAACTTCGGCCTCTAGCCCAACTTCGATCAGAGGAAATTGTAGGCCAAAGAATTGAAAGTGAAGGCAGAGGCCGACGATGCCAACGGAGGTCCGAAAAACGAGGATGCAGAGGGTTAGGTTGCCCATTGCTGAAGAGGACGAGGATGAAGAAGAAGAGGACCATGAGGAAGAAAGAGGGTTTCGCTGGAGATCGAGAAAGAAAATGGGCTCGATGGGCACGGCGGTGGTGTTGGTTGAACTAATCGACCGGTGTGGTCTGGTGTTGGTTGCGTTGGTGTTGGCAAGGAGAGAAGGAGAGAATAAAGAAGCCGAAAAAGAAGAAGAAGAAGAAGAAGAAGAAGAAGAAGAAAGAAAGAAAGAAAGAAAAGAAAAGGAAAAAAAAACTTTTGAGGGTAAATCGGTCCTTTTGTCTTCATTAAGTGACTCACGTGCAAAATTTAGGTTCTATGACGGAAATTGGTCATAGGTACAACGTAGATACGAAAAAATGAGTCTAGGTATCACATTGATAACTTTGTAAGTACATGTATCATTCTAAAAGTCCCCTAAATGTCCAGACACCGTTGGTGAATTTTTCCCTTGCAAATTTGGTCTTGGTTTCACTTCAAACGCAATCGTATCTACATATGAATATGTTCCCTTAAGAATTTGCTGATTATGCATGCTGCCAAAGTTTATTAACTCAGAATTGTCTGCTCAGTGTTTATTAAAGGATCAATGACAAAATAACAATTTCAAAAAACTATTGGCTTCATTTTTTTTTTATAAGAATATCTGCTCCACTATATCTTGCTTAAAAAGGACAAAGGACGTTGCAATTTCATTCTTTACTAAATGAACAATTAATTCAGGGAAACAATGACCAATAGTACAAAGAGCATAACAACACACCAAATATGATTTCACTAATCACCTAAACTTCCTAGACAGGGCACGAGATGGGGCCGATAACCTTTTTACCTTTTGGAGGGTAAAAATGGGGCTGATAACTTTCCTTCTAAACCTGAACCAACCATATGAGCATTGGCCTCAAGAATTAGATCATAGATGGAGTGATAGTGTGATACCAAGTAAAAGAGGATTCGACTAACGTTTCTTCTCAACATAGACCTGTTTCACAAGATGACGGCGCAGTCTAGGCTTACGTGAACTACCCTGAACAACATCAGTATCATTCGCAGAAGCCGACTTAGCATGTTCAGATCTGCGTACAAGTTTGCAAGAAGCAACGTTGTGTCCGACATTGCCACAATGAGAGCAAAGAGAAGGAAGTCTCTCATATTCGACCTCCACTATCAGAGTTTCACCATTCTTTCGTCTTACAACCAATTCCAATGGAGGGTCAGTGGACAAGTAAATATCCACCAAAATCCTAGCAAATAAACCAAAACTCCTACCCAATGTATTGGAATCAATCTTAACAGGCACACCAATTCCATTCGCAATTTCAAACAGGGAGACTGGCTCCCAAAATTCAAGGTCGAGGTCCCAAAATCGAACCCACACTTGCGCATTTGTATTGCGTTGGTTAGCAGGGGAAAAGTTTGGGACCCAACGCATAAACCTCAACATTCCAGGCTTCAGTGCGATCGATCCTTTTGACCAAACCATTGAAAGAGCAGCTTCAGAGGAAAGGCTGAAAGTAAAATAGCCTCTTCCCATTGGAATAAGATTCCAATGACCAATCTCCCCCCCAGACAAGTCCAAGCTTCTTCTACAACTCACTAGGAGAGTAGGGTTTGTCCCCGAGAGCCAGATGAATCCTACCCAACAGCATGTGCTTGCACTTTTCAAGACCAGATTGATACCCTTCTTCAGAGATGGTGACAGTTGTTTTTCCATCCTGAACCACTGGCGGTGGGAGGATAGAGATCGGAACCACGGGCTTCGCTATCATAGATGCATATGACCTAGGCACTCGGCATCACCCGAATTCAGAAATCTCCACGGGCAGATTGGCTGTTGGTTTGGCATGACGCGTAACACTCTTACAGTTCCTTCCTTCCTTTCAGTAGCGATGATAATCTCCTCGAGTTCGCCCGGTCGAGGATCATGAAGCTTCGCCGGGGGAGCCTGCACCCTAAACCCTGATGAGTGATGACTGAGGAAGATGTGTGTCAAATGATGATCAGTTGAGTGAGGCCGGAAACTGATTAATCTCGTCGACCATCGCAGAGTCCCTCAGTTTGTTTTTTCAAGTTAGAATTAAAATGATGCTATTGTACTTCTTAATCTTAAAGGGTTTTGCCTCTTGGGGCTGTTTATCTACTTGAACTCGGGGTGCAAATGGTCCCAGCTTACCCTCGAATCCCGCCGATACTAGTTGCCAAGTAGTTCTATTCTCGGCTGCCTCAATCCTTGCTTGTAGAGCGGTTATGGTTTCGTTCATTTGTAGCAATAATCTTATGTTGAGATCCTGTGGTGAGGGAGGTAGTGTGGTTGTGGTAGCTGTCGCTACTGAGGTGCCTGCTGCATTAAGGATGAATTAAGGAGGCGGTGGGAATGGTGTCATGTTGAGTGAGTTTGGGAACAGGGTTGAACTTATGTAGATGATTTGTGTGGTGCCATTTACGTTGGGGATGGACGCTCCGCTGGGTGGGTCAGAGGCTGTGTAACGCCCAAGCTTCACCTCACCGGCTTAAGCACGTTACAGTGCCGCGAGTCTCTAAAACATAAACTGAACGCTCGATTTACATTCTAGAGAACCGCTAGGCATTTTGTTTGAAAACTTTTCGTAGAAACACAGCGGGAGCTACAAATATTTTGAGGTGAAAAATCCTTGAGTTGCTAAAATTTATTTCATTCATCGAGAACTTGAAATGAATTCTCACACACAAGGTACGAACTTCAAGGAAACGAGAACTCAACCAAAATTGACACAAGGCTAACTATCAACAAGTCTCGAAATACGAAGTTCGAGAAATAGAATTTAGAACAAGGTCTAAATGACAAAATTTACCGAACTTGTTCCGCACACCCAGCTCCGTCCGCTATTGTCCCGTCACCAGTGCACAGTACCTGCATCCACACTATTGTAGGGGTGAGCTTTCGTCCTCGCTGCTCAACAGGAACTCTACCTCAACTAGACTCAAAACCAATAAACAAATATTTGGGTTGCCCAGTATGAAAACATATTTAAACCAAATATTTAAAAGAACGACAAACTTTAATGTTTTTCAACTTGAAAACCGATGCATGATGCTTAAATAAATACGGCGCCAAAACCAAGTATTACCTGATGGCCGGTCCCATAGACCCACTACACGACCTTACCTCAAATTAATTTATCACCAGGTAAGCATAGCGAGAGCGTCCACTACCTAGCTACACACACGTACCGGGCCCGCTATTACGATCGGAATACCCGGACGACCGGCGTAACTAACCCTTCGGAGGTTAAGGGGATCGAACCCAAGGAAGTCAGAGCCACCCTTCGCTCTCAAGCCATCACACATTTTCTCACGGATTGGTTAGTATGCATGGCATTTTACATAACCAACCCATACCACTTATCATGCATCACATTAATAAAATATAAAAGAAAATCACCAACCGAAGAGAGTCCTGAATCCCTACCTGGATTCCGACGCTTTCTCTCACGTACTCCGAGAGTCGCGAACCTTCCGTTCCTCGGATAACTGGAGTCCTAGATTCCGACACTTCGACAGTTAATAACCCATTGAACAATTATATGAAATATCGACGATTAATAAATCGTCCAACCAACCTTTCCTGGTTTGACCATTGTTTGACCAATCACTACAAATAACCCTTTTTGGCAAATTACGAACTATATTGGAGTAATCCCACCAAAATCGGATTAGTTTCATTTCACATTAGGTGCACCCGAAATTAGTAAGGGCACTCAACCTTATAACATAAACCATGACTAACTTTTTATTTAATTACCAAAGTCTCAAAAGTGGAACGTTCAACATGCAGATAGGCCAAAATAAATAGACCATAATTATGCCATGTCCATTTCACCTCTGTCCAATATATCATAGCATACCTTAGTTAATTTCAATGATTAGTAACCAAACAAAAAGGAGACTACCACATCCAATTCAACCACGCATATTTACTTCCATTCTTAACCCCATTCTAACCAATATAATAGCACTATGCCAGAAAAGCAATCAGACGACAGAGGAGATCTGTCGTCTGATTAAAAAAATTTCTGTTGTCTAGTACGGTGCCGTCTCTTGGGGCATCAGACGACAGATTTCCTCTGTCGTCTTATTTATCAGACGACAGAAATTTGTTAGGTCTTCTGTTGTCTGATGAAATCGAGACATGAGCTAGTGAATTCAAACGACAGATAAATGTGGTATGAACTAGAAACAAATAACAGTTCTTTATAATTTCTGTGGTCTGAATGGACTTATAATAACAGTTAAGTGTTGTTTTATTCCAGTTCAATAACAGTTAACTGTCATTTGTATTCAATTTAGAATACAATTATCTATCGTCTATAGTCACCTAAGATAACACTTATATGTTGTGTTATATGCATTATAGTCACAGATAAGTGTGCATTGAACTTAGTTCATACCATATTTATTTACCGTTTGAGTTTGTCACAGATGACAGTTAAATGACGTTTAAAGGGAATACAAATAACAGTTGTCTGTGGTTTTTATTAACTTATAGTAATAGTTATCTGTTGTGGCATATAACTTGGAATTACAATTAAGTGTGGTTTGAAAGTTGTTAAGGTTACATTTATCTATTGTTGTGGTTTATACTCTACAACAGTTAAGTAAAGGTTGAAGAGCATAGACAGGACAATTATTTGTTGCTTGAAGCTAATTTGAGCAACAGTTAAATGTCGTTTCATTTTGTTTGTAACCATAGAATTTTGTGGTTGTTTTAGTTTTTAGTCAACAAATTTTGTTCGACTCTGTCTTTGTTTTGACATGAAGACAACAATTATCTGTTTTTTGAGTGCATATAAAACAACATACTTGAATTTCATTCTGTTGTTACTTTCTATTTTAGATGACAATTTTCTGTTGTTTAAGTGTCCAAATATGAACACATTTTTTCTTGTTTCTGTTGTTCTTTGATGCGTCCAACAACATCATTTTGTTGTTGCTTTCTATTCCAGATGTCATACACACGCATCCCTGTTGTGCCATAATCATATAAATCTGGAAACAACACAACGCATTCATCAAATATGAAATCCATTCACAAAAGTACCAATATTTGATCAATTTGTTCCTGCAGCTATATATACATACATCCACCATGGAGCTAAACTTAATAAACATCAGTTCAATAACCCATAGCAGTTGGCATGATCAACAAATGTGACCCAAAAACCACTGATATCTCATACTACCTACTGATCATAATTAAACTGTACTTGTAGGCCAAAAATAGATACTTAAACCAACTGCATAACTAGTTAATATGGGTTATAGATGATGCATGTCCAAAATTAGAATCTTCTCGACACACTAGCTTTGTTGAAATTGGCTGACATACTTTGCCCACTCGGCCCGGACCTGATCAATGTCTTTTTGTGTGTAGAAGTGATTTGCTTTCCTTTCCCACTGCAAGTATAAAAAAAAAAATACAAGTTAAATGTGAATGGATATGTTTCACAACATTGATCAGAATTGGAAGGAGTTGATATATATATATACATACCTTAGCACTCCAATGTTGATTTTTGTCCTCCGCTATGTCTTTCATGTAATGCATAATCCACAGTCCACAAGTTTTATCGCCCAATTGCTCCGGAATGCCCTGAAACATCATAAAATTATTGAATACTTGGCTGATGCTATGGAATAAAAAGAACATTTGTTGAAGTAAAATCAACTAGCATATAGTTAGCTGGTTTGCAACTCGTACCGCACAATTTTTCCATTGAACTATTTTTCTGCCTTTCCTATTTTTCTGTGCATTGTATATTCTGATGGAACTGAAACAACATGATGAGAACAACAATCAGCCAGAAACTGAACAACTTACAAAGTAACATTTAGATAGAAATAATTCCAGCAAAATGCAAGTATAACAACCAATTTAACATTGAACCAAACTAATATCCTCTTACTCGTCCACAATAGTTTTCCATTCACCGGTGATGAGTCGCCTCTTTAATGGATCCATGAAGTGCACCACTTCTTCACCGGGGTTCACAACCGTCAACATCCAATGACAACTAACATTAAAATGTTCAACTCAATACCCAAATTAATGAAGATAACATGCATTTATACTGTAGGTATTAGGAGGTAAGCTCTAAATCAAAATTGCTTACCCTGAGTTATAGGGAACTAGAAAAACCTGGCCAGGCTTCCCATTTCCATACCGAACAGCTAGAGAACGAGCTCGTTCTGTTGGATTTCCACACGCAAGTGCACCAGTGTGATCAGGGTCTATGAAGGCGATCATTTCCAGCATCTTTGTTTTCTTCAAAACCTGATAGAGGTAGCTACAAAAACAGCAGATTTAGTTTAACAGCAATTACAACACTGAAGATGGCCACCATACAACCTAATACAATTTAACAGATTTAATGTGCACTACAAACCTCATATACATCACTAATGAGCCGTTCGATATCTCCTTCATATTGGTCATCGCATACACATCCCTCCTAAAGATAGCTACCTTCTTTGGATGGCCGAAAAGATCTTCTCCCAAAGTGGTGTGGATGGTGAACCCATCCTTTAAGAATGTGTTGGCCCATTGGCACAACATCTTTAGGGGTAAAGGCAACTTGGCTGGCAGGTTTTGAAGGTCATCATGATCATCATCATCATATATGTCTCTATTTCTCTTCTTCACAATTTTACGCTTTACTCCTTCCTATATTTATAAACAATAATATGCATCATTATTAGATAAAAATAGTTTAGGGTTTCTGAAAATGTACTAATGAACAAATGAAATTACCTTTTGCTCAACTGTGGGGGGTATAATCAAGTTTTTAGGCCAAGCAACGCATGTGCCAATTGCATCGCGTATTTTGACAATCTCATCTTTGATAGGAAATGGTAGCAAAGCATCTTCAACAATAGCTTTGGTGACTGACACGCGCACATTTTCCTCTCCCATTGGAACACCATGGATTGTTTGTTTGGTAGCCTCAATATCAACTTCAACGATGGTTCCAAGAGCAACTACATTATCCAATGAATTTATTGCTAGCTTAGACTCCAACTTGACCGTATTGGTCATAACCTGAGATTTCTGAAACAGTTAGCATAAATCAGATTTCAGAAATCGACATGCATCAATAAGTGTGATCTATCAATCTAACCATAAGGGTAACAGAATGTAAAGGAAGGAAGGTAAGGTCATAGGGTGCAGTTTACCGGAAGTTCTTCCCAGAATTTAGTCTTCATGAGAGGTCTACCAACTATCCCAACATCATCCTCAATAACCGATGCAAATTTGCTGCTCAATTTACTATCCAGAAACGGCATAGCAGTCTCCTCTTCAACATCCACTTGTGCAGCATTGTTCAAGATTAACTTCTTCTTGACATTTCTAGCAAGTTCAGTTTGACCAAGCTTCATACCCTTGTCATTTTGCCGGGAACAACTGCCTTGTCCAGAACCAATATCATTCAACGGTGTCAATGTTTTCAATGAATCATTGTCAACCTCTTTCCTCACAACCTTTTCTTCCAACTTCTTAAACCTATCCTCCCAAGCAGCTCTTTCCTTGGCAATGTGATGTTCCATCTCCAGCTCCCATTTAGCTCTTTCATTGGCAATGATAGTTTCTTTCTCTTCAGCTAATATCCTCTTCACACTCACCCTCAAGGTGTCTTCTACAGATTCCTTTCGGCGTTTTGGTATATTAAAGTAAGCAGCCAGCTTGACAAAGCCACCAACACCTCATACCCTGCCAGGGGCCTCAGGGTTTCCCAATGCCAATGTTAGAATATCATCTGATCCAGAAGAATTCACTTCACCTTCACACAATTTTTGCCTTAGTTTGTCCTGTAAACATAAAATAGAAGCAATGGATGCATGACTGATGCAAATTAATTATAAAAATTCAGAACAAAATAATTACACTTGTAATTGAACTTACAATTTTTTCAACTGTCTTCTTGACTGCCGGCCCGTTGAAGTTGCCGGTCTTGTCTTGTCGTGCCTTTACCCACATTGTCGCACGATCAAGTTCTTCGATCGGTATTGTTTCAGACTATATGAAAGGGTTTAATGATCATTACTCTGTCCTAAATCCAAGGAAGAACAATTATACAGTAAAGTACTCTAGAAAAGGCTATACTAACCAGTTCTTCTTGAAGATTAGCATATCCTTTTCGCGCCATTCGATGAGGGTACTTATTCTCCTTTCGCTTTTTTATTTGTGCCTCGCGAAGTTCCTTCAAAGAGTATGCAGAAGTGTCCACAATATTAGAGCGTCTTGAAGATTTTAACCGATAGACATAGAAGAAATGCATTATATGCAATTGGACTAAAATTCAGTAGTTGCCAAACCTTAAATTTTGTGGTAGTCCTATCAGCAACAAACTTATCCCAGTCATGTTGGTCAATGGATCGATAATCATCGGGAGGGAACTCCAACAGTTCAGGGTTATCCAAATATGGCATAATGTACCAGTTTGTCAACTTGCTCTTGAATTCTCTCCATTTATTGGCGGCTGATGTAATAACCAATTTCTTCCACTCCTTAGGCACCACAAATGCTTCCTGCATATGTTCAAAACCATAAGCGGGAACCTTTCTTTAATATTTGCTCAATGTTAATGAAAATAAGTAGAATACAAGTAACACAGCTATAATAACAACATTATCATACAATTAAACATATAGTCAGATTAATTACCTCAATACTTTCCCAGATTTTGTCTTTCTCATCTAATTTCACTCCTCTCCAATCCTTTATAGATATTGGGATCCTTGTACGTGCCAATACCCCAATATAGGACTGCATCTCTTTAGCTGCCTTTCCAATTGGTTCCCCTTGAGCATTACACTCAACTTTCAGCCTCTTTCCACGAATAAGTCGCCTTGAAATGCGATTCATCGTTACCATCCCACGCTTAAGTAACTGTAGTCCACCGGTTACGTTGTCCTCTTCATCAGGGGCCTTGCTCTTTCCAACATTACGTGCATATGCTGCCTTCTTGGACTTACCAGCTTGCTTGGATACACTTCTCTTTGGGGATGCAGATTTGTTAGAGTGAGCAAGTCTGAACCTTGTTTTTTTTGATGTCGCTTGAGCTTTCTTGGGGGTTGCAGCTTTATTAGGGGCTGCATCTTGCTGAGCAAAGGTAGATTGGAGTGGTACATCAATCTCTTCAACAGCTGGTTTTGACACGATCTTTTTACCTCTTTTCATTTGCAATGCCTTTATCCTTAGTGCTATAGCTCTAGCTTTGGCTGTGTTGTTAGACCGGGGAGCCATGACCTAAAAGAAACAAGTAATATGGTTGAAAACAAATATCACATCGCAGTACACAAAAGTACACAAGACATTAGCAGCTAAATTGAACCTAGTACTAACAAAACAACTAACATATTAAAAAGGTTCATATATTTCATCAATAATCACACAGTACAAAGACGGGTGAAGCAAACAAAAGTGCAAGGAAACAACCCTATTATCTAATCCTATAAGCGACGATGACTATTTTCATTCTCAACCCATATGGCTTCATCTCCAGGTCGCATATAATTGATGTGATCATCACCAACTATATCATCAAAAGTCTCAACAGATGGCAATGTGGCATTAAATGGCTGCTGTTCGACTTCAATATCTTGTAGCTCCTCATCATCATTAGCCTCTTGGTAGTCTTTATCTGGACACCTTACTACCACTGACCATTGCACATCAAGGGGGTCTTGTATGTAAAATATTTGCTTAACATGCGTAGCTAAGACAAAAGCATCATTTAAGTGCCCTATCCTATTCAAATTCACCAAAGTAAACCCAAGTTCGTCTACTTTGATGCCCCTAACATTCTCTACCCAATCACATTTGAATAATGGTACCCTAAACTTGTAGTAGTCCAACTCCCATATATGCTTAATCACACCGTAAAAGTGCATATCATCTGTTCTAGGGTTTTTATCCCTTGCATTAGAAATCTGCATTGCATCAGCAAGCAAAAATACCCCACTGTTTTGAACAGATCGAAGATTGTCACGCTCCTTGGTGTTGAAATCAACACCATTAACCTGGTATCCACTAAATGTTGGCACTTCATTCTTTGGTCCACCTGCCATCCATCTCATTGTTTGTGAAACATTATTGTCAGCAAACATGAGTTCATTTGAAACCTGCAAAGAGTACATACATTACATAACCATCAAAACATAATATTTTATTGTTGCAAATGTATCAACAATGAAGAACTTACCCTCTCTTTTAACCAGTTCGAAAAGGTTTGATTCTGTTTATTCTTCAACCACGTTTCATTTTTGGAGAACTTAGGATAAAGCAACTTTAATAACTCCAAATGTTCACTGGATGGAGGAGAAAAACAAAACACTTAGCAAGAAATAGAAAAAAATGAAGGGAAATGTTTAGCAATGTAATTACTAAAAAAAAAAAGGAAAAATGAAGTAATGACTTACAGAAAATATGGCAACGCATCCTCCGTATTCTGCAATACACAAAGATGTGCTTGATGCATTTCTTTTCCATAAACAGAAATCATGGAAGCACCTGATAGCGGTTTGGATGCATTCCGAAATTCTGCTTTGCTACTTTCTGGGATTCCAGCAGTACCAGCATCATCAAGCATACGTTCAGCACAAAACTCAACAGCCTCTTCGACAATATAACACTCTGCTATGCACCCTTCAGGGTGCCTACGACATCTCACCCATCCTTTGAACACTTTCATGTATCTCTCAAATGGATACATCCATCGAAAAAATACTGGACCACAAAGCTCTACATCTCGGACAAGATGCACAGTCAAATGAATCATGATGTCGAAAAAGGATGGTGGGAAGTACTTCTCAAGCAAGCAAACTGTAATAACTAGGTCTGCTTGCATTTTTTGTAGCTTGGAAACATCAATCACTTTGGCACATATAGCCTTGAAGAATAGGCAGAAGCGAATGATTGCATACCTAACAGGCTTCTCAAGAACAGATCGTAAAGCAACAGGGAGCAGAATTTGCATGATAGTGTGACAATCATGCGATTTAAGACCAACAAGTCTTAAATCATCCATAGAGACAAGGCTCCTAACATTTGAGGAAAACCGCACAGGCACTGTCATATTGAAAAAAGAGTTGCAAACTATTTTCTTTTCATTTAGCAGCAAATTCCAACTAGCTAAAGGTAACTTGTCTCTTTTGGCACCAATTTTGGGATTCAAACCAGTCCTAATGCCCATTTCGACCATGTCTAAACGAGCAGCAACCCCATCCTTTGTCTTCCCGGGAATGTTTAGCAATGTACGAATGATAGCATCACAACAGTTCTTCTCAATGTGCATTACATCGAGATTGTGTCGTACAGGAATATATCTCCAATACTCTAGTTCAAAGAAAATTGACTTCTTCTTCCAACAAGGCCTGCTTTGGTCTTCAACACTCTTTGCAGGACGACACTTTTTGCCAAATGCACAGTTCATACCCTCTACTCTAGCAAACACCTCCTCTCCGGTTAATGGTACAGGAGCAAGCTCCTCCTCTACTGTATTGTCGAAAGCAGCACGCTGTTTTCGATAGGGATGATGTCTAGGTAGGTATCGACGATGCCTCATGAATGACATTTTATTACCTTTCTTCAACCTATATGGTCCACTCTTATCAACGCATATCGGACAAGCATTGTATCCTTTCACAATGCTGCCTGACAAGTTCCCATAAGCGGGAAAATCATTAATGGTCCAGAGGAGTATAGCTCTTAGTTTAAAGTATTCCCCTCTGAAGGCATCATATACTCCCTCAACCCCATCCCACAAGACTTTTAGATCATCTATTAAAGGTTGTAGATATACGTCAATATCATTACCAGGTTGTTTTGGTCCGGAGATCAGCAGCGTCAACATCATATACTTCCTCTTCATACATAGCCATGGCGGAAGATTATATGTCACAAGTATAACCGGCCAGCAAGAGTACCTGCTACTTAGAGAACTATGAGGATTAAACCCATCAGATGAGAGGGCTAGTCGAAGGTTCCTAGGCTCACTACCAAATTCCGGCCATTTCTTGTCAACTAAATCCCAAGTCGGGGAATCAGCTGGATGCTGCATCATTCCATCTTTCTTTCTGCCATAATCATGCCAAGTCAGATTCTTAGCTGTAATGGCCGATTGGTAAAACCGTTTGAACCTCGGGATTGGTGGAAAGTACCATAAAACCTTGGCAGGTATCCCTACTTTTTCAGTTTTATCCTTGCCTAATTTCCACCTTGAAGCACCACAAGTGGGGCAGATAATAGCATCTGCATGCTGCTGTCTATATAAGACGCAATCATTTGGACAAGCATGAATCTTATGGTACTCCATACCTAATGCACTAAGTGATTTTTTTGCCTCATATAAAGATGCAGGAACCTCATTTCCTTCAGGAAGCAAACCCCTGATCATTATCAGCATGTCAGAATAGCAGGAATCAGTCATTCCATGCTTTGCTTTCAGATTGAATGTTTGAATCAGACCATTTAACTTGGTTGTCTTGGTACAACCAGGGTACAAAGGCTTATCGGCATCCTGCACATACTTCAGAAACTCATTTGAGTCTTCTGAAATCTCCTCATCCTCACTCTCTCCTTCTACATCATTCTCTCCCATCCTACTACCCCCATCCCAATCTACAGTTTCAGATTCCCCTCTTCTATTGCCAGAAATGGCAGCTATACTATGTTCTCCATGCCACCTCCAATGCTTATAACTACTATCAATGCCATTCCAAAAAATATGGTCCTTAACAACTCCAATGGAAAATCCATCAGTACTGCAGCATTTTAGGCAAGGACAACGTATTTTTGCTTTGTTGTTGGCATTAGCAGAGGCAAATTTCAGAAACTGTCCTACTCCTACCTCAAACTTCCGTGACCTTCTATCAGCATTCATCCATGATTTATCCATCTTACACAGAAAAAATACAATAATCAAGATTTGTACAACACCTTACATACATTTATATATCCCAAACACAATACATGCTAAACTGCTCAGAACTCATTACTGCTCAGTACTCATTACTATTGCATTTCAATAAAACTCTAAGCTTTACAAACATACTTACATGAGCCAAAACCCTCAAAACTAACTATAGAAGTAAAAAAGAAAAATGTACAAGATCAATCCTCAATCATCTATATTTAATGAAAAAACTATACAAGAGCTGCAAGTCATGCATTGAGATACGATGTTAAGAAAAACTTACTTGTAATTGCCTGACAATATGCCTGAACTACGACCTTGCTGGAATACCAAACCCTTCACAATGAAGTTAGCAACAATCTCAGCGACCTGTACAGATGTATCAAAACATTAGATAAGCCACACAATGTAATTATCAAAGATAAAAGAAATAATAATAATAATAGGGTTTAATAATTGCATTAGGCGGCCAGAGATGCCAGAACATACTCATACAAGAATTAAATCATTTAATGACATCCATAATGAATTTGTTGATAAGCGTTTAATTTGATAAGTTTGTTCAGGTCAAGAATTCATGTCTATATTATATCTTATGGTATTTGGATCAAGTTAATATAGACAGGTTCCTTCAACCCCGGCCCCAACCCACAATGCCCCATCTCCCTCTCACTTAGACTAATGGAATGCACATTTGCACATATATTTTAGATATGTCGCAATGCAAAACAACTAACACATTAACATGTGTTGACATTCTAACAGATATAAGATTTAAAGAAGCTAAAGAAATAAGTCATTAAACAATCAAGTTCTCCAAATTGAATGATAATAGCAAAATGACTAGAAGAAGCACGATTGAAGAATATGACAGAACACCAATTCAGTTATTCCAAACAATATTACAAATGAAATCTCCCACATTGAAATTCCAAATGAAAAAATATAAACCTGTCAAAGATAGTAGCAGAATGCTAATTTCATTGGCAAATGATGCCTTTTTCCTTTTGCAGTAATATAGGATATAAAAATATATAAAGTCCTACTAACCTTCTTCAAAAACCCGGCTATTGCTACCGTTCAACAATTCTGGTGTCATCCATGGAAGCTTTCCCCGCACATCACCAGATACCAAAGTATTGTGATTGATTCTTGATAATCCACAATCTCCAACCTAATGAGTAAATAATTCCAAGTACAGGTTAAGAACTCCTTTGAATCAATAATTCCAAGAATAGGTCAGTAACAACTAACAACAACACATGACATCCAAATTGAATTCATAGAATTGAGGTAAGAATGCACAAAAGAATAAGAATGCTTTGTCTTTTGGCTCTCTCAAGCTACTGCCTAGATGGCACATAAGAGGGCCTGTGCTGCATTTATATATAATGCCAGTGCTTCTGGAACATTGCCTAAAGTTAATGCATGTTGTTTTATTATCTGCAGCTACATGATTGCTTTATGCAAGTAAAAGATTACAATAAAGACTTAAAAGAAGTGAAGATAAACTTTGGGTTGGTGATTTTGTTCCTCTTGAGATTAATGTACAGGAAAAGATCAATTTGAGAGGGGGAAAAAAAAGGCATCATTTTAGAAAATGTAATGGTGAAGAATAATAATAATTTTTTTTTTACAAATATCCACAAGTTAAAGTAAAAACTATCTAGAATTTTGGTCAACTTCTTTTGAACCGACCGGTTTTGAATATCAAGTTCTTTTGTACCTTAAAATGAACGCGGAGATCGCTGCCTCTGGCTTTGCAGGCTGATTCATCATTGCAAAACAATAAAAACCATTAGATTTTCAAAAACACTCAAACTCATACTAATAAGATCAAATATGGGATCTCGATGAAACAGGGTTTAGAACATTTTAAGGTACAAAACAGGGTTTAATGTCAAAAGGTCAGTGTCTAGTCGTTCACTGAAGGTACAAAACATCAAATATTAGATCAAATATGGGATCTCGATGAAACAGGGTTTAGAACATATATAAATGTTTGCAGACCAAACCAGTTGTTACAATTTATTAAATGACAACAAAGATGAATGAAACTAAAAAACCAAATAGAAGAGTTGTTGACTAAAGCTACAAAAGCCTAAATTTCACATCAAATCTGGGATATTGATCGGAGGGTTTAGAGCATACATAAATGTTTGCAGATCAAAATAAACACACAAAATATGAACTAAATTTCAATATTACTTATTTTCTGATGATTTAAACTTATATCAATCAAATTCCAATTCAAAACTGCAACCTCAAGATTCGAAACTTCTAAAGCAAATCTGATATTGAAATGTTGTACATATAGTCCTTCTAGTTAGGTAATTCCAAAAGAATGCACCTATTTCATGAAACAATTGAAACCAGACCTACCAAGATCAAGAAAACCTACAAAATTCCACCACAGAAACATCCATAAATGAATAGATGAGACTACATACACTGAAAAAACTGATTGCTAACTTCTAACAAACCCAACACCAATAAAACCACATCGAAATAACTGACAAAAAATCAATCTTTAAAACAGAAATCAACTAACTTCCCCCCATAAACGATTTGGGATGCAAACAAAATAGACTACCATATTCCCAAAGAACTTAAAAACTCAATCTTTGACCAACTAAACCAGTTGGGATGCAAACATAACAGTTATCATATTCCCAAACAACTTAAAAACTCAATTTTTGACCAACTAAACATAAACTTCTGATCGAAAATCATAACTTTCAACTCAAAACACAACAACCTGAAGCATCCAATCCTTGACTCATTAAATACAGGACCCATAAACAACTTCAATCAGAAAATCTGAGATTTAAAATAATACCTTCCACTTGTTTTCTCTCAAGCAAGCAAGAGTTTCTGATCTCTCTCTTCTTCTTCTTCTCCTCCTTCTTCCCCCGTTCTCTGGAAACAAAGAATAATTATGATTAAAGGACAATTATCAAGAGGACCTTCTCTGACTAGCTTCTGTAGGTAGACCAACTGGATCCAATGCCCTGCAAGAAAAACCACTGTGATCAGTACATTACTTCCAAAGGTGATAGGCTCCACATTTATAAAATGTCTCCAAATGTTCTGTTTTGGTGGAACTTCAGTCACCTGCATTTTCTCTTTTTGAGGTACAAACAGTAATACCATGAAACAATTTTGACATTGTGATAATAGAAGAAAAAGAACTTTGTTGGTGAGAAAGGATTAACAACTGTTCCACTTCTATAATCATGCTGACTACATAGTTGAAGGCAAAGAAACTAGTCAAACTTCATTAGAGAACTTTTAGATTTTCTCACTTTTATTATTTCAAAATTGATTTGGTGGAGGAAGCAGCTGTTTTGGATCTGTTTAATACTTCTCATGAAAAGATAAAAATTAGAGATAACCACAAAATTACAACACAAGGACACCTGCAAATGAGCATTGCTCCCGTCCATAGGAGAAAAGGTTGAATATATGAGTTCGTAACATAGTGTGTGTTACTCTTTTTGCAGCTGCTATCATTCTTCTGCAGGAGGTTATGAAAGGTATTTATGAAAGGTATCTATCAAATTCCTGTTTCAGTAATAGAACAACTACAGTTTATATTTGGTCATTTGGATGCCTAAAACACAAACATGCTATCAGATTGGTATCAATTATGCTATCAGATTGACAGCAAAACACAAGCATCCTATCCTAATTGCAAACGGCATTAAATCGTAATTGCAATTATATCATTTTGAGTCATTTGATTGTCTGCAATTATACCATCAACATCAAATGCAAATCCGAAATCAAACACATTACCCATTACCCATTTCAAGTTTTCAACTATACCATTATGGTATTACCTTAGTTAAAAACCAACAAGAATACAAGATCAAATGGAAATCGATTATTTACTGATTGGAAATTGATTATTTACAAGAATACAAGATTAGAGGAGGATCGAAAGGACCCTTCGGCCGTCACAGAGGAGGAGAAGAAAACTTTGAGGGAGAGAGATGGTGAGATACCTGGAGGCGGAGCCGCGGAGATGAGTTGCTGGTGGGGATTGAAAGACTGGAGGCCCAGGTCAGAGACTGGAGATGGGTTGCTGAGTAGGGAGCACTCCAAGTCTCCAATCGAGTTGGCGAGTTCAGCGATGGGGGGAGCAGAGATGTGTCGCTGCCCGTCAAATGGAAATCGATTATTTACTGATTGGAAAATGATATATACAAGAATACAAGATTAGAGGAGGATCGAAATGACCCTTCGGCCGTCACAGAGGAGGAGAAGAAAACGGAGAGGGAGAGAGATGGTGAGATACCTGGAGGCGGAGCCGCGGAGATGGGTTGCTGGTGAGGATTGAAAGACTGGAGTCGGTGGCCGGTGGGGCTTGAAAGGCTGGAGGCCCAGATCGGAGGCCGGAGATGGGTTGCTCGTTCTAGCGTTGCACTATTGCAGGTTGCCGAGTCGGGAGAACTCCAAGTCTCTAATCGAGTTGGCGAGGTCAACGATGGGCGAGCAGAGATGTATCGCCGTCGATCATCGATTCTTCAAGGAGAGTAGGAGACAAATCTGGGTTAGAGAGGACTGGGTTTCAGAAGAGGCTGATTTTTGAGAGGTATAGATCGAGTTTCTGTTGGTAAGAGAGTTTAGACAGAGCGGCGCGAGAGGTAAAACGAAGCCTGCTAGCTAGGTTTTGTGTTATGTAAAGACAGACTTCAAATAAAAAAAGTCAAACTCACCTTATTCAAACAACAGAATTTCTTAGCTCTGTTGTCTGAGTAGTTTTACATTCACTGGTCATCGATAGGGTTTGGGAATTTAGGAGGGAAAAGACTTATTCTTGTTGGAGGGAAATCCAAACGTTTTGCTAAGAAAATTTTTATTTGTTCAGACGACACTTAAGTGTCGTCTGAGTCTGACCATATCTTCAAAATGAAACAAGCATGGTTTCTCATTGTATTCAGACAACACATTTAATTTATGTGTCGTCTGAGTTTAGTCTGAAACACTCAGACGACAGAAAATGACTATTCTGTCGTCTGAACTCTGTTGTCTGATAGCTTTTTTGGCATAGTGTAGTTACAGTGGTCGTACTAAGTCAAGAACCATGAGCAACAATTCAAATTTGAAAATTTTCACTGTAGCACTGCGGCTCAATAACTTGACTAGTCAACACCACACACAACTAGAAACATTTCTGTAAATCCAACAATTCCATTCCAACTTCAAGACTTGAATTTCAATCACCAATTCGAGGCTATACCTTTACTGCCAAAAGCAACAGCATTACACATTGAGTTGAGGTGAAAAACTGAGATTTACCTCAATTGCATGAATCATGGTGATTAAGTCTGGGTTGCTGCGAACACAAACTCCATGCAGGAAGCATTCTAGTTTCCAGGTTAATAGTCTTGCTACTCTTCGATCACGCTCGGGTTACTTCTCAAGAGATGAAATTTAGATTGACCAAGCCCGAGTTCCTGCTGTAGGTTCATCATCAACGTCGAAATTAAACCAAGGAGCCCAGAAAAAGCCGCCGTGCACTGTGGTTTCGGCAGAACCCGTAAAACACCCAAAACCACCCATCATTAAAACTTGAGCGAAACCATCAAAACTTAATCCCAATCAAAAAATAATTGCACAGACGGATAGAAGAAGATGAGAAGAGGAATTTTCCATACCGAATGCGGTCCAGACGGAGGCCGGAAATCGCAGAAATTCACCGGAGCAGTCAAGTCTTCTCACCGTCGATTCTCCCTCCTCGCCGAGTGCATGGGTGATCCAAGACCGCAGACGTGACAGCGATGAATAGAGGAAGACATCGGTGGTCGGATGTCGTCGGTCGGTGGCCGGACGACGTCACTCCGGTCGGGTCACATGATCGAGTCGCCGAGTCTCAAGAATGGGTCGACCTCTCTCAATCTCTCTCGATGTTTCTGATACAATCTGGTCCCTTCCATGGGATTTATAGTCCAAACAGCTCAAATCCAACGGTGGAGATCAAGCGGTGGAGTCAACAGACGGCCCAGATTGGTCCACGACATTTTCTATTTTCTTAAATGATTTCCAAAATGTCAAAACTTTGAAAAATTGTAATAATTACCTCCGGTATCCGAAAAATTCCTAGAAAATTTCCACGAGCTCGTCGTGACGTGAACCTTCTTATCCAACTCCTAAATTGAAGATTTCACTTTATGAAAATTTCTGAAAATTTTCTCAAGCATGTTGACATTTATCGAAATCGTAAATAAATAACTTGTTGAACGATCTCAATTTAAGCTCGATAAATTTTCCGGGGCCCACAGGATGCCTGCATTTGGCTAGATGTGGGGTTGACTGTTCCCGTGAATCCAGTACTTGCGTCAGCTATGAGGAGTATGATCGGTGTACTGATGTCGCTGAGAGTACGTGGATAGCGGAGTTTGCTAGCTAGCCCTGTCAAGCGCTTCGTTATTGGCAATCTGTCACTATAGTGCGTCTCGGAGGATGCGATTCTAGTTCTCCATATTCTTGACTCTCCTTTGTGCCTCCAAGGCGGCGGTGTGCTCCTTTGCTGCCTGCTCTTGGAAAAGTAGTAGATCGCGCTTGACGATCTCTAGGTTGGCGGTAGGATATGTGGTTGATACCCCTACGGTAGTGTTTGTCACAATGGAGGTCTTGCCATTGGGGCTAGGGAAGTCGAGGGTGCGCTGCACCTCTCGTGCCCCGTCTTCTCGGGACTGGTTGTCATTGTTGGTATCTGTATTGGGGTCGGGGTTGGGATTGGGAATTCTAGTAGCCATTGGTTTGAGTTTATAGTATTATGCCAAGCAAGGATTGGAGGGGACTCCTAGCACCAAATGTTTCTGCGATAGTATCGGGATGGTTATGGTTAACAGAATCACGGGATGATGTATCACTAACGCCTTCAATATCTTGTCAACCTGTAAAACAAACAAATGTCAGAGGGAAGACCGAGTGTGTCAGCCTTCGACTTTCCGATGCCTAAGTTAGTATCGTTATAAGATGTTGACAATTAGGAAGATTTAGTGACAATTACCTTACTATGGCGATAGAGATGTTTATTTATAAGGAGTTTGGGGGGTGAGGTTCCCACTGTTTCCAATGTGGGACGATGAAGCATTCTGATACCGCATATGTAGGGTATCGAGATCACGTCTGGGCGTTGTTGGCGTTATTCTGGGTGGCTAGTGAGTCTTGTGCTTCTGATATATATGCTGAGTTGGTATGTATACCAACACTAGCCATAACACTTAACGAGATATCATCATTCCATTTCATGTTAAACCTTTTTTATTTTTTTTTGGAACCTTGAAACTTTTTCATTTAGAAATACAAACACTCCAAATTTGGGATCAAGTACCATCTCAAAGATTTTTTACACTACAGGCATTAAACATGTCTTGTTATAGATTATGCATCTCAAAAATGCAATTCAAAATTAGTCCCTTAAAATAACACCATAAAACTCATCTTGTTTAAGCTTCAAGCTAAAACATCCAAATTACGGTTGTCACTCGGTTGGTTCGAATCGGTTATATGCCTTACCAATTTCAAAACTAAAACTTTCGATTTCAAAATGGATCTACCAATTACCAAACCAAAATTTTTGGTATTTAACCATAACTACCAAATTAGGTATTTCGATTTTTGGTACGGTATTACCAATTTTACAACAAGTATCTTTTGTAATATAAATTAGAATGAACAATTGTAGATTTTTTAATTTGATATATTGTCGAAAACTTTGTATTCATCTCCCTTATTTGATTATAACTCTCTTATGTATATATGACATCAAGTTTTAGTCATGTTCAATAAAACCAAATATTTAAGGAACTTTTACCAAGTTACTTAAAATACATGTACTATCACTACTACAAAAATTGAATCAGACGACGCATCATAGTTTTCCGTCGTCTGATTGATTTTTATTTTTTTATACGTCGTTTTTATAAAACTCGTCGTCTGATATGAAATTATGAACTAGTTCACAAGACGTTTAAAGATAAAACTGTTGTGTGACCCTAAAAAAATTGAGCGGCAAGTTTCCCACCATGTCTGTGGTGCCAAACCTCGTCTCAAACCCCAAATTTTCTCCCAACATGTATTAATCATACAACGAGAAACAATAAAACTGTGGTCTGATTAATATGTTTGGCAGAAAGGAAGAGATGTTCCACCATCATTTTTCTCCAACTCCCCAACGAGGGAAGTCAAATTGATAGGAGGCAAATTTCAAATTTAAAACTCATGTACTCAGACCACATTTTTATAAAATTCTGTTGTGTGAGTCTTTGTAGGGCTTGTCCAAATTCATAGGGCAGGGCTTGAGACCCTACACTTAAGCCAAAAAAATAACAAAAATAACAACATATCGACCCAATATCCAAAACCCTCACTCCTCACTCTCGACAGCGCCCCGCGCCTCAGTCTCTCTCAACACAAACCAAAACCCTCACTCTCTCTTCGACAAAGCTCTCTCTCTCCTCGACAAACCCTATCTCTTACTTGAAAAACCCCACCAAAGCGCTCTTTCTCTTCGACAAGCCCCGACCACATGGGTTATTCGATCTGGGAAATAGCGAAGGCCATCATCGACGACCACTCCGAGCTCACCGCTGACCTCTACACCCAGGCCATCGTCGTCGACCCCAACAACTCCGAGCACTACTCCGACCGCACTCAAGCCAACATCAAATCCAACAATCTCACCAGTAAAAACCACTCCTCTCTCTCTCTCTCTCTCTTGCAATTTCCGAAGCCTGTTCTTCGTTGTCTTCTTGTTTTGTTTCTGAGACCTAAAATTGAAGAAATTGAATAAGAGATAGGAGACCTCAGATTGCTTGGGCTTTGAAGTTTTCTCAATTAGATAGTTGCTTCTCAGCTTGTTTACGTTTTCATGGTGTTCTTCTCTCCTATTTGTGAATCTTCGTCGCCATTCTCTTCTGGATTATTCAAGTTCCTGAATTTCCTCATCTGGGGCTCATTCAATTTTTTCTGTTCTTCAATCTTCTGGGCTGGCAATGAAGAGGCGGTGGGGCTAGCGATGAAGAGGCAGCGGCGACTCCGGATCCGAAAGATTGGGCATGGTGGCCTGGCCACCAGTGCGGCGTTCCTTTCAAAGATGTGGTCTGCTTTGTTAGAACTGGCGGTGGCCTTGGTGTTGGCTGTGTTAATCGAGGCGATGGATTGTGGGTAGGTTGTCAACGCAGCATCATCGATCGTGGACTTGCAGGAGCAATGGTGGAGGGCGGCGACTTCCGAATGATGGTGCTCAAATCCAATGTCAGAGCAAAGAAAATTTGCTCAGCATGAATGGGTAATCCTTCTCTCCTTTTCAATTTGTAGGTAATGGCTCCTATGGTTTGGAAGTTTTTGTGCAATACCTTCTAGGCCCGACCATGAATTGTGACAGGCTTTCCTCGATCTCCCTCTTTAGGCATTTTTTTGTTCTGGAGTAACGAGCTCTCAAGATTTATTCTTTCTGTATACATTTTGATTTTTTTTTTCCTCTCTTGTTGCTCTTTTCTACTTATCGGACTCAAGTTATGATTACACATATCTGCAGAATTGACAATGTACTTGTAACTCTTTTCTCTTATATAGTTAGTGTAATGTACTTGTTCTCCTTGTGTTGTGCATAGATGTTATGATCTATAGTATACTTAAATAGTAGAGCGATCCTCTTCAATTCTCCATGTCCTCTGTCATGTATAATATATACATGCAGCTCCGTGTTGGTATGCTAGTCTAAGTTCATTGCATATTTGTATGAGTATTACCTGATTGGCATATCATGTTTTGTTGTTGGACGGAATATTGACATATTATTACTTCAATCAGTTTTCTGATAATAGCTTGTTGAATAAAGTAAGCATTGGTGCTAACCACGAAATTAAGCTTAATCATAGGCAGCTGCATATTATTAGGGAATGGGAGTGGGGCCATCTTCTACACCTAATCGTTTTAAGCGTAATATGCAAGAGTAGTTGTGGGTGGGGCGCAATATATTTAGTTTCTGAGTTATTCTGGTAAATACATTGACATATGCACTATATATAAATGTTGATAAGATTGGAATTACTAAACTATGTGTGCCCTCTTTGTAGTGTGGCATTTTCACTTAAATTATTATTACTTTGTTTAGTTTGAGTTGGCTGCTTAAATTTGAGGACATTAAAGGTACTACTCTGGACATGACCTTTTTCTTATTGCAGATATTATTTACCACTGCAATCTGATTCTCAAGTATTCAGAAGGAATTAACAGGACCTGGGTTCGTTTACTCTTTACATAGTCACCATTACTTTAATTGTACTTTTTATTTATGTTAAAGTAGCCTCTGATTGCTAACTAGTCTAGTCCATTCTTGTATTGCAGTATAATGCGCAGTTTAAAGTTGTTTGAACCATTACAGTACAAGTTTAATGTTTGTGAGGTAGTCTTATTGTGGGAGCAGGTGTGGATCTTTTTGGTGACAATATATCATCGCATTTCACATTATTGTCTTATTCAGTAAAAGAATACATGAATTAATGCAATGAAGCTAGGATCAAATGGTGGTGGAATTTAGTCCAACTACACAAATTGGGTAGACATAGTCCGAACATTGGGCGGGTAGTTTTAGAGACATTCTTTAGTACATGCATGTTTGACATTTGTTATTTGTCAATTTATTTCACTATGGGATTGTAGTTAGTCAAACGAGTACCCATTTTTCTCTGTTGGGGGATCTCATTATATCATTAATTAAGGAAGCAATGTATACAGAATGAGCAGAACTAGAATGTTAGTAGCTTACAATGCATTTCAATTCTCAATAGAATTTATCAGACCTATGATAATTGCTATACCATGGAGTAGTGGTTATCATTGCTCAATCTTCAGTTTGATAAATTCTCTGTCATCACTCAGTTTTTATATTAAACTTTCTTGTTGGGAAATAATGTTCTCAGCTGTGCCTTGTTTATGTAAAATTCCATTACAGTGGGCTAGGAGAGCCAACCATGTTTCTGGTCAAGTGAAATTGATTAAGTGCGTAATGAGCTCACAAGTTATGTGTTGAAGAACATCCTCAAGCTGTAAAGTATGCAGTTGCTCATGCCTTAGAAGCTGTGAAGTGAAATAGGCTAGAAATGTGTTTTTGTGCTCCAAAGTGACAATTTAAAGTGCATTTCTTCACTTATTTTGCTAGTGGAGTAGTATAGATGTGTTCCATATTTTGGTGTTGGAGTAGTATAGTGCTCCTTTTTGGCAATATTGTCTATTACATTTCAGTACAATTATGTGGATTATAACAATATTAGATATATATTGGTAATTACTATTCATTTGGTGATTTTTGATTTCATTTTCTGTTGTACGTACGCACCATCAATCAACAGCCATACAATAAAAATTGTTGTGTGAGAGTAATACAGATCACGGATGCAATCAATGTTTTAGTTGTGTGAATAACAGTCACACAACAGTTTTAACAAAAAAAATGACTTCTGAATCACCATCACACAACGGGTTCTTAAGTTGGCCGTTGTCTGAGTGACGTTCACACGACAGTTAATGATGTCGACAAGCTATCGACAGCCTGTTGACATGCTGTCGACATGGATGCCGAGTTCTTCAGACGACAGTTCTTTAAATCATGTTTCATCAGACGGCAGCGAGATATACGACAGTTAGCTTCGCATCAGACGACAGTTTTTAGCCGTCGTCTGATTCAATTTTTGTACTAGTGTATTGATTAGTATTAATAATAATATTAATACTATTATGAAAATAATTATGTTTATATTTCTTAATATACATGTATATATATTGAAAAATAAAAATATTAAGGGGAAAATGCTCTACCCTAGCCGCCGCTTGCTAGGGTTCCAATGGTGCTCCCTAGCATTAATCATACAGCTAATCGGCGCTGCTTCTTTGCCTAGAGAGGGGAAGAAGGTGTACTACCCTAATGGCATCGAGGATTGGCGCCCTTCACACGCAGAATGTTTTAAAAGGCTGAGACATAGCCGAGGCGTTTTCGGGAGAGCCTCAGCAAGACGTTCGCCTTGAGGCGTAAGGCGTAAGCGTTACGTATAAATTAGCGGTATTTATGTATAGAACTAGTTTTATATAGAAAACATGTATACTGCAGGGTAGTGAATCAAACACTGCATTACAAATCCAAATTTCAATTGCAATTGCACATAACATCTTATCAATTGCACTCATATACATGATGATATCCCAGATTATTAATCACTTAATCAGTAACATGACCAAACAACATAATAATCCCAGATTGCTATTATATATGAGTAATATGACCAAATTAAGCACATGATAATCCCCAAAACTATGGTCTGCCTATTCTGCAAACCTTGCCAATACCCACGTTCTTTCCCTCATTTAGTATCAATTATATTGCTAGCACTGCACCGATTGCTATCATACATGATTTTCATTCATTTATGCTATTATCATAATCCTACATTCCCAGTTGCACCAAAGTGATTAATTGTTCAATTAAAACAGAACAAGTGATTAATTTGAAACAGAACTAGTTAATATAGGCACTATTTCGAAACTACTTCAAAACTCAGACCATACAAATCAAATTCAAAGCATCGAATTCAAGATATTCATCATTCAAAGCATCGGATTCATCAGCAAGATCAAGGAAATCAAATTCATACCTTAAATCCTTTGCTGCAAATCCAATTCCAACTCTCCGAGTGAGAAAATCTCTTGCTCCAAGTGCGAAAAGAGCCTCCTTTAGAGCCAAATCCTTGAGAAAACTCATAGGCTCTTGATGATTTTATCAAATTTGCTGCCTGGGATTTGGGATTTGGAAGTGAAAGAGTCGAAGTTTTGATGGAGGAGGCTGAAGGAAGTTGAAAATGACTTCAGCTCGAGCCCTGAAGGAGTTATAATTCTCAAAACACCAAAACGACATCGTTTTGGTGTGTTAAAAAAAAATAATAAAAAATTTCCCAGGCATACGCTCATGATGCCTTATGGCGTGATTTCGCCACCTTCAGCTCCCTCATCTCCGCCTCTGCACCTCATCTGCAAAACATAGGCAATTTCCCTAACGCCTCACGCCTTTGAAGCCTTAAGGCGCGCCTGACGAACACTTTTTAAAACATTGGAAGGAACTCATGCGCCGATCTTAAAAGGATGCTGCTGCTTTGCATCCAGAAACAGGTGACATGCAATGCAAATGGGGGACTACATATTTGCGCTCCGATTTGGTGAAAGCTTGAGTGAATGCTTGTAGTGACGGACTCCACTGGCATTGGGAGTTGTTGGTGGGTAGCATAGCCTTCCGATACATGCTTGCGATGATGGGCTCCTCTACTGATCCGACCACACAGAGGACGTTTGAAAGAGTCTGACGATGGGCATACAAGGCTGATTGAGATCGGCTCTTATCGGTTGGTGGATGGAATGAAAGATCTTTTCTGTTCCTGGAACAAGGCGGCGATGATCTGGTCCTCAGGATCTGTGGCGGGCTAGCTCCAATTTTTCAAGAGCGATGCTGATTGCGATCCTTGATAAGGCAGCCGAACTCCTGCTGGGGCGGCATTGCTCACAGACGCCGGCGACAGACACAAAACGAGTTTGGTGCCCAGAATAGTTGGGACGCCGGAAGCTTGTTGGGTGCCCATGTTAAGTTGGGTGTCCAAATCAGTTTGGGCCAATGCAATTCAAAATTGGGTGAAGTCTTGGAAGTGGGCTCAACTAGGGGATCTTGGCTGGAGTTGGGCTCTCTTGTGGGCCAAATTAATGAGCTCTAATCTGGTAAGGTTTCGTATTTGGGATCCCGTACATCTTGATCCAACAAAATATGTTTCCCTTGACATAATTGGTACTATTGAATCTTCTGGAGTAGTACTAAAGGAGAATTCAATCTATTCAGTACTGGCGGAGCATGAAATGTCAAATGAGTGGACCTATCTCTATGTACCACTGTGGGTACTACCACATCTTCTTGTTCTGTTTGTAGATGGTAGCGGAATGGTATGTAATGGCCACTCTAGCTTTAGGCTAACACAAATGTATAGTAATTTGATAACACTCCAGGAATATTATTTGGATGTGTTACAATATGATTGTAACCAACCCTATTGAGTTTCTATCTATAAAGTTACTTCCTTGATTCAAAAATAAATAAATATATATATGGACTAAATACACCTGAACAAATTGAACTTTGCTCCATTGGGAACAACTGGCTCTGGATATCATAGGTGGGTTCCTGATGTCTGCCAGCATCTCAAGGCCAATGGAATCCTGGATACGATTCTTGAGCCTAGCCAGGACGTGCTAACTGTTGAGCAAGCTCAAGCTTTGGAAGAAAATAGAGTAGCCTTAGAGGCAAATACGGCGAAAGCCATCATCCTAATGACTCGTCATATATATGTATGATTCGCTCCAGTACGAGTGTATGAATGAAGAAGGCCCCAGAAGGCTGTGGGTCTCACTCGAAGAAAGATTTGGCAACGTCCGTGACTCCCTGCTTCCTGACCTAGAAGTGAGATGGCATAGCCTCCGCTTCTGTGATTTCAAGTCAGTTCTTGACTACAACTCGGAAGCACTTCGCATTAAATCCTTAATGAAATTCTGTGGTAAAGAGATCACAAATGCGATATTAATTGAGAAGACTCTCTCTACCTTCCCTGTCTCTGCATTGATGGTTGCTAAGAACTATCAAATCGATGTTATTGCAGGACAGATCACAAGGTTTCATGAGCTCATTGGAGCTATGAATGTTGCTGAAAAGCATGACAACGTCCTTGTGAAGAATTATAATTCTAGATCCGAAGAAACAGAGCATATTCCGGAATCCAATTATAGTCGCGCCCCTAAGAGAAGGCGCCAAGAGTGAAACCCTAATCTTAGGGATACTTCTGGACATTCTGGTCCATATAATCGCTCTACTTGGGAAGGTAACCACCAAAATAGGCTAACAAGGAACCAAAGAGGTCAATGTGGAAAGAGAGAGGGAGGCAACGCCTCTGGCCATGTTGGTGGTGCCACCAACACTAAGAGCCATCTAAATGACTCTTTCAAAGCGCCTCAATCAATAGAGTCTAAGCAAAGAGATGTATGTTCTTGATGTGGAGAATCCGATCATTAGACACACATTTGTAGAGCTCTGAAGAAATTGTCACAGCCTACAAAGCATATTGTGAAGCAAGAGAAGCTCACTATGTGAAACAAGAAGATCATGAAGATGATCTAGAGTGAAGGGTTGAAGACTACAAATCTGGCTGGGATCAATAGATCGTCAATTCTGTTTAAGTCTTTATTTTTCCAAGAGATGTAATAGGCAATTGCCATATATTGCCATATACTTTGTAGTAAATGCCAATGGTTTAGTTTTTCTTCAAAGTAGGCTCACCCAAAGTAAGTGTGATGTCTAGGAAGGTTTTGAGATTAGTGGTACTTAGGCGAGCCTTGTCCACCGACATCTCTCTACTCACCTGGTCAGATTTATTTTGGAATTACCGAAAGAAGTTAGACGACTGCCATTGTTTTGCATCAGCTAGCATTTTTGATTAGATTTTCTTTGATCAAAGAGACAATGATGTAACTCCGTTGGCTTATGAATAAAATTTCGTGTTCTTTTCATTATGACTCCATTTTGATTATGAGCATATGACTTTGTGACTACGATGGCTGGGCCATCATTATTGATTCAAGGACATGGAATAGCCCAAGTTCTCCCTTGCCAAATGGCATCTTGATTACTGTCACAGAAACTCTCTACGCTCCTAGGGAAAATCGCACCTATGAATAGCCAACGGATTCCATGCGAAAGCCCATGCAGAGAATGAAAATGAGTTCCTTTGCAATGCCTCTAATGATTGGGAATAAAAGCGCATCTTAGAGAAGTTTATGTGTCTCTCTAGTGGACTCTATGTCACTATTCGAGCTATTAATCCAATAAAATTTATGAGAGAAGATCTCTTGGATTTAGACACATATTGGCTTTGTCACGACAGGATAGGTCATCTTAGTCCTGATATGATGATCCGTCTACTAAAGACTTCATATGAACATCCTTTCTTTCGAGCAAAACGAAGCATGAATCAAAAGTTGATTCCCGGACTAAGTGTGATCGTCGCCGCTGTCTCTGGAGCCGCCGCCATCCACCACCAGCCTAGGGCTAGCATAGTCCTTATCCATGAAGTCATGGATAGCATACATCATGGTGATGACTCCCCAGGTGATGTTGCAATCACCAACTATTAACGTTAGAACCGAAGGTTCTTGTTAGCTTTAGAGAGAGAGAGAGAGAGAGAGAGAGAGAAGACACAAGAAGTATAGTGGTTCGTCTCCCGCCGTAGCGGGAAACTACATCCACTTGAAAGCTTAACTAGTGTGTTTGGGTCTTGCCGCCGAAAGGGATTACATGAGGATGTAATGGGATGATATGGAATGAATTTCTAAGTGGGAGGAGAGTTCCTTTTATAGGTGAAGGAAGCCATCTCCTTCACTTGTTTTCCGATGTGGGACAAGTAACAACTATTTCTAGTCTAAAAAGCATGTTTGTGAAGGGAACTTCGCAAGGCCGGAAATGTGGCTTCTCGGCGAGGTCTTGGCCTCTTTCGGATACCGTGGCGTAGCCTGAACATAGAGCTACGAGATGCATGTCTCGGTTAGGTCTCACCATGGTTTGTGGGTGTCCCAAAGAGGGTGTTACTTATGCTTGGTGAGATAGCAAACTAGCTTGCTAGTAGAGGTATCTACAAGTCCCCGAAGTCCCCAAGTAAGAGGAGCTTCTTGGTTAGGGAGTTTATAAACATGATGTCGTCAAACATAAGTAACGTCCGGGTAGCGCCTAGCCCCTACAAGTCCCCGAACTCCTTAAGAAAGAAGGGACTCGTTAACCCTCACAACAAAGATAAAAGCACGCATATGTAGAATGCTTGTTGTATTAGGCAACGTACAAGGTGTTTTTGCTTGTGTTGATGGAACGTGAAAAGAATTCGATTTGTTGCGAACAACAAATGGTAGAAGAATTCAATATTCCATGGACAAATAAGTATAGCAAGTAATATTATATGGATCTTATGGCCATGTAACAAGCGCAATAGATAGTGGTAAGTGTGATGGGTGTCCAAATAAAATTTCGGGAGTAGCTCCTGGTGACTAGTATGAAGCGTTTGTGAACTTGAGGCATAACTAAAACATGTTGGATATGTTTGAGCGAGTTATGTTGCGTTCGAGCAAGTTGGGTGTAGTTGAGTGGATAGGCGCTATGCGAGCATGTAAGGCTTGGCCCAAGCAAGTCGTGGCCATGCTCGGTACCCAAGCGAGTCGTATCCCAAGAAAGTCGTTTATCCGAGCACGTTTAATTAAGTCATAAGTATCACAAGTTGCTAGACATGCTGGTACTAAGTGAATATCACATAGTACTAAGTGCATGGCAGATGTGTAAAGCAAGTGCTTGTAGCGAAGTTGCTAATAACATTTTTGTATGTTGTAAACATGCTTAAGGATCATTGAGACAGGTATACGAAGTATGGCATATCTAGCATGTAAGGCCTAGAAGGCGTTGCTAAATCTACATAATGTTGTAGGCATGCTCAAAATTTTATGAAAGCATGGAAATAGCTCAAATTGAGAGAGCGTAAATGAAGATATAGTTACTTATCTTATGCCGATTTGGAGCGAGTTGGAGTTGGAATTGATGTAAGTGCCCAAATTATGTTGGAGTTGTCCTAGCGGAATATGTCGCCGCCGGACTCGCTAGCCTGGCTAGCGGAAGATGTCGCCGCGGTGCTCGCGGACGGAATATGTCGCCACCCGACATGCTAGCCTCGCTAGCGGAATATGTCGCCGCTTGACTCAATAGCCTCGCTCGTGGAATATGTCGCCGCCGGACAGCTAGCGGAAGATGTCTCCACCGGACTCGCTAGCAGAATATGTCGCCGCCTGACACGCTAGAGGAAGATGTCACCGCCGGATTCGCTAGTGGAAGATGTCGCCGCGGGACAAGCTAGCCTCGCAGGAGGAATATGTCGCCGCCGGATACGCTAGCGGAAAATGTCGCCTCCGGACACGTTAGCCTCGCTAGCGGAATATGTCGCTGTCGGACATGCTAGCGGAAGATGTCGCCGCCGGATTCGCTAGCGAAAGATGTCACCGCGGGACACGCTAGCCCAGCTAGTAGAATATGAAGCCGCCAGACACGCTAGCGGAAGATGTCGCCGCCAGATTGGCTAGTGAAAGATGTCGCCACGGGACACGCTAGCTTGGCTGGAAGAATATGTCGCCGTGGGACTCGCTAGCGGAAAATGTCACCACCCGACACGCTATCCTTGCTAGAGAAATATGTCGCCGCCGGTCACGCTAGCGGAAGATGTCGCTGCCGGATTCGCTAGCAAAAGATGTCGCCGCGAGACACGCTAGCCTGGCTGGAGGAATATGTCTCCGCCGGACATGCTAGCGGAAGATGTTGCCGCCGAACTCGCTAGCGAAAGATGTCGCCGCTGGACACGCTAGCGGAAGATGTCACCGCAGGACTCGCTAGCGGGATATGTCGCCGTCGGATACGCTAGAGGAAAATGTCGCCGCCGGACACGCTAGCCTCTCTAGAGGAATATGTCGCCGCGGGACACGCTAGCGGAATATGTTGCCGCCGGATTCGCTAGCGAAAGATGTCTTCGCCGGACACGCTAGCGGAAGATGTCGCCGCAGGACTCGCTCGCTAGCGGAAAATGTCTCCGCCGGACACGCTAGCGGAAAATGTCGCCGCCGGACACGCTAGAGGAAGATGTCGCCGCCGGACTCGCTAGCGGAAAATGTCGCCGTCGGACACGCTAGTGGAACATGTCGCCGCCGGACACGCTAGCGGAAAATGTCGCCGCTGGACACGCTAGCCTTGCTAGAGGAATATGTCGCCGCCGGACTCGCTAGAGGACCAAAAGTTCACGATACGTGACGAAGCCTTTGTGTTGGCTTCCCACAGACGACGCCAATGTTAACGTTAGAACCGAAGGCTCTAGTTAGCTTTAGAGAGATAGAGATAGAGAGAGAGAGAGAGAGAGAGAGAGAGAGAGAGAGAAGACACAAGAAGTATAGTAGTTCGTCTCCGCCGTAGCGGGAAACTATGTCCACTTGAAAGCTTAACTAGTGTGTTTGGGCCTTACCGCCGAAAGGGATTACATGAGGATGTAATGGGATGATATGGAATGAATTTCTAAGTGGGAGGAGAGTTCCTTTTATAGGTGAAGGAAGCCATCTCCTTCACTTGTTTTCCGATGTGGGACAAGTAACAACTATTTCTAGTCTAAAAAGCATGTTTGTGAAGGCAACTTCGCAAGGCCGGAAAGGTGGCTTCCCGGCTAGGTTTTGGCCTCTTTCAGATACCGTGGCATAGCCTGAACATAGGGCTACGGGATGCATGTCTCGGTTGGGCCTCACCATGGCTTGTGGGTGTCCCAAAGAGGGTGTTACTTATGCTTGGTGAGATAGCAAACTAGCTTGATAGTAGAGGTATCTACACCATCTTTGCTTCAAATAGCGTTTCAGACGCTTAGCCCTAACCAAAATCCTCATTGGTTGATTCTAAGGCCTTTCACTCATTTTGCAAAGCCCGTTGCTTAAGGAAGTTCGGACTGAGACCGTCCTATGCAAAGGATATGAAAACACTCATTATGTTCTTACATAGAATCCATGGAGATTTTGTGGACTAGTTCAATCAACTTGCGGACGTTTAAATATCTCATGATGTTGGTTGACACGCAAACACGCTAGTCACGTGTTGTGCCATTGTCCACTTGTAATGCTGCTTATGCTATACTCCCAGCAAATATCATATGATAACTGGCTCACTCCCCGGATCATCCTATTCTGTCAATTGGACTTGACGATGCTAGAGAGTTTACATTGAAGACTTTCGATGGTTATTGCATTGGGACTGATGTTGGACATCACATTCCCATGAACCCAGATGGTCTCGCGGAAATGTCTATGATGGTAGTTCGAATATTGGTAATGCGCACCAATCTCTTTATATCTGCTTGGGGTGATGCAATATTGCTTGCAGCTATGCTAATCCGTCTACGACCCACCGCCACTCAATCTACCTCTACGTTACAGTTAGTGACTGGGTACAAGTATCGTACTTAGGCATCTTTGAGTGTGCCATTTATGTGCCAATTGTGCTGCCATAGCGCTCTACGATGGTCCTTACAGACGAATGGGCAACTACGTTGGATTTGAGACTCCAACAATCATCCGCCACTTAATACCCTTGCTAGGCAATCTCCTTACCACTAGATTTGCAGAAGTCACTTTGATGAGACAATCTTCCCGTCGTTAGGGGGAGATAAGAACGCGAATGTTCAGCAGGAACGACAGGAATTGTCTTGGTCTGTCCCTACTATGTCTCATCTTGATCCCTATTAAAGTGACGAGATCACACACATTTGCTGCAAATATGCTTGTAAGGAAGGACGTCCCTACGAGAGGACATAGCGTCACCCTACACGGAGGTAGGCATAGTACTAACGCCAAAGAGAGTGGCACTCTGGCGTTATAGGCCATGGCCCCAACTAGGATGCATGGGAGGCCTGTGGGTTCGAAGGATACTTTGTCACATTCCAATCCTTTGATCATCAAGACTCAAAATCCGTCTCATAAGTATCTTCCGGACTATGGTTATCGTTGGGGGACGCCTCAACATCAGAACCTATTCCTGAGAATATAGAGCTCTATGAAAATTACACTAGTGTACATGAGATGTGGGATAGAAACTCCATCATAATTGATGATGTAGTTGCACATTTCGTTGTGCATGAGTTTGTTGAGTCCAATGATATCGAAACACACTCCGTTGATGAATAAATGCCAATCTAGAGAAATTTGGCCTATATGGAAATATGTGATCCAGGTTAAGTTGAATTCTCTAACGAAGATGAAGGTTTTTGAGCCAGTGATGCTAACACCTCCGAACATAAAACATATTGACTAATGGGTCTTCGTTAGAAAGCGTGATGAGAAAAAGAGATGGCAATCTCGCCTTATGGCACAAGGCTTCTCACAAAACGCCTTGGAATCGACTACGATGAGACATATTCTCTCGTAATGGATGTCATTGCACTCCACTACCCTGTCAGTTTGGTAGTTTCCGAATAACTGACCATGCAGCTTACAAATGTGGTCACTACGTATCTATATGAGGATCTAGATACGGAATATACATGAAGGTTCATAGTGAACTTCATTTACCCAAGTCAGGTGGCTCTAGACCACGGAGCGCATTTTACAAAGAGGTTGAAACGCTCACTAAAGTGACTACTTGACTGGGAAGGGATATGCCCGCGCGTTTCCATAACAAGTTTCGGATTCTATCGTGGTTCATGTTGGACATGATCTTCATTAGAAGCCCTTAAAGAGTTAAGGGAAACCGTTGAACACTTGAAATCCGATTTTGAGATGAATGATTTTGGGAGAACACGATTATGTCTCAGTTTGGAACTTGAGCATCCTGTTGATAGATGCTTAGGCATTTTGACAAGGTCAAACCTTAAAGCACCCATATGATCGTCCGTAATCTTGATCCTGAAAAGGGTCCTCTTCGTCTGAAGGATGATGACGAAGATGTGGTAGGCGTAGAAGTGCCTTACTTAAGTACAATAGGCGCATTATTGTACTTATCTCAATGCACAAGACCGGACATCTCATATGCTGTGAACTTGTTAGCTAGATATAGCTTTGCGCCAGCGAGACGCGACGCCATTGAATTGGTGTAAAAGATATCTTTCTGTACTTGAGATGTACGATTGATATGAGCTTGTTCTATCCCTACAGAGAGATGATGGATTCGGACACATCACACACTAGGAACGCCGCCAACACTGACTTGTGTCCACTATCCCCATCCCAAAACAACACGTGTTTTGGAAGGTTTTGCTGATATTGGGTATCTCTCTGACCTACACAAAGGTCATTCCCAAAATGGTTAAGTGTTCACCCCCCTTGGAGGTCTACAGAACAAACCCTAGTCGCTATATCTTCGAACAATGCAGAGATTATTGCTATTCATGATGTGGTTTGTGAATGTCTATGGATTGGATCCATAATTACGCATGTTCGAACAATTGTGGTTTGAAGTCTACCACAGATGAGCCTACAAGCATTTAGGATAATGCTGCTTGTTTTGAACAAATGAAGCTAGACTATATCAAAAGCGACAACACCAATCATAATCAACAACAACAGACTCTCCTCAAGATCAAAGTGAAGGTTTGATCTGAGGACAGTGTGGCAGACTGGCTCACTAAGTCATTGCCTAAATTCCACTTTCGAGAAACATGTTGGTAGCATCATTTGCAGAAGTTATCCAAACTCCCATGACTATCGTCATCAAGGGGAGATGCAGACATCAGGGGGAGATGTCTACATGTATGGTCTCGAAACGTGAAGGGTGTGTTGTGCTCTTTTTCCCCTTCGACCGAGGTTATTTTTGTCCCACAGGGTTTTTGTTACTCGGCAAGGTTTTTAATGAGGCAACGAGAGGAGCACCATGTTTGGGCGACACAAGGGGGAGTGTTCAAGTAAATCCAGAATATGTGTCTGGCCCAAACTCGAGGTTACTTGCTCTAGTTGAAATAGGGTTTATATTAAAGATATTCTCAGAGAATCTTAGGAGATATCTAATCAATGTACGATTATGCTTCCATGTACAACTTTATCTCTATGCTTGTAATCCTCTATATATAGAGGCCCCTATTATCAATGAAAGTACGATTCAATTCTCTTCCAATTCAGTTTTCCTTAAACAAATCTAAGTTAGATTAGATAAAAAAAAATTTTTGTTGAAAATATCATCCATTATATGTAATTCAGCAAACAATACAATAATGACATAGTAAGAAAAAGCCATTCCATAGAATCATGAGTCCAGAGTACTGAATAAAAACTTCTCCAATTTCTTCTTGTTTGAAAAGTCCCTTTCCCTTCCCTTTAGGAATACATTAAACAGAAAAATATAAACAAAGAACTTGCTGTATAGGTGTACCAGAGGCTTTGAGAAGCTTTTCATGTCTGGGATTGGAAGCAATGTGAAAAGGTTAGGTAAAGCTTTTATGAAGTATGTACTTTGGTGGTGAGTCGTGGGGTCTCTACTCTGTACTTTCAAGATCCATGATATTATTGTGTGTCAAGGACATGGCTGGTCATTGGGAAGAGGATCAAACCAACAGACTAAGGCTAAGACTAAGCTTAGGGTTACCACCATTACAGTCTGAGAGAGACAAAGACAGAGACAAAGAAACTCCACATTTTACATATTCTTCAGAAGTACTAGGCTAAACTTCTGGTCTTTTGGGTCTGATGGGTCGCTGCACTTTCTTCTCGGACGATATTGTAATAAAGTCTCCGAATGATAAGAAATTGTACAGACTAATTGAGCTTGAGAATGGCCTCACTGCATTGCTCATTCATGCCTGAGATTTACCCACAAGGGCCCAAAAGCCTTGAACCCAGTGAAGAATATGAAGCAGCCAAAGGTGGAGATGGTGCCTCTGAGACTAAGACGGTTGGTCTACTATGATCCTCAACTCACATTCAAGTTTTTGTAGGGAAATTTGAGAAAAGAAATAGCCCAAAGTTGGACCTTTTAAAGAAATTTAGCTCTGATTTGATGTAGAGGGAAGGTCTTTGGTGACTTTTCAGGCATTGATCATATCCCCTTGAGTTAAGGGTCTTTGTGATCTTTAAAGGGTCAGGCTTTTGGGTTGTTTTTGCAGATTTTATGTTTCTGTATTGAAAACCCAGTTGGAGTAATTTGAGAAGATCAGCAGTACATTGATGAAAATAGCTTATTAGGTAGGAAAATTTTATGACTCTGATATTCTGCCGTCTTCTTTTGTAGGTATGAAGCATATTTTGTATTGTCTTGGTACGATTTTTCACACAAATTATGTCTATTTAGTTTATATGGTCATAGTGGAACCTGTCATCCATCCTGCTCGACTACTTGTCTTTGTCTGTTTTCAGCTATTAACTCTATTTCCAAGATGAATTACTTGCCATGATACTGATTTAAAATCTATAATCTACTTCATTATCAGATAATGTACTCAACTCCTCATTTTGTAAGAGAAGAAAGATTGTAGCAAGAAGAAAGCTTTAAGTCGAATAATGATGTTTGATCTTCTCTGCAGGCAGCAGCAGCAATGTGCGTTGGAATAGGCAGCATGTCTGACCCTGTTGAGGCACAAGGGCTTGCACACTTCCTAGGTTTGTGTCACGTGCACACACCTCTTGTAAGGTGACTGGATGATGATATGAACACAATACTTATATGAATTGCATGTTTTGTAGAACACATGCTCTTTATGGGGAGTACAAAGTTTCCTATTGAAAATGAGGTATGTACACATCCAACTTTTTTTCATTTTTTAGGGCCAGTTACCTTATTAAATGACCTTTCTTATGCTTCTTTTTTGCTAGTTCGGTAGTTACTTGTCCAAGAATGGAGGATGGTCAAATGCATACACAGAAGCAGAGCAGACTTGCTACTATTTTGTTGTAAAACGAGAGTTTCTAAAGGGTGCCTTATCAAGGTAAATAATAAGATCTTATAAGCCGAATGTGAAAAACTGGAGTCCTTTTATTCAAGACATTCTTGGTTGGGGAAGTAAGCTTTTAGCTTATGTTTATGCTTGCTGCATTGATATTGAATCTTGTCTTTGTTGAGCTAATTCATATGAGCATGTGAATGTGAGAAGTAATGAAACATCTATTTATGTATGCTCTTTGATTTATCAGATTTTCTCAGTTCTTTGTTTCACCTCTAATGAAAAGAGAAGCCATGGAGCGAGAGTTACAGGCTATAGATTTAGGTACTTGCCAGTTATTCTGAACTTATCACTTCCAGTATCTCCACTGTCCTAGATTTGGCTTAAAGTCCTGCAGCATACAAATTTCTTATTGCTGAATTCTATTCAATATTGGAATGCAGAGTTTAACAGGGTTCTGCAAAACGATTTTTGCCTCCTTCAGCAACTTCAATGCTATACATCCTCACCTGGTCACCCATTTAACAAATTCTCTTGGGGTAAAACTTGAATCATCTGTACTTTATTTTTCTATTTCCTTCTTTTCTGGTTAAGATTTTATTTGACTGAAATCTACAATTGATTATTTGTATACATGAAAGGAAATAAGAAGAGCTTGGTTAATGCAAAAGAAAAAGGGATCGACTTGCGTGAACAAATAATGAAATTTTACAGTGACTATTACCATGGTGGATTAATGAAGCTAGTTGTCATTGGTGGAGGTGACAGTTTCAATCCTTTTCTTTTTTTGTTTGCTAGTTGTTTCTTCTTCTCTCTTCCATTTTTAACATTACTTTTTGGAGGTTCATTAACAGATTCAGTGATGAAGAATCTAAGGCTAACATATAGTTGCATCTTGTACCACGTAGAGTGTTTAGGAATGCTAGAGATGAAACAATTTTAAATTTGTTAGTTCATTCTAGTATTTACAGCTTGGAAGGATATATGTTTCTACTTGCTGTTTCTGATTTCTTGGTAGAAATTGGATTCTGTATATTGGTAGATGTTTATATTGGAATAGAAAACACATGCACTATTGTGATTGTACGTGTATTATTTTTGGCAATAGTTATTGACGAAAATAATTTGATAACAATGAAGGCGAAATTTTCAATGCTATTAGAAACTGAATGTTTTAATCTTTCAGCAGTGCCATTGTTGCTTGTAGTTTTAAATACTATCAACATATAACTTCTTTTCAGTGCTGCTGATTAATAAAAATGATTCTAATTTTTGCAGAATCTCTTGATGTACTTGAGGAGTGGATTTTAGAACTGTATGGAGATGTTAAAAGTGGTCCCCAAGTAAATCTGGAGTTCAAGGCAGAAGGTCCTATATGGAAATCTGGAAAACTTTACAGGCTAGAGGCTGTTGACAATGTTCATATACTCCACCTAGCATGGACACTTCCATGTCTTCATCGACACTATTTGAAAAGCCCAACATATTATTTACGTCATCTCCTTGAGCATGGTAAGATGATTTATTGTAAGGTAGTTTTATGTTGATAATTACCTCTGCAGAGCACAAACTGTTAAATTGGACAACAGGGAGCTTAAATGCTTCTCTCCTTCACTAATTTTATAAATGTTTATTTTCCTTGGAGTGGCCTCTGTCCATAAATTTCTGCATGTGACTTTGCTCTTTTGCATGTCTTGTATATTGAATTTTACAAAATTTTTAGTGCATCGAAGTATTTTCTCTGGCTAAACAGTGCTAAATTGAGCCTTAACACTGATAAGGACTAATTTTGGTTTTCCAGAGGGCAGGGGAAGTTTGTATTTCCACCTCAAAGCTAGAGGTTGGGCAACATTTGTAAGTGCTCCAGTGGAACACTATTCTGTGGCTGATGTCTTCTGCATGATCATATACCTCACTGACTCTGGATTGGAGAAGGTAGTAGTTCAATTTTCGACAATCTTTTGGCAGAAGATTGACTTTGATTATCCCATTCCCATTCCGGAGTTTCTCTTTCATCGCAGGAACCAACTTTTGTTTAGAATTTTCTTTCCTGGAAAAGTTTGGGGAACATGATGACTATAGAAATTTTATTAATTCCACTCTACATGCATGGCTTCTGGAAAGTTACCATTTAACGTATCTAATAAAGCAAAATTAGCTCCATCTTTGTCACTTATCATCTGCTATATGTGATGCTTATCTTGCAGATTTTCGATATAATTGGGTTGGTGTATCAATACATTAAGTTCTTACGGCAAGTGTTGCCCCAAGAATGGATATTTCGTGAACTCCAGGATATTGGGAACATCTACCTTAAGTTTTTAGAGGAGCAGCCCCAGGATTATTATGCTTTAAGACTTGGAGGTTTCTTTTGCTATTTAAAAGTGCATGTCTTTGTACCTGTTCCCATTGCTCATAAAATGCATTTGAAGATATCTACATTTGTTTCTTGTTAACTATTGTCAGAATTTCTGTTTTGCAGGAAATTTACTACATTATCCCGCAGAGCATGCTATTTATGGGGACTATTTGCTAGAGAATTGGGATGAGAAATTGATAGAATATACTCTAGGTTTCTTGAGACCAGAGAACATGAGGATTGATGTGATATCTAAGTCCTCCACGTTGTCAGAAGGTAAATTTTATGCCCTTGCCAAAGAACGACATCTTTTCTTCTCCATCTAATGGTTTTCTTGTTTTCAATTATTTTTTTGTACGAAACTGTTGCAATAAGTTTCTCTAGCTGGTATTTTGGAGCCGTCTCTTACATTTTTGAAGATGATTCTTTATGTCCCCATCTATAATCTGATCTAGCACTAACAATTCCATCTATTTACTAACGTTTCAGATTTCCAGTGCGACCCTTGGTTTGGGTCACATTTTACCGAGGAAGATATATTTCCGTCTTTGATAGATTTATGGAAGGATCCTCAAGAAATTGATAGTTCATTGCATCTCCCAGAAAAGAATGAATTCATTCCCTCTGATTTTTCCATCTGTTCTGATGTTCTTGATACCGCAAATACATCTTGTCCTAGATGTATACTTGATGGGCCATTGGTGAAGTTATGGTACAAGCTTGATAGTACTTACAAACTTCCGCAGGCAAACATATACTTTCGTATCAGTCTAAAGGAAGCATCTGGTAGTGTGAAGAGTTCTGTCTTGACTCAACTATATGGCGACCTTCTTTGGGATGAGCTGAATGAGGTTGTATATCAGGTAATTGTCTCATCTCTTATAACTACTAAGTTTGTTGTTCAGTTCTGGATAGCTGAATTATTGCTGTTTTTGGGAAACCCCCTGCTTGCATTTAGATCAATTTTGAATCTTATATATGCAGTCTGCATCCAATTGTTCATTAGAGGGACTTGGATGCTATAGTAGTTCATAGCGGATAATAGAAAAGTAACTCCTTGCTTCTTGTATATCATGTAAATTTGAACTATAAATGTCTGTTGCATCCACGTGCAGGCTAGTGTCGCCCAGCTGGGAACTTCTGTATCTGTGTACACTAACTATCTGGAGCTGAAGGTCAGCGGTTTCAATGATAAGATTCCAACTCTCTTGTCAAAAATTATGACAACAGCCAAAAATTTCTCGCCAACTTACGAATGCTTCAAGGTATGCTTGCATAGCCACTCATTTATGCACTCCACTCTTCTGGTTAATCTTGATGTCATCTAGATGAAAATACCTTGCTGGTTCTGGCTGCATATGACAAATTCACACGTAGCAGGTTATTAAAGAGGACATGGAGCGAGCATATAAGAACACCAATATGGATCCTTGGAGCCACTCGACATACTTGAGAGATGAAGTTTTGTACCAAAATTTCTGTGATGTAGATGAGACGTTGCATGTTTTAAATGGATTGACTGTTTCTGATGTGAAGTCATTCATTCCCGAGCTTTGGTCCCCGGTATAATAGACACTTCTTCCGCTTTCATGTGTAACATGCTGAAAAGAGATTGGCATGAAATAGTAAAGACTTGGAGGGTGGCTGTCAAATGTGAAATCAAATAATTATATTTGGTCATTTGGAGCATTTTTGTGTGAAAATGATAGAGGTACTTCAACTTACTGTCTCCCTTATTTGTGCAGCATTACATTGAAGGCCTTTGCCATGGAAATCTGTTAGAAGAAGAAGCAATCAGCCTTTTAAATATAGTGAAGACAAATTTTTCTGTGCAACCACATCCTATCGAACTGAAGCATAAAAATAATAGAAAATTACATAGTAGCACATGACCAAAGATGTAAACACAGAAAACTCACTTTCAAAAAGATTTATACAAATAAGGACATGAGCCCAGGCCCAAAAGCCAAATGATGCAAGCCTGTCTCCCAATTTTAATAGAAAATGACCAAAATGCTCAGTTTGATATAAAATTTACGCGTATGCCACTGACCAAAATCTCTCTGTTTGCTCTCCGCCGTTTTACCCATTCGATCCTAATCCAAGTCAGACCCACCGAATCCCCGACCCGACTCGCCTTTGCAAAATGGACGGAACCGCGGCTGCAGCACGTGTTCTCGTTTCTGCAGTCAGACGGCGATCGGAACTCGATCTCGCTGGTGTGCAAGTCGTGGTACGAGATCGAGCGGTGGTGCAGGAGGAGGATATTCGTCGGGAACTGCTACGCTGCGTGCCCTAGGATTTTGATCAGTCGGTTCCCAGACGTTAGATTCATCACGCTCAAAGGGAAGCCGCACTTCGCCTGCTTCAATCTGGTGTCGGAGGGCTGGGGTGGCTACGTGTATCCCTGGATCGCCGCCATGGCCGGTGCTTATCCTTGGCTCGAGGAGATCAGGCTCAAGAGGATGGTCGTCACCGACGAGAGCTTGGAGCTGATTGCCAAGTCTTTCAAGAATTTCAAGCTCCTTGTAAATATAAGTATGAATTTTTTCTGTGGAATTTTGCAGCTCCGCTAGGTTCATTTCGTGTGCCGAACCAGGCGGTGACGTTTTCGCAGAGGTGGAGCTCAGTGAAGGTTGTGAATGCTCAGCCAAAGAGGAGAGATTCGATTGTGCCGCTTGCGGCCAAGATTGTTGCGCCTGGTAAAGATTGTAGATTTTGCTGTGAATTTTGATTTTTTGATTTTTTTTTTTTTTTTGGTGGGCTGGACTGACATTGAAATTGGGTTGAATTTTGCAGAGGATGTTGAGAAAGTGGAGGCAGAGGACTATGAGCAATTGGCTAAGGAGCTTGAGAGTGCTTCTCTTCTTGAGATCATGACAAGGTGCTTGAGAAATTCGGCAACGACATTGCTATTGCCTTCAGGTAATTCATTTTTTCGGTTCATTTCTGTCATTTCTGCCTCTGTGCTATGTTGTTTCGATGATTATTAGTGAGATTGGTAGTGAAATGTGCAATAATTGTTGTGTTAATATGTTGGGATCAAGTTTGGGATTCAAATTTTGAGTGCAGGATATAGATCAAAGAATAGGACTTGGATTTGTAGAACCTTTGATGTTGTTATTTTCTTAGTTATTAGGTGAAGTAGTGGAGTGTGGCATGTGAATATCTTTTGTATGAAGAATCTGAAATGATCCAATTTGTGATTGCTTTAGCAATACTTTAGGTTGATACATTATTCAAAAGAATAGTGATAAATGATAAGTAATTATAAATTGAATGGGGCAATTGTTTCAAAGTAATAATAATATATTGTCAATGAGATGTGCCCAAGATTTATTTTCTTGTGAAATTACATGAGTACAAGTGCAGCAGTAGAACTGGACGACACGAGTATAAGTGCAGTAGCAGAACTGGACGAGTATGAGTGCAGTAGCAGGATTAGGCGATGACGAGTGCAATAGCAGGATTAAGCGATGACGAGTGCAGTAGCAGGAATAGGCGATAACGAGTGCAGTAGCAAAACACGAGTACAAGTGCAGTAGCAGAACACGAATACAAGTGCAGTAGCAGAACTGGACGAGTATGAGTGCAGTAGCAGGATTAGGTGATGACAAGTGCAGTAGCAGGATTTGACGAGTGCAGTAGCAGGATTAGGCGATGATGAGTGCAGTAGCAGAACACGAGTACAAGTGCAGCGAGTGCAGTAGCAAGATTAGGCAATGATAAGTGCAATAGCAGGATTTGACGAGTGCAATAGCAGAACTGGACGAGTATGAGTGCAGTAGCAGGATTAGGCGATGACAAGTGCAGTAGCAGGATTAGGCGATGACGAGTGCAGTAGCAGAACACGAGTACAAATGCAGTAGCAGGATTAGGTGATGACAAGTGCAGTAGCAGGATTAGGCGATGACGAGTGCAGTAGCAGAACACGAGTACAAGTGCTATTACGCGATGACGAGTGCATTACCGGAAGAGGGATTTGTGTTGGGAAATGTACTAGTGAGACGAAGTTTAGAAAATTTTGGTACTTTAAAATTGTGGAAATTTCAATGGATATTTTGCTTAAATTAAAATTTAGAAAATTTGATGGAAGTTTTGATATATATGGTAAATATGGGGACGGATCCGTGGCATCATAAATTATAGTTAAAATTATACTTCAATTACCAACCATTAGATTAAAAGATTATCAATGGATGAGATTAGTCATAAAGAATATATCATTACCTATTATTTTTCTTTTCTTTTCTTTTCTTTTTAATTAATTAATCAAATCTATTTATTATGATTTAATAAAAATCAATAATTGCTATTCTGATTTGGAATACAATTAAGGAATCAAATCTTTCAATTGTTTTCCTATTAGAAACTCATCTACTCCTCAAAAAAGAAAAAGAAATCGATCAGATGAGGCCTTTGACGAACTAAATGAAAACTTTAATAAACTAAATGAACATGAAAGAATTTTACACAACGTCAACTACTCAACTAGATATCATGAGACCTGATGTTTATCATCAACAAATGGCATGAACTGTACAATATTTAGAGCAAACAGAAAGAAAAAGAAAAGAATTAAGGGTAACCTATTGGAGATATGCAATGAAAATATGATGAATCTTGATTTTGCTCTGTCATCTTGATGAGGAAACGGTGAGAAAGAACCAATCAGTTTTCATCATGCTTCGTCAAAGGCCTCATCTGATTGATTTCTTTTTCTTTTCTGAGCAGTAGATGAGTTTCAATAGGAAAACAATTGAAAGATTTGATTCCTTAATTGTATTCCAAATCAGAATAGCAATTATTGATTTTTATTAAGTCATAATAAATAGATTTGATTAATTAATTGAAAAGAAAAGAAAAGAAAAGAAAAATAATAGGTAATGATATATTCTTTATGACTAATCTCATCCATTGATAACCTTTTAATCTAATGATTGGTAATTGAAGTATAATTTTAACTATAATTTGTAATGCCACAGATCCGCCCCCGGTAAATATTCGTATCTAAAACTAGTTTTGAAGATATTTTGGAGAGTTTAAAATATCGATAAAGCTAAGTTATGAAAAAAAGTAACATAAAAAAAAAAAGTAATATAAAGTGATTATTCTAAAAAATAAAAAAAAGTAACATAAAAGGAATTAGAAGTAAAAAAATAAATAAAAAAGTCAAAAAAGTAGTTAATGGTAAAAAAGTAAATTAATTCATGACATGTGGCAAGTGGAGGGCAGATTGTCCTTATTTGTAATATTTAACCTTACAAAGGGATTAGAAGTCAAAAGAAGTAGTTAATGGTAAAAAGGTAAATTAACTCATGACATGTGGCAAGTGGAGAGCACATTGTCCTTATTTGTAAGATTTAGTCCTTATATGTTTAATTCAATCTTTAGATGATGTATTTGTTAAGTCATCTTTTGTCAATAACTTATATGTAATTTGTTATAAAAATAACTGTATTTGTCTTCCTCCTGATGCTAACATCATTAGAGATGTCAGAGTGAAGAATAAGTCTCAAACAAACTCTGTTATCTAGGTAATCAAAAGGGTTGATTATTCTTCATTTTTTTTCTTGTTGTTTTCCATATGTAAATGTTCATTTGTTGTCTTAAATGTGAATGTCCCTTTGGTTTTGACATCCCATTGCAGCTGTATTTTCAAATTGAGTGGGCAGTGGGGATTGAGTCCACCAGATTGAGAGCATTGATAGATCTCTTTTGTGAAATTGTAAACGAACCACTTTACAATCAGCTAAGGTGATTTCTTAAAGGCTGAAATTGTTACTTGCAACTCACCAAAAGCACTTAGTGTTTGGTAATACAGTCTATTTAGGGGGTGGATGACATATACCGATATGTATACTCTTATAACTGTTATGTATTTCTGGAAATAGGACGAAGGAGCAGCTGGGATATGTTGTTCAATGTAACTGGAATGTAACACTCGGTGTTTTTGACTTTTATTTTAAAGTTCAGTCGTCTGATTATAATCCAATCTACTTACAAAGAAGAGTTGACAACTTTATCAATGGTGTGGAAGAGCTTTTGGTAAGCTTTCAAGGTTCCTTCTACATATTACTAGGCTCTGCCTTGAAAACAAAGTGAAAGTAAAAATAATTAATATTAGTTTAAGCTGGTTTTCCCCAATTTTTGGACTGACATTTCATAAGCTTTAACTGGTGTTCTACTATTTGTACATTGTTCTTATAAACCAAGGTGACATGCCTATATTCTTGAGATATCTATATATATATATATATATATATATATATATATGTATCAGTGTTTTCAAAGGCGATGCCGAGGCGAGCCCGGGGCGTGCTCCGGTGTGAGGCGACGGTAAATCGCCTTGCCGGTCCAAACTAAGACGCGCTACTGGAAAAGCGTACGGAAAAGCTATGGGGCGCCAGTTTTTGCAGAAGGCGAGCTGTGATGCGGCCTGGGCGCAAGGAAGAAGGTGAAGTCGTGGGTCCCTTTTTTTTCCTTTCATCTTTTGCATCAAAACGACGTGGGTTTGAGTTAATTGCTCAAGTATACTGCTTTAAACACGACGTCGTCTTTGGCAATTAATTAAGGAAACAAAACGACGTCTTTTATAACCAGTCCTTTTCTTTCTATTTAATAATCATTCTCTATTATTCAGCCAGCAAGGTCAGTTGGAATTAATTTACTAAAGTTTCTTGTAACCAATATAGACGTTTTTATACATCAGCAATAGAACTGATAGAACTTATATTGCTAGTAGTACCATGATAGTTGCAGATACCACTTGAATATTTGAAAATATATTATTTTTGTGGATTTCTTTCTTTGTTTTAACCTAAATATTTTCTTATATTGTCTATAATTATAATGTATTATTATAATATTTTCGGGAAAGGCGATCGCCTCAACGCCTTGAGGCACTCGCCTCGCGAGGCTCTAACAAGTCGCCTTCGCCTTCGCTTTCGCATTTGAAAACATTGATATGTATATATATGTATTTGGAATTTCTATCTAGTTCGTGGGACAATTCTCTTTGATCTGATTTTATTGTACGTGTTATGTCTACTCCCATGGTTCAAGTTGCATGCTTTTCTTACTCGTGCATTCTCCCATGAATATTTCGTCACTGTTGTATCGATCTGCATTGGAATTCTCATTTATAAAAAATTGTTGGCATTTGCAGCTAGGATTGGATGATGAATCCTTTGAGAATTACCAAGGTGGGTTAATAGCGAAGCTATTGGAGAAAGATTCAACCCTTATGGATGAAACTGCTCGATATTGGGATCATATTATCTGCAAAAGGTATTGTTTGTATCATCTCTGTCTAGACGTCAATGATTGTAATCCCTTGAGCTTTCAATGCTTGTGCTTTAACTCCCCGTCTAATAAATGCTGATCTACTACAGGTATAAGTTTGACAAATGGGAAAAGATAGCAGAAGAACTCAGATGTCTACAGAAGGGGGATGTTATCAACTTTTACAAGACTTACTTGCAACTATCATCTCCCAAGCGTCGGAGACTTGTAACTCGTGTTTGGGGTTGCAACACTGACATGAAAGAAGCTGAAGAAGTGCGAACGGAGTCTGAGCAAATCATTGAAGACCTTGCAGCCTTTAAGAGGTCATCTCAGTTCTATGGTCATGGAAGTTGTCAGACAGTTGCTCCTCCTATTATGTGTAAGCTTTAGAATAATGCTCTTAGAAGAGTTTCCGCTAAGTTGGCACAGTATCATGATATCATCTGTGTATTTAAATCCCTTTAGGGGCAGAGCTGTTTTCTTGCAAAACTTGATGGATTTGCTTTTAATAGGTAAACGAAAACTTGGATTCCAAGAAACAAGCTTCCAATGTGCTAGGAAAATTGGATTTTAGTGTAGGTTTTGCTTTAACAACTTATGTTCAATCTTTGTCATTGTGGTTTCAAAATGTTGGGCAGAGAGGACTAAAGTCGCTCTAATTCTTGTGATTTATAAAAAATTCAATTTTGTAATACACAAAAAAAAAAAGAATAAATAAATAAACAAACTCGAAAATCAAAACCCCCATCAAAAGCGCAACACATATGTGAGGGTAAACTTGTCTTTTTCAATGATAAGCATGTGACAAGCTATATCTTAACTTCTTATTTTTTTTAGAATGAGTTATATCTCGACTGTGGAATTTCAAAAGAATAGTAATAACAACAAGAAATAAGGTTTATTATGAGTTGAATCAATAGAAACCCAAAGCACTTATTTTTTTCCTTTGTTCAAAGTGTTGTAGGAAAAAGTAAGTAGATATGTATTCCATTAAGACTATGATATCTAGAATAATCTACCCTAATTACAATTAGGATAAGGAAACTTGTTTTGGGCTAGACACACTAAATATGAATTTCCTTCAATACAAAGCACCTTTGTTTCATTTAAAGCGTTCAAAGAAAGAGCTTCTGAGGCACTGCCTAAGAGTGTGCAGATTTGGGGAAAATGTGCCTTTATTGTTGAAGCCGATCAATCTCTTGCTCCTTCTCCTTTCTGGGGAATGGCTTTAGTGCCACAAGCAATCAGAAGGAGACCAAGAGTGAAAACGAGTCCCAACATACGGTGCGCGCTCAGCAACGTTGACACTAGTCTTCTAACTTGTGCTACAATTCCATCCGTACGTGTTAATTTCAAATGAAGCCGCAGAGAGAACGAGAATATATAGTTGTTTCTCCTGCTCTTTAATGGCTTATTAATGGATATTAGTGTTCAGTGTTGACATTTTCTTTACTCATAAAAACAAAACAATGTTCTCAGGCTGGGAAAAATTGAGTTTATCAGTATGAAGTGTACCACTGTGGCAAGGAAAAGTTGATTCCTGGAAAGTTCTACTTCTAATGCTTGCATTGCTCTCTTCTGTATCTTGTAGTAGAAAAGAATACTTTGATTTTAGGGTTTTCAATAATAATACTATTCATCCCACAAAGGGGTATATATACAAGGACAAGAGGAGTAGTCTAACCCTAATAGGAAACAATCATTCCTATAATTACATGATAACCTAAATAAATAAGAATCATAATTACATAAGATTTACAGCTATTCTACACTCCCCCTCAAGTTGGTGCATAGATGTCTATCATGCCCAACTTGTCAACTGAGCTGTCAAATATCTTCCTGGACACTCTTTTAGTAAGAACATCAGCTAACTGCTCTTCTGAGTTTACAAATGGAAAACGAATAACCTTTCTGTCAAGATTTTCTTTAATAAAATGACGGTCAACCTCCACATGCTTTGTCCTATCATGCTGAACTGGATTATGTGCAATCTCAATTGCAGCTTTATTATCACAATGCAAATCCATAGGTTGTCTAAGCTTGTAACCTAGATCTTTCAGGACATTACGAATCCATAACATTTCACAGACTCCATGTGCCATACCTCGAAATTCAGCTTCTGCACTTGATCTGGCCACAACTTTCTGTTTCTTGCTACGCCAAGTGACAAGGTTCCCTCCTACAAAAGTGAAGTACCCAGATGTAGAACGCCTGTCAGTTTTATCACCAGCCCAATCTGCATCTGTGTATCCCCCAACTTCCAATTCATCCTTTTTCTCAAACAGTAATCCTTTACCTGGCGCCATCTTCAAATACCTCAAAATCCTAAAAACTGCATCCATATGATCTTCACTAGGACAATGCATAAACTGACTGACAACACTCACAGCATAAGCAATATCAGGTCTAGTATGTGAAAGATAAATCAATCTTCCTACAAGACGTTGATACCTTCCTTTATCAGTTGGAATTTGATCAGGATAAATGGCAAGTCTGTGATTCATCTCAATGGGTGTCTCAATTGGACTGCAGTCCAGCATCCCCGTTTCAGTAAGTAAGTCAAGAACATACTTCCTCTGTGACAGTGAAATTCCCTTCTTAGACCTCGCAACTTCAATACCCAGAAAATACTTCAGTTGCCCCAGATCCTTCATTTCAAACTCCTTTGACAGATACTTTTGTAACTCATTCATCTCTTTCGGATCATCCCCTGTAACAATCATGTCATCAACATACACAATAAGAGCTGTAATCTTACCATTCTTGCGCTTGATAAACAAGGTATGGTCAGAATTGCTCTGTCTGTACCCAAAGGCTCTCATGGACTTTGAAAATCTCCCAAACCAGGCTCTTGGAGATTGCTTCAGGCCATACAAAGACTTCTTCAATTTACACACCTTGCCAACTTCACTTGGGTAATTCTTAACACCTGGGGGCACATCCATGTACACTTCTTCTTCCAAATTCCCATTAAGAAACGCATTCTTCACATCAAACTGGTGTAAGGGCCAATCTTTGTTTGCTGCAAGTGAGATTAGAATCCGAACAGTATTGATCTTTGCCACAGGTGCAAAAGTCTCCTCATAATCAATCCCATAACGTTGTGTGTATCCTTTGGCAACCAACCTCGCCTTGTATCTATTAATAGTTCCATCTGCATTAAGCTTCACAGTAAATACCCAACGACACCCTACAGTCTTCTTTCCAACCGGCATAGGTACTAGTTCCCATGTTGCATTCTTTTGAAGAGCTTCCAATTCTTCATTCATCGCCTTTGTCCATTTTGGATCCGTCAATGCATCCTGCACGTTACTAGGAATAGATACAGTAGATAATTGATCAATAACAAGTGCATGTGACCCAGAAATCCTATGGTTAGACATAAAATTAGCTATAGGGTATTTAGCTTTGGCTTTGATATCTGGTTCATATTGTTTCTTAGGAATTCCCTTCGTAACCCTTTGTGATTTCCTAGGTTCGACACTTTCTAACCCAGAAGATTCATTAAAGTTTAGGGGTACCTGAGGAGGATCATTCTGACCGGGATCTTCAGTTGGTGATGTAGAAGGGGAATATCTTGTGTGTGAGCTTCAAATACGTCTTGATTTTGATTCAAACTATCCAGAAAAGTCGTCTCTTCTGTCTCGGAATTCACAACACTCTGTTCGGCAGTTACATTTTCTGTTTCGGAATTCACAACACTCTGTTCGGCAGTCGCATTTTCTGTTTCGGAATTCGCAACACTTCGTTCGGCAGTCGCATTGTCTATTTCGGAATTCACAATGCTCTGTTCGGCAACTGCATTTTCTGTTTCCAAATTTTTTCTACCCTCAAATGTATCCTCCAAATTTTCCAAGTCTTCAAAGACATCAAAATCAATAATAGAACTCCCTTCACAACCTCTCTCCCCCTGAAGGGAAGACTGAGAAGCTCCCCCTGAGTAATAAGGCTCGGATTCACGAAAAGCAACATCAAGAGAGACATGTAAAGTGCCAGTAAGGGGATCATAACATCGATAACCCTTCTGGAAGTCAGCATAACCAACAAAGATACACTTACGGGCACGGGGATCAAGCTTGTTGCGTTGAGGCTTGGGAATATGAACATAGGCTGTGCACCCAAACACCTGGGGCTCCAAATTAGGCATAGAAGGGATGGTCAAAAATGTATGAAGCTTCTGATGAGGATTCTGAAACTCAATCACCCGTGAAGGAGTACGGTTGATAAGATATGCTGCAGATTTTACGGCTTCTCCCCAATAGGACCGAGGTACATTCATGCCAAATAAGGAAGCACGAACAACTTCCATCAACTGCCTGTTCTTCCGTTCTGCTAACCCATTCTGTTGAGGAGTATAAGAATTGGAGGTTTGATGACGAATTCCATGTGACCGGCAAAACTCAATCATAGGGCCATTCACAAACTCTCCACCATTGTCAGACTGAAACACTCTGATGGATTGTTGATACTGAGTTGCCACCATTTTGTGAAATTCGATAAACATTCCAAATACATCACTCTTATTCTTCAGTAATGACACCCATGTCATGCGAGTGCAATCATCAATAAATGTTACAAAATACCGAGCTCCAGAAAGAGAAGGAATCTTTGCAGGACCCCAGACATCAGAGTGAATTTTCATAAAAGGAACAGGACTTTTATTAAGACTTGGTGAATATGAAATACGGTGGCTCTTGGCCAGTTCACAAATGTCACAATGGAAATCCAAATCACTGACAACCGAAAACAAATGAGGTTGCAGCTTCTTAAGATAACTAAAAGATAGATGACCTAAACGGCGATGCCATAACCATACTGCTTCCTTTGCATTCTCTACCCCATTAATCTGATTAGCTTGCCCCAAAAGATGCTTCTGGTTTTCTCCAGTCTCTGTCAGATCCAGGTAGTATAATTTTCCCCTTCTAACACCATAACCAAGAATCCGCCGAGTCAGAATGTCCTGAAACACACAGAAAGATGGATAGAAGGTCACAATACATGCAAGTGCTAAAATAATCTGACCAACAGATAGGAGATTATAAGCTAGTGAGGGAACAACTAGGACAGATTCAAGGGTTAAGGTATCAGATACAACAATAGAACCTTCTCCGGTGACCGGAGTTGGAGTACCATCAGCAGTAGAGACAATATTTTGAGAGGAACGTCTAAGGTTTTTCACAAGACTAGGGTCATTGGTCATATGATCAGATGCACCTGTATCAATTATCCATGTATTATTCAAATTAAGTAGCCTTACCCTTCATACCTGACTGCGCTACATTAGCGGAGGCATTGTCGAGATGCTCTTCCTCTGTAGTAGCAATAGCCGCCTTGCCCGGATTCTTTCGCTGTTTCCTGGTGAAGTCCCACCAATCAGGGTAGCCAATCACTTCATAGCACCGCTCCTTGGTATGACCTACTTCCCCACAGACAACACATTTTTTGTTTGCGTATGGGTTTGGTTTGTCATGAGGACGGCGTGGAGAAGGACCTGAGAAGCCTGGAGGAGGACCTGGTAGGCGTTGAACGGCCATAACAGAAGATTCGGTAGGTACCGAACGCCCCATAGCTTGTTTCTCTGATTGCACCTTGCGAATGTAAGCATAGCTCTGCTCCAAGGAGAATTTAGGCTCCTTGCGTAGGATTTCTCCACGCACCTGATCATACTCTGGGTCAAGTCCACTCAAAAATAAGTGAACACGCATCCGGGACATTGCTGAAGTTTCTTGAACGACAGCTGCAACATTATCATGTTGAGAGGCCACCCTTTGATCAATCTCCTGGAACATTGCCACTAACTCATTGTAGTAGGTCGGAATGGGCCTTCCATTCTGCTTTACTTCAAAACACTTTTTATTCAACTCAAAGATTCGGGTTTCATCAGAATCATCATAAAAGGTTTTCTCTACAGCTTCCCAAATATCTTTCGCAGTAGGGAGACGAATATACCGGTTCATGAGAGAGGATTCCATGGAGTCAATTAGCCAACTTTTCACCTTTTCATTGTCCGTGGCCCAAGCTTCATACTCTGCAGAATTCATGGCGGGTTCAACCTTTACTCCGGTCAGATAACCAACCTTCCCTCGTGCTCCAATGCGCATTCTCATAAGAGGAGCCCATATGGTGTAGTTGGATTCATTCAAGACAACACTTGTGGGGAAAGCAGAGTTGTCTTGTTGGGTGGTGTAGTGGTGATGGATGATTGGTGAGGATGACACCATTGTCTTCTCGGGATTTGACTGTTCGCCTTCAATTGCAGGTCCGGCCATTGAGGAATTTGGGGTTTGTTTGTGTTTTTTCAGGTTTGGTTTTTCTAGGGTTTCAAAAATTCAGGGATGGCTTGATTTTAATGGTGGTGGTACGCAGCGGTTTGTGGTGTGCTTTGGGATTCAGGATTCAGGATTCAGGATTCAGGATTCAGGATTCAAAGGATGCAGGCAAGTTCAAAGGATTGAACCTGCTCTGATACCAAGTAGAAAAGAATACTTTGATTTTAGGGTTTTCAATAATAATACTATTCATCCCACAAAGGGGTATATATACAAGGACAAGAGGAGTAGTCTAACCCTAATAGGAAACAATCATTCCTATAATTACATGATAACCTAAATAAATAAGAATCATAATTACATAAGATTTACAGCTATTCTACACTTGTTTGGTTAAAACAGGAAAGCAGAGAATTGCTCTCTGGATGGTGTCGATGTCTCTAAACACGGTGATCGAAAATATGTAAACAAGACGTCGATTTAGTTTGTTGGTGTACATGTAGCAGCAAGGAAATGAAATTTAAGTTCGTAGAAGTGAATAATGTATCACAACCTAAAATGGTAAAAGAAAATAACTAAAATAAGATGCAACTCATTCTCAGCCATGATCATTCATAGATGGCCAGCACCACAATATGAGTAGAGAAAACACATCACTTTGTAACTAAGATCAAGTAAACAAACAAAAGTGGATAAATGTAGTAATAGCAATAGTAATTATAATTTTATTGAATACTTATTGGTGAATTGATTCAGATACATAAAAGTGACCATGTCACTTTGAGGCTTGGTGGAGATAGATGAAGGCTAGCAGCAGCACAACTGGAATGATTAGCAGAACAGTAAAAGAAGGAGGGTGCAAAGGACCCATGAGCGTTGGCAGAATGAAAACTGAAGCAGCAATAACCAGAAACAGCAACATCGCCATTGAGCCGCATTCCCATTCAATTTGGCTGTCCATGTATCCTTCAATTAACTCCAAGCTTTCAGACAATGTATGTGTGTTAAATTTGAGTTTCCAAGGAAGGAATGAGGAACCCCGTGGATGGACGATGGTGCATATATAATGTTCATGGTATCTTTTGGTGTAGGGTTACAACGTTTGGCTGGTTAGGAATGCATGCATGCAAACTGATTGTGTATGTACCCTTTCGCCTGTCGCTTCGTTCATTATAGACGGTTGAAGGAAGGCAACTGTTGCCGGACGGAAGGGTGCCTTTGGCGACGTCGCGTCTTTTGCGGCCGCGGAGTTGGTCGTGGTTGAAGAAGGTGGTTTGGGCTTGGCCTGGTCCTCGGTGTCGAGGTCGGGTGGGTCCGGTCACCGTACACGTCGTTGTTGATTCCAACGGAGTCTTAGGGTTGATCCATTTTGAGGGATAATCTGGTCTTTTAATTTTAAATAACTTTTTTTTTTTTTAGAATAACATAAATTAAAATAGAGAATGAATAAGTGTCAAAATTATGTTTGTGGGACAGGGCACAGGCTCATTCGGAACAAGTGATCTGCTCCGAAATGATCTATGTGGTTTAGAATATTGTCATTGTAGTTTCAAAATGTCTAATATGAGCAGAGAGGTCTCATTCTTGTGGTTTGTAAAATAGTCAATTTTGGATTGAAAGTCAAAACCACTATCTAAAACGCAATAGATACATGAGGGTTTCAATGAGAAGCACGTGACAAGCTATTTCTGACTCCAGAATTTCAAAAGAATAGTAACAATAAAAACAACGTAACTTCTACTATATGACTAAGAAAATATGACGCAGTTGGAACAGTAACTTAGGTTTACAAGCGATAAACCTAAACAAGGTTATGGAATCCACCAGAGATAAAAGAGAAAATTCTCTATTTGATTGATAATAAGATGAAAGATAATTCTGCAGCCATTTAAGGTTGCTTATATATGAGAAAAGAAACCCTAGGGCGACTAACAATGAAATCCTAAAGCCCACGGGTAAAAATAAAACAAACCAAAAACGAACTAGGAAACCGAAAATTCTGAAAAACAGTAAATTGCATTTTTGAGGCCCTAAACGACTCCGAAAGCCCGAAAAAACCCACACTATGCCACGTGTTTTCTTCCTGGCACGATTCCCTTTCCGGAAAGATATGGCACGATCGAATTGGACACCAAATGCGAAAGTTGCAATAGTAACTTTCGTTTTCCTTTTCCTCCTCTTACACAATCGAATTGTTCTTCAAATCGGGCTGTCATTCGTTCTACATCAAAATTTAAGGGTAATGAGTTGAATCAATAGAAACCCAAAGCTCATTAGAAAAAAAAAAAAAAAAAGATGCCATATGACTAGGAAAATATAAAACTTGTGCTCGCTAAATATGATCAAAGGAGTTGTGGATAGCGACATTTTGTGTGTGATTCTGTGGGCGTAAAATGCCAAATGATCGGGTAGAGGAGTAAATCTTTATGTTATCTAGAGGACACATGAAATTGTTGTGAGCAACAGACCCTCATAGTCTGCATTAGAGTCTGAGAAAAACAGAGACCCTGGTCTTTTGGGTCTAAACAAGCTAAAAAACCCTGGTCTTTTGGGTCTGATGGGTCGCTGCACTTTCTCCTCGGACGATATTGTAATAAAGTCTCCGAATGATAAGAAACTGTACAGACTAATTAAGCTTGAGAATGGCCTCACTGCATTGCTCATTCATGACCCTGAGATATACCCACAAGGATCCAAGAGCCTTGAACCCAGTGAAGAAGATGAAGCAGCAGCTAAAGGTGGAGATGGTGCCTCAGAGACTAAGAAGGTTTGTCCACTATGATCTAAATTTCAATACCTGCAATGCTCATATCTATATCTGATGAGGAATAAAAAATATAAATAGCCCAAAATAAGAAAAAGGGTGGTGCTTTTTAGACTAAGATGGTTAGTGTATCATCTAGACTGAAACTCTGTCATGCCCATCTGGGTTTTGAAGTTCTTTTGTAGGCAAAGTTGGAATCTTTAGAGACATTTACCCCTGAGTTATCGCATAAAGGAAAGATTTCTGGTTAGACATGTACCCTTTGTGTAATGATCAAACAGCTCCCTCTGAGTGGTTGTGTTTTGAAGAACATCAAAAAGTTGGTCATATGTGTTTAAAGACTTTTGGGTTGTTTTTGCAAATTTTGGTTTCTGTATTGAAAACCCAGTTGGGGTAACTTGATAAAATCAGCATTACATTGATGTAGATAGCTTATCTGGTAGGACAAAATAGTGTTACTTTGTCCCATCATTGACAGGTTCCACTATGACAACTCAATAGGCAGAATTTGATTAGATTATCAACTCAACTTGGCTACATGCATTGATTAAATTGGATATATAATGATGTTTGATCGTCTTTGCAGGCAGCAGCGGCAATGTGCGTTGGAATGGGCAGCTTCTCTGACCCTATGGAAGCACAGGGGCTTGCGCACTTTCTTGGTTTGTGGCACACTGGCACACATGCGCATACCGTTCTTTATAGGTGACTAAATGTTGTTATGCAGACATTACTGAATTTGAATGTTTAAATGTTTTGCAGAACATATGCTCTTCATGGGGAGTACAAAGTTTCCGGTTGAAAATGAGGTATGCTTGCATCGAGTACTTTTTTTTTTACTTCTTCCAGTTGAGTTTGTTTTGATGCACCAGCCATTAGGAAATGCACATGTTGTTTGTGTTCTTCATCATGAATTATAATAAGGTTTACTGAGAATATGTTCATGGCAATAGCACATATTCTTCTTACCACAAAAAGATGATCAGGCTGTTTGGAGGACTTGCTTGTTCTTTTGCTGCCAACCTGTTCGAAGTTGTATCAGGCTGCACATTTTAGTTTTTAGAGCTCAAAAAAGGGGGATTCATGCAATTCTAACTTCAGTACATGAAAAGGAAATAACTCGCAGTTTATTCAATTTATTATCCCCTGACAAGATAAAAAGTGATTTTCTTTGACTTTGTGCGAATTCTTGTGTTTGCAAGCTAATTGGGAGACGACTGTATGCTCACTGCTATGTTCTCACTTTGTTTATTCTTCTCTTTGCTAGTATAACAGTTACTTGTCCAAGCATGGGGGCTCATCAAATGCTTACACAAAGGAAGAGCACACTTGCTACCATTTTGACGTGAAACGAGATTTTCTTAAAGGTGCCTTGAAAAGGTAAGTATTGAGCTAGCTCTTCATGCGTTTAATTGTTATAACTGAAGTCTTCTGTATTGAAGTCTTTTGTAATGCTTCCTGCATTGAGATTGAATCTTGTCTGGCTTACACTCATTGTTATAGGAATTGTAGTTAAAAGAATGTATGTTACTTTCTTTATATTTAAGTTGCATACATTAAGCATATTATTTATTGGTGTGACACCAACTGTATCAGAAAATTATGGGATTGAAGTGAGGTATCATACCTACATCCTCAGCTTCGTGCTAATCATAATTATTTCATTAGAGTATAATGTGATGTATGCACTGCTTTCAGTTTACTACAGAGAATAGAATGCTATAGTCTGCATATGTTCATATACAAATGTATATATTTGGCCAGTACTAGCATCTTATTTTTCTCATTTTACATTTTTAAACCCAATATAGATTTCTATTCCGGCAACTTGGTTTATATTTATTTGGGCTCTTTGATTTATCAGATTTTCTCAGTTTTTTGTTTCACCTCTAATGAGAAGTGAAGCCATGGAGCGAGAGGTACAGTCTATAGATTCAGGTACATGCCAGTCATTCTAATTTTATTCCTTCCGTCTTTCCTTCATTTATTTTAAACTGTCCCAACTTTTGCTTACAGAAACAATAAGGAATTCCTTATTGTTGAATGGTATTCAATATTCTTATACAAATTTGGAATGCAGAGTTTAACAGGGTTCTGCATAGCGATTTGTGGCGCCTTCAACAACTTCGAGACCATACATCCTCACCTGGTCACCCATTTAATAAATTCTCTTGGGGTAAAACATGAAACCATTTTTTCATTTTTTTTAACGAAATAATTTATTTTGTATAAAACTTCATTTTATTTATGTATGACATGGAAGGAAATAAGAAGAGCTTGGATGGTGCAAAGGAAAAAGGGATAAACTTGCAGGAACAGATATTAAAATTGTACAGAGACTATTACCATGGTGGATTAATGAAGCTAGTTGTTATTGGTGGAGGTGAAAGTTTCATTTCCTTCTCTTTGTTTTTGTTTTTCTCTCTTTTTCTTCTTGTGTTTTTACTTTTTACCATCACTTTTTGGAGGTTAACTGACTGATTCAGTGGCCATGAAAATAAGATTATGTTATAGTTGCATCCTCTACCACATATATAGGGTATGCTTGAATGCAATAAATGAAAGAATTTCAATTTCTCTTAGTTAATTCCAAATCAATTTACAACTTAGAAGGATAAACTTATCTATACGGAGGTTTTCTTTTCTTGATAAATATTGGATTAGTAAATAGGTAGTGGTTTATATTGGGGCACAAAGGACATTAAATTTCCGTCAGTAGTGGCTTTGTGTTTGTGTTAATAAGTTTTTGGCAATAGTTATTGGTGAAAATAATTCAGTAACAATGGAGATGAAATTTTCATTGGGTTTGCTTGAATGCAAGAAATGAAAGAATTTCAATTTGTTTTAGTTGATATAAATCAATGTACAGCTTAGAAGGATAAAATTATTAGTTATCTGCTTGGGGTTTCTGGTTTCTTGATAATATTGGATTCAGTGAATTGGTAGGGGTTTATATTGGAGTACAAAATTACACAGAATTGATGTTATGCTCTTGTGATTCTGATATTAACTCTTTTGGCATTAGTTATTGGTGAAAATAATTCAGTAGCGCACTGAAGATGAAATGTTGGATGCTATTAGAAATTGAATGTTATAGTGTTGTAGCGTGCCATTGTTAATAGCTTGTAGTCTGAGTACTGTCGACATATAACTTCTGCATTAAATGAAATGGTGCTGATGAGTAAAATCTATCTAATATGAAGTGGTTATTATTAATGCAGAATCTCTCAATGTACTTGAGCAGTGGGTTCTGAAGTTGTTTGGAGACATCAGAAACGGTCCCCAAGTAAATCTTGAGTTCAAGGCAGAAGGTTCTATTTGGAACGTTGGAAAGCTTTACAGGCTAGAGGCTGTTAATGATGTTCCTATGCTCAACTTGGCATGGACGCTTCCATGTCTTACTCAACACTATTTGAAGAGCCCAGAATATTATTTATGGCATCTCCTTGCGCATGGTGAGATGATTATTATTATGTAGCTTTATGTCACTGCAATCAGAGCACAAACTGTTATATTGGACAAAAGGGAGCTTGCATGCTACTATCCTTTCACTTTTTGTTTGAATGGTTGTTTTCCTTTGAGTGGCCTCTGCTCATAACCTTTGTAGTTGACATAGTTTCGATCTTTTGCATGTCTTGTATATTAAATTTTACTATGGGTTTAGTCCATCTAAGTTTTTTGGCGGGCTACACTATGCTCAATGGAGCCCTAATTCTGAGGACTATGTTTTTGGTTTTCAGAGAGCAGGGGAGGTTTGCAGTTCTACCTCAAAACTAGAGGGTGGGCAGTATCTCTAAGTGCTTGGGTGGAGAGCTATTCTGTGGCTTATGTCTTTGGCATGAATATTTACCTCACCGACTCTGGATTGGAGAAGGTAGTACTTCTAAGTTGATCTTTCATCAGATGAACAAATCTTAGTTTATAATTCTCTTTCCTAGAAAACTTAGGAGAACATAAAGATGCTCCCCTTAATCCCACTCTGCATGCATTGCTGGAAAGCATCATTTACTGTTGAACATATTCAATGAAGTGAAATTCGCTCCATCTTTATCACTTCTCATTTTCTATATGGGATGCTTATCTTGCAGATTTTTGAAATTATTGGGTTTGTGTATCAATACATTAAACTATTGCGTCAAGTGTCACCACAAAAATGGATATTTCAAGAACTCCAGGATATTCAGAACATATGCTTTAGATTTGTAGAGGAGCAGCCCCAGGATGACTATGCTTCAGAACTTGCAGGTTTCTTTGTTAGTGAAAGTGCACGTCTTTCTTACCTGTCTGCAAGTATCGGTGCTCATAAAATATATTTTAACAAGAAACAAATTTTCTGTCTTGTAGGAAATTTACTACTTTATCCTGCAGAGCATGTTATTTCTGCGCAATGTGTGTATGAGATTTGGGATGAGGAATTGATTGAATATGTTCTTAGTTTCTTCAGACCAGACAACATGAGGATGGATGTGATATCAAAGTTTTCAACTATGTCCAAAGGTAATTGTCTGCCCTTTTATGCCAAAGAAAGAATGCTTCTTGTCCATGCTAGTCCATCCAAAGTGTTTTGTTGTTGTCGAACTTTTTTTTTTTTTTTTTGGTACTGAACTTGTTGTAAGAAGTATCTCTAGCCAGTATTTTGGTGCTATTCTTATATTCTTATTATTTCTAACCAAGATTGGATGTGAAAATGATTTCTTTACTTACTTAAACTTATTTCAGATTTTCAGTGCGAGCCTTGGTTTGGTTCACATTATATTGAGGAAGATGTATCTCCGTTTTTGATGGATTTGTGGAAGGATCCTCCAGAGGTTAATGTTTCGTTGCATTTCCGAGAAAAGAATGAGTTTATTCCTTCTGATTTTTCCATTCGTTCTGATGGTCTTGATACTACATATACATCTTCTCCGAGATGTATACTTGATGAACCTTTGCTTAAGTTCTGGTACAAGCTTGATCGTACTTTTAAAGTTCCACGGGCAAATATATACTTTCGAATCAGTCTAAAGGGTGGATTTGATGACTTGAAGAGTTCTCTGTTGACTGTACTATATATCGACCTTCTTAGAGATGAGCTGAATGAGATTTTATATCAGGTCAATGTCTCCTCTCTTATAATTACTAGTTACTTTGTGGTTCAGTTTAGAAGTCTGATATTAAATGATGTTTTTGGGAATGCCTGTTTGCACTTGGATCAATTTTGAATCCCTATATAGTCTGGATCCAAGTGTGTCACTACAGGGACTCGGATGCTATAGTGGGTTGTAATGAAATCTACCATTAGTTTTTGTCTTGAAAATTTGTGTTTCTTTATTCAAATCTTTCTAGGCTGTTCTCTTCTATTTCCATTCTTAACACACTCCGTCATCTCAACATTTATTAATTCAGTTGTGATATACAATTTCTACTAGCAGTGTTCCACAACATTAAGTAATTTGTGGATCAAATGTTGTTTTCCCTGGAAAGTAGAAATGGTCAATCTGTATCTATACATGACAGTAACCTGTATTCTCTGTGTTCAGGCCAGTTTTGCCCTGCTGGATACTTCTTTGTATGTGAATAATTGCTATCTGGAACTGAAGCTGTGGGGCTTCAATGATAAGCTTCCAGCTGTATTGTCAACAATTCTGACAACAACCAAAAAATTCCTGCCAACTTATGATCGTTTCAAGGTATGCTGGCATAGCCATTGTCTGCACTCTAGTGTGTTTTGGTTTAAGTTTGATTATTCATGTCAAAAGGAAGTACCTTGCTGGTTTCTGGCTTGTTTATGATGAATTCACACGTAACAGGTTATTAAAGAAAATATGGAGCGTCTGATAAAGAACACTAATATGAATCCTCTGAGTCATGCTGAATACTTGAAACTGCAAGTTTTGTACCAGAGATTCTACGATGTAGATGACCAGTTGCATGTTTTAAATGGATTGTCTGTTTCTGATGTGAAGTCATTTATTCCAGAGCTTTGGTCCCAGGTATACTTCACATATAGTGAAAACTTATTCACTTCCTTTTCTTCAACTTTCATGTCGGAATTATTAAATAGTGAAAGAATCAGAGAGTACATAGCTGTCAAATGAGAAATTACGTTATTGTATTTTGGAGTTTTTTGGTTGAAAATGTAGAACTATTTTCAACTTACTGTCATCTCTATATGTGCAGCTTTACATTGAAGGCCTTGGTCATGGAAATCTGTTAGAAGAAGAAGCAATTAGCCTTTTGAATATGGTGAAAACAATTTTTTCTGGACAACCACTTCCTACCGAACTGATGCTTAAGAACAAATGTATTTGTCTCACTCCTGATGCTAACCTCATTAGAGATGTCAGTGTGAAGTATAAGACTGAAACAAACTCTGTGATTCAGGTAATAAAAACGGATTTGTTTCTTTTTTGTGTATCCATATATAACTGTACATTCTTTGCCTTATATGTGGATTTCTTTTCTTTTTTATGTCACATTGTAGCTATGTTTTCAAATTGAGCGGGCAGTGGGGATTGACTCCACCAGATTGAGAGCATTAATAGATCTTTTTGATGAAATTATAGACGAACCACTTTACGATCAACTGAGGTAATTTTTTAGAGGCTGAAAGTGTTATTTAAACACTGACTTGCTAGAAAACCTGAATTTGATAATATAGTCTTTTAGGGGTTGGATGATGTATATTTAGATTTATACTCTTAAAATTGTTTATGTATTTCTGGATATAGGACGAAGGAGCAGCTGGGATATGTTGTTCAGTGTGACTGGGAGGTGATATTTGGTGTTTTTGGCTTTTATTTCATAGTCCAGTCGTCGGAGTACAACCCAATCTACTTGCAGCGGAGAGTTGACAACTTTATCAATGGTCTGGAAGACATTTTGGTAAGCATTCGAGGTTCCTTTCATATACTGCTAGTGAGTAGTGCACTAGTGCCTTAATAGCTAGATAGCAACAATAATATGATAATGATAGGCTTAATACTAGTTAAGCTTTTTTGATCAAAATTTTTGAATCAACATTTCATAAGCATTGTAATTCTTATGCTCTACTAATTCTCCTTCTTTTTTTGACCAAGATGATAATCCTATGGTCTTGCAATTTGAGTTTCCATAATGCAAGATATACAAGGCATTTCTAGTTTGTGGGACAATTGTTTTGGATCTGATCTTGTCGAGTTCTACTTCTATGGTTTAAGTTGTATTGTTTTCTTACTTGTGCATTCTCACAATAATATGTCATGATTATTGTTTCTGCGTTGGATATATTTTATTGAAAGCTGTACGTTGGCATTTGTAGCAAGGACTGGATGATGATTCCTTTGAGAATTACAGAGGTGGGCTAATGGCAAAGCTATTGGTGAAAAATTCATCCCTTATACATGAAACCAATAGATTTTGGAATCAGATTATTCATAAAAGGTACGGTGTAAATCTTCTCTGCCTGATACTGTGCTTGGTCTAGAGTCTAGACTAGCAAGAAGTACTACATTAATGCTTCTGCTTTAACTCTGTGTCTAATAAATGCTGATCTTCTACAGGTATACATTTGACTATGCAAAGAGGGTGGCAGAAGAGCTCAGCAGTCTACAGAAGGAGGATGTTGTCAACTTTTACAAGACCTACTTGCAACAATCATCTCCCAAGCGTCGGAGACTTGGCATTCGTGTTTGGGGTTGCAACACTGACTTGAAAGAAGCTGAAGAATCGCGACCGGAGTCTGTGCAGGTCATTGAAGACCTTGAAGCCTTTAAGATGTCATCTGAGTTCTATCCTCACGGTTGTTGAAAAATCATGGATTGTTAGTGAGAATTTAATAGAAACTGAACCATTAATAGGAAACAATGAAGGCCCAAGTTCAAATTTTTCAGTTCTTGAAAGGAGACAATCTGAAAGAAAGTCAAGTGTTGGAGAGAAAAGATGCTTGGTAACACCAACACCGACAAGGAAATTTTGATCGAAGTTGCAAAGCAAGTTATGTAACGAATTGTTTCGAACTTCACACTTCATCTTTGTACGAAATGCAACGTACAGGTTGTTCACAACTTCACACTTCATGTTTTTAAAAGGAGAAAAATATTTTTAAAAGAAAAAGAAAATAGTAAAACTAGGCAAAGCTACCAAAAAGGATAAAGAGAGCCCATGATCAAGGAAACCAAGTGCAAGAGTTGAATGACGAGCGAAATTGTGGGAGACGGTTCTATTAAAAGGGAAGTGTTGAAACAACTCAAAGCTGCCCCAACTATTGTATTATCGATTTGAGTCTCCAGATGCGCAAATCAGTTGGGGGTTTCTCTTCTTCTTCTTGTACTCATTGCTGCAGCAGCAGCAGAGGTGGTATGCCTTTCCTTCACTCTACTGATCCTCTTGTTGCTTTATTTCATTCTCAATCTCAACACTCAAAGCCAAGCAAATGTAGAGAAACCCAGCTTGTTGAGGAGGTGTTCCATGAAATGCTTCGCTCGCGTCCTCCGCCTTCTTCTGTTATCCCTTTCAATCAAATCTCGACTCGACTTGTCAAATTGAAACACTATTCAACAGTCATCACTTTGAATAGACAGATGCTTCTCCGTGGAATTGTTCCTGATCAATATACTCTGTCTATTATCATCAACTGCTATTCCCATTTGAATCAAATGGGGTTTAGCTTGTCTGTCTTGGGACTATTCTTCAAACTGGGTCTTCAACCAAATGTTATTACCTTCAACACCCTAATCAACGGCTTTGTTCTCCACAATCAAGTGCCTGAGGCTGCACGAATTTTCACCAAAATGCTGGAGGAAGGTCGTTGTAAGCCCAATGTGGTTACTTGCAACACACTTATAAAGGGCTTTTGCATGAGAGGAAACAACAGCAGAGCTGCAATTCAATTACTTAGGAACATGGAAGAAACAGGATGCCAGCCTGACATTGTTTCCTATAGCACCATCATCGACAGCCTTTGCAAGGATACTCTTATTGATGAAGCAATGAACCTCTTCTCGGAAATGACTAGTGGAGGTATTGCTCCAAACGTTGTTACTTACAACACCTTGATTGACGGAGTCTGCAAACTAGGCCAGTGGAAACAAGCTGCAAGGCTGTTGGATGAAATGTCGAGTAAAGGTATCTTTCCAAATCTCCTCACTTTCAGTGTCTTGGTTGATACATTTTGTAAGGAAGGGATGGTTGTGGAAGCCAAAAGTGTGGTTCAAATGATGATTCAAAGACATATTGAGCCTGATACGGTTATATACAACTCACTTATGGACGGTTACTGTTTGCGAGGAGAAATGAACGAGGCAAGACAAGTTTTTGATCTTATGATTAGCAGGGGCTCCATGGTTGATGTTCAGAGTTGTAGCATATTGATAAATGGATATTGCAAGGGTAAAATGCTCGATAAGGCTTACAAGATTTTCAAGGAAATGCCTCGTATGGAACTTGTTCCTGATGTCGTTACTTATACCACTCTTATTGATGGTCTTTGCAAAGTGGGGAGAGTTCAAGAAGCAGAAGAGTTGTTCTCTCAGATGCAAGGTTGTGGCCAGCTTCCAAATGTTCAAACTTATGCTGTGATACTTGATGGCCTGTGTAACAACCAGCAACTTTCTACGGCAATAGAATTGCTTACACAAATGGAAGCCAACAAAGTAGAACTTAATATTGTAGTTTACACTCTTGTTATTGAAGGTTTGTGCAAAGCTGGAAAAATTGAATCCGCAAGAGATCTCTTCTGTGGTTTGTCATCAAAAGGACTTCAGCCTAATGTGCGGACATACACTGTAATGATTCATGGACTTTGTCATCATGGCTTCATAATTGAAGCAGAAAAGTTGCTGAGAGAAATGGGAGGGAAAGGATGTTCTCCAAATGGTTGCACCTATAACACCATTATCCGAGGTTTTATCAATAACAATGAGACATCAAGGGCTACGAGACTTATTCAAGAAATGCGTGAGAGGGGTTTCTCTGCAGATGCATCAACTATGGAATTGATTGTTGATTTATTGTCGAAGGATACAGTAGATCCTGGTTTATTAGCATGGCTTAAAGATTCAGTCTGAAGTTATTTGAAACGAAGAAGAGGAAGTTCGCTGAAACCGTGGAGTTGCTAATTGGGTTGAAGAACTATGACTCACAAATGGACAAGTGCTTCAGTGGTTCTGTGAGGTTTCCCCACATTCCTCGTCCTAAGATGAGGGTTGGCATGCTTGGAGATGCTCAGCATGTTGAAGAGGCAGAGAAGATGGGATTGGCCTACGTGGATGTGGAATCGCTGAAAAAGCTTAACAAGGACAAGAAGCTGGTCAAGAAGCTTGCAAAGAAATATCATGCATTTTTGGCTTCTGAATCTGTCATCAAGCAAATTACTCGTCTTTTGGGCCCTGGTCTTAACAAGGCAGGTAAGTTTCAAACTCTGGTGAGTCATCAGGAATCTCTGGGGCAAAGCTTAATGAAACAAAGGCCATGGTGAAGTTCCAACTCAAGAAGGTTCTTTGTATGGGTGTTGCTGTTGAGAAACAGATATTCCAGAATGTGCAACTCAGTGTCAATTTCCTGGTTTCTCTGTTGAAGAAGAATTGGCAGAATGTGAGATCATTGAACATAAAAAGTACCATGGGGAATGCTATCCGAATCTACTAAGTTCTTACGTTTCAGCAGAGGCTTTCATGTGGAAGAAGAGCAGTGGCAAAACTATATTCCTTTTTGTTTACTTTAGTTTAAATTCCTAGCCTAAACTACAACACGCACTGTGATTTTTGTTCAAGTGAATGCTTATGGATAATTTTGAAGGGATTTTGTTTCTTCTAAAAAAAAAAAATACATAAATATATATACACACACACGATATAATATTTAGTTGCTGGCAACAAGTATATCTGAAGAACTATTTCTCATTCAACTGGTAGACAAACGAAAATTGACAGTGTAAGTAGTCTTCTTTCCTAGTTCATTTGTGTTTAATATTTATGTCCTAAAGGCAATTGTGATTTTCCATTCTTGTTTGATTGTAAAGTATGTTCAGTGCCTATGACATCTACATCATTTTGTAAAAAGAATATGGGAAAACTCTTTATTCAATTAAGCCCTAGATTCCAACTTGAGAATTTTGGGATATCCCAATTTTCTTTACTGATGATGATTATTCTTCCTTTCTAGTTCAGTAGTGTTTGATAGTTACTTCCTAAAGGTAACAGTTTTTCCTGATTGTTGATGTTTCCGAAAGCTAAACCACAAGCGAAAATCTGAACCTATATGATTCCTTGATCTGGTATTTCAAGTATAGCTTTAATGACTTGTTTTACAGATTTTTCTTTGTTCACCCTGACCCTATTCATTAATGTTCTTGTTGTGGATGTTCATGGTTGCATGGATGTATTTCTGAAAATGGGAGAATAAGGAAAGTTTTGTTTCAAAATTTAATCTGTAGCTGGTGTGGTATCTGAATATTGTATTGCTTTTTTCTTGTGTCTGATTACTGCCATCTAGTTCTTTATCTTGGTATACCAAATCTAAAAGTAGTGGCAGTCGTACTGGAAAAATATGATAATCTCTTTTTGGTTTGACAGGGAAGGTAATCAAATACCAGTCATTTGTGGATAATGCTGCATCAGAGCAGATTCAGGAGATTGTTCGAAGGAGGGTGTCGCCTTTGTTTAACTCAGAGGAGATTTAGATTGGGATATGCTTCATTTATCCAATGTAGTTTGTTTCAGGACTGCTGGGTTGTCCTGGCTCTCTAATCTCTATGTAGCTCTTATTTGTTGTAGTAGTTCATCATTTTCTGGGCATATGGTTCCCAGAGATCTCATTTTCTTATGATAACTGCATTTGGCCCAAGGTCAGTTGAAGCAATAAAAGTACCTTTCAGTTTCTATGTTTCAAAAATGCAATAAGAAGCGCTTGTGTGGGACTTTGAAATTATTGGGTTTATTTATAATGTAGCTGGAACTTTGAAGAGCAATAAAATTACCATTTTAATTGATCTTTGTAATTTATATGGCTTTGTGTTCGATGTGATGATATTTGGTTTAGTATAAGATGGCCTTAATTCAAGTTGATGATATGAAAGACAGCCTCATTGAACAAGATATTACAAATACCCAGTTGTGCTAATCTCGATTCACTAATTTGGAGCAGTAGTGAACTCAAAGTTCGTAACTTCTTATAGTGGCCCTTCACATTCACCGAACTCTGCTTCGGCTTTGGAAAAGCTAAGTTTGCAGATCCCTTAGTTTCATTTCAGCAAAAGATAGAAATGTCATAGTTGACGTTATCTCAAAGCAAGAAATCACATGTTTGCACATTTTCGGTTTTCTTATACCACAATTTCAAAGGGGTCAGGATCAATGAACACACTATTTGACACAATTTTTTACACGTTATGTTAACCCTTAGATATTAACACATTCAATGGTCAAGATTAGTTATGGAAAATGACATGGTATTAAATTTCCTCACAACAAAAACATAAAATTTGTTAAAAATTCTTTTCTAAAATAAAATAATAAGTCTAACAAGATATTAGAAAACAAAAAAACACGTTCAAAAAAAAAAAAAAGATCAAAAGAGCAAGAACTCATTTTATGAATAAGAATGCCATTTTCCATTCTTTGGCAAAGTAATTGTCTTAGTGGGGATTCTGATCACTTGGATGCTATCAGTTGGTTGAATCTTTGTTCTGGGAAACTATCACAGACAGTGTTTGATCAGTTGTTGTTTTTTCTTTGGGGAATTTGGAAAGAAAGGAATGATAGAGTGTGGGAAAATAAAATCACTTCAGCTTGTGATATCGCTCTCATGGCATCTATCAGACTGAGTAATTTCATTTTTCACAATACGAAGCCACAAAGTTCTCATGGGGCTAGAAAAATTTTGAAGTGGAAATGTCCTCCTCTAGGTTGGTTGAAGGTGAATATTGACGGAGCTTACAATCCTGTGTCTGGCAAGGCCGCTATTGGATTCTTGATTAGAGATTCTCAGGGGATGTTTTTGGGAGCAGTTGGGAAGATGGTGACTTGTGTTCAATCTGCTGAACATGTTGAACTCATTGCTTGTAGGGAGGCAATGGATTATGTGTTAGAACATGGGCTTTTTCCTATATTGTTGGAGACTGATTGTTTGGTGGTGAAACAACAATTGTGTCAAGAGGAGCTGCAGAATTCTTCGTATCTTGGAAGGTTATATGAGGATCTCAGACTAGATTTAGATGCAGGGCATCAAGTTCAGATTGTTCATGCTAGAAGGGAGGCTAGCTAATACAGCTGCACATATGCTGGCAGCGTTTGCTGCTGAGTCTGACCAAGTGTTCTTTTGGTCTAATACTCCATCATTCAAGATGTAATTGATTCTGAAAAATGTACACCTTAATCTTTTTATCAGTTATCAATAAAGTCTAACACCATTCAACTCAAAAAAAAAAAAGATGAAACAAATGGGAATTTCCTAAATATTGCGAACACAAGTTCTTCACAATTTTTCTTTTTTATAAGAATTCTTTTGACAATCCATATTTTGGTACAAGAAATTTTAATCTTTCCATTACAAAATTGGTTTGTTGATCATCTCCTAGATGTGTGTTTATATCTGTGTGTATGTGTTCTCTGATTATTTACAATTCACAAAGTCTAAAAACAATTAACCCCAATTTCAAAACTTGAATCATGCAATAAAGAGAAACCTACAACCATAATTTTGATGGATATGGTTTTCTAATTGTTCTCTAACCTATAACTGAGAATCAAAATTGTAGTGATCAATCATCTTCTTTCTCCCTCTCTACTTATTGTGGTTTTCTTGTCTTTATGTTCAATGATTCCTCCATGAATGTTTCTGGGTTATTCTTTATTTTCTTTTGATGTATTGAACAATTGGTCTATCAATCTTTCACTTAACAAGAATCTAAGATCGTGTTATGTTGTTCTTGCTTCTTTTTTTCTTTGTTCTTTTTTACTGTATTATCAGTTCTTAATCATTTTTTGTTAAACCTTTTATTTTATTTTATTTTTTGTCAAGAATAAATTTTATGCCAAGTCATCTGCCATAATTAATCATGACCATTAAATGTCTTTATATCTGAGAGCTCAAATGAAGCGTCAAAAAGTGTGTCCATTGATCCTGACCCATTTCAAAGATGCAAAGGTTATAGCTAGCTTTTCCTAGGACCTTTATGTGAAAGTCTTTTGTTCACTCGAGCCATCGTTGATGATATTGAAGGCCTAGGGACATTTTGTAATAGCCATGTTGGCTTCTTTCATGCCGGGTTTTTCAGGCTCCATTTCACCCTTTTACAGAATAAGAAAGAAAAAAAAAATAACCAAAAGATAGTACAGAAGTATCAAAGACCAGTAGCAACTAGCAAAGCAAGCACATTTTATTTTGAGACTGAGGATCTAGTTTAGAGGGACTCCAAGACTCGATCTTTCTCAAGAAAACACATACCCATTCGAAACTGGAGATGCTGAAAATGATGGGAAAAGCTTGTTCTCCTTCTTCTAATTCTCATTATTGCAGCAGCAATGGCAGAAGAGGTATGCCATTTCTTCACTGTACTCCTCTTGTTGTGGTTGCTGCTGCTCTATTTCATTCTCAATCAAAGGCCACCATACCTACAGAATCCCACCCTCACCCATCCTCAACCAATTTCATGGCTTTATTTCATTCGAGACAAACCCATCGAAATCGATTCTCAAATACCAAAGTGTCTAATCTTGAGGATGCCTTGAAGGTGTTCGATGAAATGCTTCACAGGCGTCCTCTGCCTTGTGTTGTCCGTTTCACTCAGATCTTGGCTCAACTTGCTAAACTGAAACATTATTCTGCAGTCATATCTTTGAATAGAAAAATGGGTCTGATCGGAATCGCTTCTAATGTTTATACTCTAACCATTATCATCAATTGCTACTGTCATTTGAACCAAATGGGGTATAGCTTATCTGTCTTGGGAAAATTCTTTAAATTGGGTCTTCAACCTAATGTCTTCACCTTCACCACTCTAATCCACGGCTTTGTTCTCGAGAATCGAGTGGCTGAGGCAGCACGACTTTTCAGCAAAATGGTGGAGGGAGGTCATTGTAAGCCGGATGTGCTTACTTTCAACACACTGATAAAGGGCTTTTGCATGATTGGAAACAACAATGCTGCAATTACTTTACTTAGGAAGATGGAAGAAGACGGTTGTAAGCCTAACATAGTTTCCTATAGCACCATCATTAACAGTCTCTGTAAGGATACACTAATTGATGAAGCAAGGAACCTCTTCTCAGAAATGATTACCAGAGGTATTGCTCCGGACGTTGTTACTTACACCTCTTTGATTCAAGGAGTTTGCAATTTAGGCCAGTGGAAACAAGCTACGAGGTTGATGAATGAAATGGTGAGTAAAGGTATCTTTCCAAATGTACACACCTTCAATATCTTGGTTGATGCTCTTTGTAAGGAGGGGATGGTCGTGGAAGCCAAAATTGTGGTTGACATGATGATTCAAAGACATATTGAGCCTGATACGATTACATACAACTCACTTATGGACGGTTACTGTTTGCGGGGAGAAATGGACAAGGCAAGAGAAGTTTTTGATCTCATGATTAGCAACGGCTCCATGGTTGATGTTCAAAGTTGTAACATATTGATTAACGGATATTGCAAGGGTAAGAAGGTCGATAAGGCTAATGAGATTTTCAAGGAAATGCATCATATGGAACTAGTTCCAGATACCGTTACATATAACACTCTTATTGATGGTCTTTGCAAAGCAGGAAGAATTCAAGAAGCAGAAGAGTTGTTCTCTGAGATGCAAGGTTGTGGTCAGCTTCCAAATATTCGAACTTACACTGTGATACTTGATGGCCTGTGTAACAAGCAGAAACTTTCTACAGCAATAGAATTGCTTAAAGAGATGGAAGCCAACAAATTGCAACTGAATATTGTAGTTTACAGTGTTGTTATTGAAGGTTTGTGCAAAGCTGGAGAAATTCAGTCTGCAAAAGATCTCTTCTGTGGTTTATCATCAAAAGGACTTCAGCCTGATGTGTGGACATACAATATAATGATTCATGGACTTTGTGATCATGGCTTAATAATTGAGGCAGAAAAGTTGCTGAGAGAAATGGGTGGGAAAGGCTGTTCTCCAGCTTGTTGGACCTATAACACCATTATCCGAGGTTTTATCAATAACAATGAGACACCAAGGGCTACGAGACTTATTCAAGAAATGCGTCAGAGGGGTTTCTCTGCAGATGCATCAACTATGGAATTGATTGTTGATTTATTGTCGAAGGATACGGTAGATCCTAGTTTATTAGCATGGCTTAAAGATTCAGTCTGATGTTAGGCTTTAATATCTGTGAGACTAATTAACCCAAAACCCTGGTCTTTTGGGTCTGATGGGTCGGCCCACTTTCTCCTCGGACGATATTGTAATAAAGTCTCCAAATGATAAGAAACTGTACAGATTAATCAAGCTTGAGAACGGCCTCACTGCATTGCTCATTCATGACCCCGAGGTATAAGTGGGTATAAGAGTCTTCGTATTAGTTTGTCCCATCATTGAGAGGTTCCAGGATGACAACTCAATAGGCAGAACTTGATTAGATTATCAACTCAACTTGGCTACATGCATTGATTAAATTGGATATATAATGATGCATGTTTGATCCTCTTCGCGGGCAGCAGCAGCAATGTGCGTTGGAATAGGCAGCTTTTCTGACCCTATGGAATCACAGGGGCTTGCAAACTTTCTTGGTTTGTGGCACACATGCGCATACCGTTCTTTATAGGTGACTAAATGTTGTTACGCAGACATTACTGAAATTGAATGTTTAAATGTTTTGCAGAACATATGCTCTTCATGAGGAGTACAAAATTTCCGGTTGAACGAAATTGAACCTGAGTTTGATAATATAGTCTTTTAGGGGGTGGATGATGTATATTGAGACTTATAATCTTAAAATTGTTGATGTATTTCTGGAAATAGGACGAAGGAGCAGCTGGGATATGTTCAGTGTGACTGGAAGGAGATATTCGGTGTTTTTGGCTTTTATTTCATTGTTCAGTCGTCGGAGTACAACCCAGTGTACTTGCAGCGGAGAGTTGACAACTTTATGAATGGTCTGGAAGACATATTGGTAAGCATTCGGTGTTCCTTTTAAATACTGCTAGTGAGTAGTGCCTTAGTAGCTAGATAGCAACAATAATATGATAACAATAGGCTTAATACTAGCTAAGGTTTTTTGATCAAATCTTTTAATCAACATTTCATAAGCATTGTAATTCTTATGTTCTACTAATTATTCTTCTTCTTCTTTTTTTAAACCAAGATAATAATCCTATGGTCTTGCAATTTGAGGTTCCATAATGCAAGATATACAAGGCATTTCTAGTTTGTGGGACAAATATTTTGGATCTGATCTTGTCGAGTTCTACTTCTATTTAAGTTGTTTTGTTTTCTTACTTGTGGATTCTCACAATAATATGTCATGATTATTGTTTCTGCATTGGATATCTTTTATTGAAAGCTGTACGTTGGCATCTGTAGCAAGGACTGGATGTTGATTCCTTTGAGAATTACAGAGGTTGGCTAATGGCAAAGCTTTTGGCGAAAAATTCATCCTTCATAAATGAAACCAATAGATTGGAATCAGATTATCCATGTAAAAGGTACTGTGTATATCCTCTCTGCCTGGTACTGTGCTTGATCTAGAGTCTAGACTAGCAAGTAGTACTGCTTTTACAGGTACTGTCTAATAAATGCTGATCTTCTACAGGTATACATTTAACTATGCAAAGAGGGTGGCAGAAGAGCTTAGCAGTCTACAGAAGGAGGATGATGTCAACTTTTACAAGTCGTACTTGCAACAATCATCTCCCAAGCGTTGGAGACTTGCCATTCGTGTTTGGGGTTGCAACACTGACTTGGAAGAAGCTGCAGAATCGCGACCGGAGTCTGTGCAGGTCATTGAAGACCTTGAAGCCTTTAAGATGTCGTCTGAGTTCTATCCTAACGGTTGTTGAAAAGCTGTGGATTGTTACGGAGTATTTAATAGAAACCGAACCATTAATAGAAACAATGAAGGCCCAAGTTCAAATTTTTCAGTTCTTTAAAAAGAGAACACAAAGCACAAAGAATCCCTCAGCTAACTCAAGTTGATCCAACTCAACCAGGACATATTAGCTGGCTAGCCACCTTCTTCCACAGCACATTGAGCGCCTTCACCGTCCTACAATAAGGGAGTTGGACAAGCCATTTTCTGATGTCTTTTCTGATTCGTTTCCTCTTATATTTACTCCAGCCGAATTCCTTACTGGAAAAGATGCTGGCCTTGTTGGTAAGCTTTCATTTGTCAGCATAGATATAGCATCTGACATGGTTTGCCGAAGTTCTGCATCTTCTTCGACGCATAGCAGACCAACATGGATGCATCTTAAAAATTGATTTTCAACACACGAATCACTTAGAGTTGCGTCCATCAATTCTAGTCCTGCATCTTCTTGCAATAACTCCCATGCCTGAAACAAGATTGTATCATTAGGATACATAATTTATTTACATTCACATGAAAAATAAAAAAACAAAAATCAATACAAGTATAACTGAGAGAATTGCATGACATACATATCCTACTAAATTGGGCGCACGATGAGCAGTGTGGAAGCTGTTGTTTTTCCTACCACTTATGATTTCAAGCATCAACACTCCAAAACTAAAAATATTCGATTTTTCAGAAAGAAAAAAAATTCCCTGCATAGCATACTTAGGAGACGTGTAGCCAGTGTACCAAATGAAAAAGGAAGCACGTTTGTGAGGTTGCTTGACGAAATGGTGAGTAAACGTATCCTTCCAAATGTAGTCACCTTCAATGTTTTGGTTGATACACTTTGCAAGGAAGACATGGTTGTGGAAGCCAAAAGTGTGGTTCAAAAAATGATTCAAAGACATATTGAGCCTGATACGATTACATACAACTCACTTATGGACGGTTACTGTTTGCGGGGAGAAATGGACGAGGCAAGACAAGTTTTTGATCTTATGATTAGCAAGGGCTCCATGGTTGATGTTCGGAGTTGTAACATATTGATTAACGGATATTGCAAGGGTAAAAAGGTCGATAAGGTTTACAAGGTTTTCAAGGAAATGCATCGTCTGGAACTAGTTCCCAATACCATTACTTATACCACTCTTATTGATGGTTTTTGCAAAGCGGGGAGACTACAAGAAGCAGAAAAGTTGTTCTCTGAGATGCTAGGTTGTGGCCAGCTTCCAAATGTTCAAACTTACGCTGTTTTACTTGATGGCTTGTGTAACAATCAGCAACTTTCTTCGGCAATAGAATTGCTTAAAGAGATGGAAGTCAGCAAAGTGGAACTTGATATTGTAGTTTACAATCTTGTTATTGAAGCTTTGTGCAAAGCTGGAAAAATTGAATCCGCAAGAGACCTTTCTGTGGTTTGTCATCAAAAGGAGTTCAGCCTAATGTGAGAACATACAGTATAATGATTCATGGACTTTGTCATCATGGCTTAATAATTGAATCAGAAAAGTTACTGAGAGAGATGGGAGGGCAAGGATGTTCTCCAGATGGTTGGACCTATAACACCATTATCCGAGGGTTGTTAAATAACAGTGAGATATCATGGGCTATGAAACTAATTCAAGAAATGCTTGAGAGGGGTTTCTCTGCAGATGGATCAACTATGGAATTGATTGATTTATTGTCGAAGGATATAGTAGATCCGGCTTTGTTGCAGCTGTTAAAAGATTCACGATAAAGTTGATTTGAACTCTATTATGCTCAGGTATGTCAATTTCTTCACTGCTCCAAAGTTTTTAATTTCAGTTGCCGTTTTTTATTTCATTAATTAGATTCAGAATTATTTATACTCTCTGTGATACTAGAGTAGGATTTTCTCCTTCCACTTGCTTACTAATAAACTCTTGGCCATAGTACTGCAACTACAGTTATGAGTTATGACATTAGATTTCTTTTAATGGTCTTAAATCAAGGCTGCCACTGTGCAGTTAAGTATATGCTTTTCAGAAGAGAAAGCTTGTACCTTGCACTTATTTGGGGCTTTAAATGATGATTTCCATTTGAGTCTTTTGGCGTGCCATGGTAGCTAGCCACCTTTTTTTCTTGCTTGTTTTAATAATGCTCTTTAGCAGCTTCTTTGTTTTCTTCGATGATCTGTTACAAGTTCTAGTGGCTATTTAAGCAAAGAAAATATCTAGAAGTAGTGGACTCATGAAACATAAGACCCAAATAGGCCCATAGTACAACAACGATAGCCCATGTAAAAAGATAGAATCATAACACTAATCCAGTCTCCAAGGCCACAAGTTCTGTTCCCACCCAACATTTTCCCAAAAATTTTAATAGCATTGAAATTTTGGCACAAAAAGAAAGAAAAGCCTGTATTGTATGGTTCAAATTGTTCCTTTCTCCTAGATTCCTTCTGTGGGGTATTAATATTGGTGTTACTCAGCTAATTAAGGTTCAGCCATGTGTGGTGTTGGTGTAGTTCTTTCCCCAGTAAAAGAGCAGATTAGTATGATATATACAGGAGGGCTGTAATGAAAAATCAAAAAATCCAATAGATTTACCAAATACTAAAGCATGTTATCATAGGTAAAAATGCATGAAGGCTTTGAGAATCAAGATCCTAAGACAATTAATCTGGAAAAATATGGTTTTAGAATCAGGATCATTGAGCAATCTCCATTAAAGATTGCTCCTGCATTCTACCCTAAATTAAACTAAATAAAAGACCGAAAGCCAACTCAAATATTCTCTTCAGGAGAGGACTAGAACAAGAAGTGTATATATATATAAATCTGTATCATAACTTGTTACATAAGTGCCCTCTTTATTGTCCAGAGCATGATAACTACAAGGTGGCCTTATTTCAGTGCAGCTTGTGCATTAAGTTACGCCAATTCCTGCGAACGGTTGAGTAGCATTTCTATTAACTGATCTTTTTGTTTAGACTTTTACTTAATCCTGCACCAGTTTAGTGAAATGTAAGTACTTCAACAATATTGAACGCTGCTCATGGTAGAATGAGAAAAGTACTTCTGTTCCAAGGTAGTTGACTTTTGCTTATTCCTTTATTTCTTGAAAGAAAGGGGACTGCTGAGGAAAGGAACTAGGCTGAACTCATAACATGACATGGGTGTTTCCAAATCCAAATCTGCCATAACATAAAGGATAGGTGAGTGGAGAATTCTAATCTAGAACCCATAGCAGGTTTGGAAGTCTAACCTAGAAATATAATCTCTACTCTGCAGATGCATCAGCTATGGATGCATCAACAACCATCGTCCAACTTGAGATTCAAACAACCATCTCAAATGAGGCTCAATCCTCATTTGTAAACAGACTTGCCGTGTTTATTGCGTTTCTTCATTAATCAAATATTAAAAAAATAAAAAAATAAAAAACTAAACAGAATTTCAGAAAAAAAAAAAAAAAGTATATATATATATATATATATATATATATATATATATATTGCAAATTATAATTCATGCGAGCAAAATTGGTATATAACCAAAATACAAGAAGGAAAGCTCAAGATCTGAGTTCCGAGAAATCCTACCAAACCCAAAGCTGGGAGAAGAAACTCAAAGCAATTGTTGAATCTGAAGATGATGCGCAGCAGCGGCAGCTCAACAAGAGGTATGCTTTTTTCTCTCTCCGTCAACAATTTCATCATGGCTTTGTTTCATTCGAGACAAACCCATGTAGAGAGAAAACCAGCCTCAAAGCCCAAAGTTGAGGAGGATGCCTTGAAGTTGTTCCGTGAAATGCTTCACAGCCGTCCCCTGCCTTGTGTTGTTCGTTTCACTCAGTTATTGGGTCAACTTGTCAAATTGAAACACTATTCTGCCGTCATCTCTTTGAATAGACAGATGCTTCTCTCTGGAATCGCTTCTGATGACTATACTCTAAACATTATCATTAAGTGCTATTGCCATTTGAATCAAATGGGGTTTGGCTTATCTGTCTTGGGAACATTCTTCAAATTGGGTCTTCAACCAGACGTCGTCACCTTCACCACTCTAATCAACGGCTTTGTTCTCCACAATCAAGTGCCTGAGGCTGCACGAATTTTCACCAAAATGCTGGAGACAGGTCATTGTAAGCCCAATGTGGTTACGTTCAACACGCTAATGAAGGGCTTTTGCATGAGGGGAGACAACACTGCTGCAATTCAATTACTTGGGAAGATGGAAGAAGAAAGAGGATGCGAGCCTAACGTAGTTTCCTATAGCACCATCATTGACAGTCTTTGCAAGGACACACTAATTGATGAAGCATTCAACCTCTTCGCAGAAATGATCAGTAGAGGTATTACTCCAGACGTTGTTACTTACACGTCTTTGATTCACGGAGTTTGCAAACTAGGCCAGTGGAAACAAGCTACGAGGTTGCTTGATGAAATGTTGAGTACATGTATCTTTCCAGATGTTTGCACCTTCAATGTCTTGGTTGATACTTTCTGTAAGGAAGGGATGGTCATGGAAGCCAAAAGTGTGATTCAAAAGATGATTCAAAGACATATTCAGCCTGATACGATTACATACAACTCACTTATGGACGGTTACTGTTTGCGAGGAGGAACGGACAAGGCAAGACAAGTTTTTGATGTTATGATTAGCAAGGGCTCCATGGTTGATGTTCAGAGCTGTAGCATATTGATACATGGATATTGCAAGGGTAAAATGCTCGATAAGGCTTACAAGATTTTCAAGGAAATGCCTCGTATGGAACTTGTTCCTGATACCGTTACTTATACCACTCTTATTGATGGTCTTTGCAAAGTGGGGAGAATTCAAGAAGCAGAAGAGTTGTTCTCTGAGATGCAGGGTTGTGGCCAGCTTCCAAATGTTCAAACTTATGCTGTGATACTTTATGGCCTGTGTAACAATCATCAACTTTCTACGGCAGTAGAATTGCTCACAGAGATGGAAGCCAGAGAACTGGAACTCGATATTGTAATTTACAATATTGTAATTGAAGGTTTGTGCAAAGCTGGAGAAATTGAATCCGCAAGAGACCTCTTCTGTGGTTTGTCATCAAAAGGAGTTCAGCCTAATGTCAGAACACACACTGTAATGATTCATGGGCTTTGTCATCATGGCTTCATAGTTGAAGCAGAAAAGTTGCTGAGAGAAATGGGAGGGAAAGGATGTTCTCCAAATGGTTGGACCTATAACACCATTATCCGAGGTTTTATCAATAACAATGAGACATCAAGGGCTACGAGACTTATTCAAGAAATGCTTGAGAGGGGTTTCTCTGCAGATGCATCAACTATGGAATTGATTGTTGATTTATTGTCGAAGGATACGGTAGATCCTGGTTTATTAGCATTGCTTAAAGATTCAGTCTGAAGTTAGGCTTTAATATCTGTGAGACTAATCAACCCAAAACCCTGGTCTTTTTGGGTCTGATGGGTCGGTCCACTTTCTCCTCGGACGATATTGTAATAAAGTCTCAAAATGATAACAAACTGTACAGATTAATCAAGCTTGAGAATGGCCTCACTGCATTGCTCATTCATGACCCTGAGATATACTCACAAGGGTATATGTGGGTATAAGAGTCTTGAACCCAGTGAAGAAGATTAAGCAGCAGCTAAAGGTGGAGATGGTGCCTCTGAGACTAAGAAGGTTGGTCCACTATGATCTAAATTTCAATACCTGCAATGCTCATATCTATATTTGATATTAAAAAAAAAAAATAGCCCAAATAAGGAAAAGGGTGGTGCTTTTTGGACTAAGATGGTTAGTGTATCATCTAGACTGAAACTCTGCCATGCCCATCTGGGTTTTGAAGTTCTTTTGTAGGCAAAGTTGGAAACTTTAGAGATATTTACCCCTGGGTTATCACATAAAGTGATAAAGGAAAGATTTCTGGTTAGACATGTACCCTTTGTGTAATGATCAAACAGCACCCTCTGAGTGGTTGTGTTTCGAAGAACATCAAAAAAGTTGGTCATATGTGTTTACAGGGTCAAACTTTTGGGTTGTTTTTGCAAATTCTGGTTTCTGTATTGAAAACCCAGTTGGGGTAACTTGATAAAACCAGCATCACATTGATGTAAATAGCTTATCTGGTAAAACAAAATAGTATTAGTTTGTCCCATCATTGAGAGGTTCCACTATGACAACTCAATAGGCAGAATGTGATTAGATTATCAACTCAACTTGGCTACATGCATTGATTAATTTGGCTATATAACGATGCATGCTTGATTGTCTTTGCAGGCAGCAGCAGCAATTTGCGTTGGAATAGGCAGCTTTTCTGACCCTATGGGAGCACAAGGGCTTGCACACTTTCTTGGTTTGTGGCACACATGCGCATACTTTTCTTTATAGGTGACTAAATGTCGTTACGCAGACGTTACTGAAATTGAATGTTTAAATGTTTTGCAGAACATATGCTCTTCATGGGGAGTACAAAGTTTCCAGTAAAAAATGAGGTATGCTTTCATCGAGTACACGTGCTCTTCTCCTGATGCTAACCTCATTAGAGATGTCAGTGTGAAGAATAAGACTGAAATAAACTCTGTTATTGAGGTAATAAAAAGGGATTAGTTTCTTTTTTGTGTATCCATATATGTGTACATTCTTTGTCTTATATGTGGATTTCCTTTCTTTTTTATTTCACATTATTGCTATATTTTCAAATTTAGCCGGCAGAGGGGATTGAGTCCATCAGATTGAGAGCATTAATAGATCTTTTTGATGAAATTATAGAAAAACCATTTTATGATCAACTAAGGTAATTTTTTTAGAAGCTGAAAGTGTTACTAAAATATTGACTTGCTAGAAAACCTGAGTTTGATAATATAGTCTTTTAGGGGGTGGATGATGTATATTGAGACTTATACTCTTAAAATTGTTGATGTATTTCTGGAAATAGGACGAAGGAGCAGCTGGGATATGTTCAGTGTGACTGGAAGTTGATATCCGGTGTTTTTGGCTTTTATTTCATAGTTCAGTCATCGGAGTACAACCCAATCTACTTGCAGCGGAGAGTTGACAACTTTATGAATGGTCTGGAAGACATATTGGTAAGCATTCGATGTTCCTTTCAAATACTGCTGGTGAGTAGTGCCTTAATAGCTAGATAGCAACAACAATATGATAATGATAGGCTTAATACTAGTTAAGATTTTTTTATCAAATTTTTTAATCAACATTTCATAAGCGTTGTAATTCTTATGCTCTACTAATTATTCTTCTTTTTTTTAACCAAGATGATAATCTTTTGGTCTTGCAATTTGAGGTTCCATAATGCAAGATATACAAGGCAGTTCTAGTTTGTGGGACAATTATTTTGGATCTGATCTTGTCGAGTTCAACTGCTGTGGTTTAAGTAGTTTTGTTTTCTTACTTGTGCATTCTCACAATAATATGTCATGATTATTGTTTCTGCATTGGATATCTTTTATTGAAAGCTGTACGTTGGCATTTGTAGCAAGGATTGGATGATGAATTATAGAGGTGGGCTAATGGCAAAGCTATTGGCGAAAAATTCATTCTTTATAAATGAAACCGATCGATTGGAATCAGATTATCCGGGTAAAAGGCACTGTGTATATCCTCTCTGCCTGGTACTGTGCTTGGTCTAGAGTCTAGAGTAGCAAGAAGTACTACTTTAATGCTTGTGCTTCAACTCTCTGTCTAATAAATGCTGATCTTCTACAGGTATACATTTGACTATGCAAAGAGGGTGGCAGAAGAGCTCAGCAGTCTACAGAAGGAGGATGTTGTCAACTTTTACAAGACGTACTTGCAACAATCATCTCCCAAGCATCAGAGACTTGCCATTCGTGTTTGGGGTTGCAAAACTGACTTGAAAGAAGCTGCAGAATTGCGACGGGAGTCTCTGCAGATCATTGAAGACCTTGAAGCCTTTAAGATGTCATCTGTGTTCTATCCTAACGGTTGTTGAAAAACTATGGATTGTTTCTGAATTCTAAGTATTTAGTAGAAATTGAACCATTAATAGAAGCAATGAAGTTATGAAGGCCTAAGTTCAAAATTTTCAGTTGTTAAAAGAAGAAAATCTGAAAGAAAGTAAGTGATTGGAGAGAAAAGATGCTTTTAGTAACACCTGCAAGGAAATTTTGATCAAAGTTGCACAGCAATTTATGTGGCAAATTGTTTCGAACTTCACACCATCTTTGTACGAAATGCAACATACAGTTGTTTGCGATATTTTGGTGGAAGAGAAATATGATGGACAAAAATCACTGGAAATTCTGGGATGGAGAAGTTGTGTTCTCCGAATAGAAATGGTAGCTGGGCTTCCGGGTACTGAATCTAGCTAGCCTTGCTTGCTGAACAAGGATGAAGACTGCTTAGGCCGAGGCAAGGCTCTTGAGGACTTGCACTGCAACTCTGCGAGTGACCAGCCAAAAATAATTTCACGCGCTTTGGACTTTTCCTGGCCAACAATACTCCATGTATTCTTTGTAGGGTTTTTGTCCATTTACCCTAATTTTATAGTCAATGTTCCCACTTACCCCAGCAACTTTTTTAATTCCCTTCTACCCTAAACACTCTAAGGATCTATTTCTTTTTACACAACATTTCTATTTTAATATATTTTTGTTCACCTTTTTACCCTTCTGTTAACGACCTAGTCTTTCAGCCCCAGTTTGAAATCCCGAGGTAACGAATAGAGAGAACTTCTGCTTAGAGAGAGAAGCTCTGGTTCTGGTGCGATAGAGAGAGAAGCTCGCAATGGAGAGAGAAAGAAGCAATGTCGCTTTGGATTTCAACAATGTCGCTGCAGCTCGGTTTGAAACGATTTCAATTCCGTTTCTTCGATTTTTTTTTTTTTTTTTTGTATCCTTGTTTGCTATTCATCTCGATTGAGTCTGAGGCTGATTTTTTGAATATGAGTTTTGTTTTCCTGTACTTTTTTTATTTCCGACTTATTGCGTTAATTTTGGTCTGTGTTTCGTGAATTTCATCTTTGTTTTGGTTCGATTTGCTATTTTTCATGCTTATAAGTTTGTTGTGCTAAGTTTTAATCTGTTTCGGTGTGGTAAGTTTGTTGTGATTCTGTTTTGAAACGGTTCAATGTATTCTGGTATTTGTTAATCGTCTATTGCCAGTCAATATTGGTTTACATAGCTGCTTTTCTTCTTTTTTTTGGATGAATTGTTGTTCACGGTGTTGATAATGATGTGATTTGGTAGCTTCTGACATGATTTTGGTCTTTGTGAACCGTATATTGCCCCCCAGTAGACCCATATTGGGGGTCAATAGAGGATTGAAAAAGCTGCTTTTCTTCTTTTTTGATACTCTTAGTTGTTACTGAAGTTCAGTAGTACGTGTTTAGTAACTTGTTTCGGTTTTGAAAAGACATTTTATCTGAGTCCCATCTATTGGGGGTCAGTATGTGTCTATTGGGGGGCAATAGTGATTTGATTTTTTATTTTTTTTATTTATTATTTTTGTTTTTTTATATACAGGACTATGGATGCTTCCTTAGCTGTTAAGTGCACTCATTCTGGACAAAGTTTCATGTTTTGTATTAATCAATATATGAGCTATGCTCATTTGTTTGAATACATTTGTGAACGGTTCAAGTTTTCTGCAACTGATGATATTGAGCTTCATTATTCGCTTCCTGGATGCGCTATTTTTTTTCTTCGCAATGATGATGATTTCAAGATGCTGTTTAGCGGTGCCAAGATTTACAAGTTGGATTGTGTTGATATTATGGTGTTGAAGAATAGTGTAATTTGCAGCAAAAAAGCTTCTGTTTCATTTGAAGATAGCTGCTCTGGTATTGTGGATGAAGATGATTACCTCACTGAGGCATTTAGGACTGAAGTTCAAAAGTCTTACTTGTCAAATGAGTGGGCTAGTTACATTCAATGTGTAGGGCAGAAATTTCGTGGCGGTTCCCCCGAGTTTCGAGACAAGCTCAGAAAGTATGCTATTGAAGTTGGGTTCAGCTTTGTATTTATTAGAAATGACTGGGACAGAATTCATGCAGTTTGTTCGAATTGGGGAACCGAAGGATGTGAGTGGAATGTCCATGGTTATGTTTTGCCTGCAAATGGTTGCTTTATTATTGGTGAGTTGGACAATGTCCACTCTTGCAAAGGTGTTCTTCGAAAACAAAAACATGAGCTTTTGGGATCGAAAATTGTCAAGTCATGTATTGAAGAGGACATTAGCTATAACTTGTCATTGAAGCCAAGGGAAATTATCAGCAAGTTCAAGTCAGCTTATGGGTTTGATATATCATACAAGGTTGCTTGGAAAGCAAAGCAGAAGGCTAGGGAAATGATTTATGGTTCTGAGGCTGATTCGTTTAACATGTTAACATGGTATAGGGAAGCTGTATTTGAGACGAACCCGGGATCTTCTTTTGTTTTGGAAGTTGATTCATCGAGTAATCGGTTCCAGAGGCTTTTCCTAGCTTATGCGGGCTGTGTTCGTGGCTTTGAATTCTGTCTTCCCATCTTGTATGTCGATGGGACTTTTGGGAAGAGTGTCTACAAGGGGCAGATACTTTGTGCAACCGGAAAGAATGGAAATCATGGTATTTTTCTCATGTCTATGATTTTTTATTGGTATTTTTGTTGAAAATGTGTTGCGGCACGCTCCCTCTGGCGTTGCAGCGGCACGCTGCAATCATGTTTGGACCCCCAATAGACATATATTGCCCCCCAATACACGTTCATTTTCTTCTGATTTCTCTCCCCTTTTTGTTTCTATTATGTTTATTGTTGTTTTTTTAATTCTTTTTTGTTGAAAATGTGTTGCGGCACGCTCCCTCTGGCGGTGCAGCGGCACGCTGCAATCGTGTATTGTCCCCCAATAGACGTCTATTGACCCCCAATATACTCACTTTTTTTTCCTGTTTTCTGTAGGTTTCTTTCCTCTTGCAATGTGTGTCTGTGATTCTGAGACTGATGCTAATTGGTCCTTTTTCTTCCAACACTTGAAGAACTTGCTGGAACCTCAAGGTAGAAAGATCACTTTTATTAGTGATCGTGGTGTTGGACTGTTGAGTGCTTTCGACAAGATATTTCCTGGTAATCCTCATCTTTTCTGTTACAAGCACTTGGTGCATAACCTTATGACTAAATACAACGGTAAAGGCTCTTCTGTTTTGAAAGATGATGTTAAAAAGAAGTTTTTTGAGTTGGCATATTCATGCACTGAAAAGGAATATCGTTTTCATTTGAGAGAGTTGAGAGAAGCTGGTGGTGCTGATATTATAGATCCGTTTCTTGCTGATCTGCCTGTTCAAAATTGGTGCCGTGCATTTTTCCCTGGATGCCGTTATGGAATTATGGCTAATAGTATAGCTGAATCTTTTAATGCTTGGTTTGCTGTTGAACGGGAGATGCCAGTGTACACTATGCTTGATCAGACTCGGATTAGGGTGATGCAGATGATGGGTGAGAGGAGAGACGAGGCACAGCTTTGGACCTCGCAACTTACTCCTGTTATGGAGGGTCGTTTGAAAGAAGGTATGGAGAAAGCTTGCCGTTTCAATGTGCATTACTCCCATACAAATGTTTATGAGGTTAGATCAAAGTATTCTTATGTTGTGGACCTTGGAACTCCTTCGTGCTCATGTAAAAAATGGGAGATTAACTGCTTCCCTTGCTGCCACGGTCTTGCTGCAATTCAAGCTGCCTCATTGGATGTTTATGCTTTTATGGATAAGTATTTTTATGTTGATTATTACAAGAAGTGTTATGATTTTCCAATTTATCCAATATCTAATGTTGATATGGCTTCTTCGGAATCTGCAAGTAATGACTACATACTTCCTCCAAATGCAAAAAGGCCTCCCGGGAGGCCTAGGCTCAAGAGGTTCAAGTCTAGAGGAGAGTGTGAAAAGAAGCTCATTCGTTGCGGCCGATGTGGCAAAATGGGACAGCATAACAAGAAGACCTGCACTGAACCTATTTGAATTTGAATGTAAAGCTGTCAATTGTTTTAGCATTCTGACTGGCTGTATTGGGGGGCAGTAATAGGCTATTGGGGGCAATAGATGATTTTATCCAGGGTCAGTTTAACATTTTTTGGTGTCAAAGATTATTGACATTGATTGGTACTTCAGTTTTGTTGCTGACTGATAAATTGATTCATTTTTTCCACTGTGATGTGACCCTACATTAAATGTCTATTTGGGTGCAATATAGCTTTTCGGCACACAATAGAACCTGAATGTTTGAGGGTTGTTGTTTCACAGTTGTGAAATTTTTAACACTTGCACATTCAAATGTAGTTTGATATTCTATTTGTGTTACTTCTGACCCTCTAACCAAGCTCTATTGGGGGCCAATAGACCTCTATTGACCCCCAATACAACTTGGTTTCTAAGGAGTCAAGGCATCAGGTTTGTAATAGGGGCCTGTAATTTGAATATCAACCTGTGTCCTATGCGCAACCATAGTAAATGAAGATAAATTCTTTCAAGTTGACAGAAATTAAATTGAAAAGATGTCAAATCATCCGAAATTATTCCAAATCAAAGTAAGTTCAACAGAAAGTAACTACTTAAAATATTCATTTTCTATTTTTTTGGCTCTCCTACAGCATCTGCAGTTTCAGCAAGGTATTTTTCGACGCTCCAAGCACTTTCCTCCTTTGCAAACCTCTCAAGAATTGTTTTCCTCATGTCATTGCCTTTCTTCTTGCTGGGTTGCACTCCGTGAACTATGCTTTCCATGAAATGGATCATAAACGGCCCACAGTCATCCCTGTAAAGCAAGAATTTCAGGGACAGATCCATAAAGAGAGTTCCTATTGCCCCCCAATAGACACCTATTGGGGGCAATAGACAAACAATTTGCACAAATTTATCAATTAAACTGTCTTCTTTTATATCAAAAATAAAGAGTAAAGGATTTTGAGGCACTTACGAACAGGATTTCTGCTGAGGGCAGTTCAAGTCTTCTACAAGCTCATAGTCATTTTCCCCGATTTGATTATCCAAGATCCACCTTCTGACCTCTTTCTCTCTTGGTGTCATTTCTTCAACCTCAGTGACAAGTTCTCCTTTACTGTCCTCACCTTTGCACTTCTCTCTTGTGTTCTCTTGATCCTGGCTGTCATCTGGAAATATTGTCCCTGTCACCTTCACGTCGTGTATGAACCTCCTTATGTGCTTAACCTGTTTAAATGCAGATATATAAAGCATCAACAAACTTTCCAAATTCCACCATTTGAAAAATAAACATTTTTTTTTGATAAAGTTACTTACCACCCAGTTTGCGTTGTTGTAATATTGGTTATCTTTTGTCCATTCCTTCTTTGGTGGCAGCATAGAGTTCATGTGAACAAACTGCTTTTTCTCATTGTCGATGACAAGCAGTGTGTAGTGCTGGCTGTAGTAATGGTGTATTGGGATAATCACCTTGGGGTAGCTGAACTTACTCCACAGTTCTTCGATCAGGAATAACTCTATTTCAATATCATGGCCTTTGAAGTCGTCTTTGAGAATGTTCTTGCCTTCTTTTTTGAAATCCGCTAGTTTCTTTTCGTGTTGAACTGCGTAAAACTGCACAAAGAGGAAACACATATGAAAGCATTGAATTGTTTACTTAAATATGTTTTTCGGATGTGGTGCAGCGCGAGCTACTAGTTTTGTTTCGTTGCTTACCGCTGCTTCGATGTTTAGTAATCCAATCTGAGTGTTCGTTTCTTTCATTTCCTTCTGCAACATTTCAGTGTAAGCCTTGACCACCTGCAATTGTTCAATTTGATTTTCAGTTAGTATTATATATGTGAAGAACATTACCTATTGCCCCCCAAAATATCCATATTGGGGGCCAATAGACGTCTATTGGGGGGCAATATACGTCTATTTGGGTCACCACAGGTTAAGCTTCTTACATTAACATCCAGATCTTTCTCTTCTACGATAATCTTCATGTCTCCCCTGGTTACCCCTAGTATTCCATTTTCACTGCTCCAGTAGACATATCTGCGTAAACAGAAAAATATGTAGTTAATATGGGTTTGTGAAGTATTCATGGTTTGAAAGTTATGCTATGCACTCACGTATTGTCATCCACCATCTCAAAGAATTGCTGGTAGTGTCTTGCTAGTTCAGGCTTTAATGTTTTCCATGTGTACTTCTCACAATTCACCTCTTTTATTTGTATTTGGTGCTGCACTTCTTTTCCTTTCTGAATTTTTGTTGGCGGCTTCGGTTGTGCTTTCTTTTTCTGCTTTGGCTGTTCCTGTGCAGCAGTCTTTCTTTTCTTTTCATAAGTCTTCAGGATCTCTGGTGTGTCATACTCAAAGTCATCGTCCTTGTCCTTCACAGCTGCCTTTCTCTTTTTACTTTCACATTCCTCTCGATTGAATGCATGTCAACCGTTTTCTTCTCCCTGGGGACCGATGGTACTGCCATTTCTGTTCCTGCCTCAGGCATTTCAACCGTCTCAGCTGCTTCCAGTATTTTCGACACAAGTTGATCTATTTTTTCTGATTCCATCTCATTTAGTGTGACCAAATGTGTATCCTCAAACACTTCCCGTTCTGGACTCTTGTAAGATATTGGAGATGCATCAATTGGATCTGCTGCCCTTGGTTCTTCGTTGACTGGTGTTTGAGTGTCATATTCTGCAAAGTTCCCCGTAGATTCCCTCCTGTGATCTTTCTCGGTCGACACCTGCACCATCTGTTGTTGATTATTTTGTTGCTCACTGCTTTTCAGGTCAGGGTTCCTGCTGGTTCCTTTCGCCAAACATTTCTTCAGAGCTTTTATGTGGTTCTGGTGCGATCTGTTTTCCTGCATCACCTCAGTCATTTTTTTCTCCATACTCTCAATTTTCTCATCAGCAACAGTAACCTTTTTCCAAAGCTCCCTAATATGGTTTGCAAGCCCCTCATTTGCTTCCAATAGTTTCTTCATTTGCTTCTCCATTTCCTGTTTTTCACCATTGTCTTCAATCACTCTATCCATTTCTTTTAGCAGAACTTTCATGTTACCAGTAAGCCTTATGGTCTCCTCTTCCTCGTCTTGGCTCGCTTGGGGAACCTGTAACCAATAAAACAACACTTGAATCAAAAAAATAAGAAAAAACCACTAATGTCTATTGGGGGGCAATAGATGTATATTGGCCCCCAATAGCGACCTTATGAACCCAGTAATGGGGGCCAATAGATGTCTATTGCCCCCCAATAGACACCTTCTGAACCCAGTATTGGGGGCCAATAGATGTCTATTGCCCCCAATAGACACCTTCTGAACCCAGTATTGGGGGCCAATAGATGTCTATTGCCCCCCAATAGACACCTTATGAACCCAGTAATGGGGGCCAATAGATGTCTATTGCCCCCCAATAGACCATTTGTTCAATTCCACTATAATTGCTAACTTACCCAGTTGTTGAAACTTGGTGTTTCTTGCTCCTCCTCCGTATCCGACAAGTTGATGTAGCAATGTTCTAACCAAGGCCCATCTTTTATCAACTCCTCTGGCCAGTCTGGATTCTGATGGAGCTTCTGCAGGTTGAACAGCTCCTTTATCGACCACCTCACAAATCTCGGTTTCTCATCCTCCATTCCTGGAATCCAGTTTCTGATCTTGGTCTTCTCCAAGAACCAGTACTGTTACCAAAATTATATTTGTCAGTAAATGAATAACAGACAACCAATACGTGTCTATTGCCCCCCAATAGACACGTATTAACCCCTGTATTGGGGGGCAGTAGACATGTATTGGGGGCAATAGACCAGAAAATTAGTATTGTACTTACATATATGAGAATGATGCAGCCAGAAAGAGTCGTTGGATGATCTTTTCGGTACCTCTGAAGGCCATCCAGCAGAAAATCTAGTACCATCTTGGCCCAATTGAAACTGTTTATGTTATCTATGTCTTCACAAGCGTTGATGAGGTCCCATGTCAAGGTTGTTGATGTCCTGCTGAAGAAGAATGCATTGAAGAGGTACATGATAAGCAGTGCCGCAATTATCTTAGGATCAGCGTTCTTCTTCTTGCCGAGCTCCTTGCTGAGTTTGTTTTCCAGATCAGGTTTTATTACTGTTTCTTTCCTCATGTTGACGTCAAATATCGAAGATGCCTTCCGTTCCTCCTTGAGCACCTTCTTGCTCAGGTCCCATTCAATACCAGTTGTTGGCAGGTCAAACAATTCATTTATGTCCTGCAATGTTATTTCCATTTCTGTCTCCCCAAACACAAACTTGGCTTTTTTAACATCAAAGTACTTCAGTATAATCTCCAAGTCTGCCTCATGTTTGTGGAGCTGAGTTTCTGTAAGCTTCTTCTCATAGAATGGTCTGATCATCCCCCAAAATACAGTAGTACTCAAAATATCCCAAGCCCCTTTAGGTATTTTCTCTCTATATGTGTCAATCAATCTCCAGAAAGCACTTAGAGTGCATTTCTGTTGCTTCCACTGGATCTTTGCCTTTTCTGTTGTCTTTGTGTTCCTCCTTTCCCCTTTCTTTGTCTTTTCCTCTTTCGTGTTAGACTTTTCCCGTTTGATCTTCTTTTTCGTTGGCTGTTCGGCCTCGTCTTCATCATACTCTTGTTTCTTTTTGCTCCTTAGACTCCTTGTCTGCACATAAAACCTTTGTGTTGTTTCTCGATCATCATCCTCCTCCTCCTCTTCCTCCTTCTCTTCTTCTTCTTCTTCTTCTTCTTCTTGTTCCTCTGTTTCTTCTCCTTCTTCTTGTACTTCTTCTTCCTCCTCTGTTTCTTCTCCTTCTTCTTCTACTTCTTCGTCATTACTAGAAGTTTCTTCTTTTCTTCGTGATGACTTCCTAGACTTTATCACTTCCATCCTTTGCCGAAGTGTTTGTTCTTCTGATCTTTGTGTTTCGTCCATATTTTCTTCAAAGATGCAGCTGAATTGTGGTCGTTTGGTTCTTGGCATTCTGCTAATAAAGGAAAGAAGAACAATTCATTATTGCACATCCACATTCAATTACTGAACCCCATTAAACATCTATTATCCCAAAACAATAGCCTCTATTGGGGACCAATAGACATGTATTGGTCCCCAATAGAGATATATAATCTCCAACAGAAGCTTCTATTGGGGCCAATAGATGTCTATTGGCCCCCAATAGCAGCATCTGTTTTGGCATAATAGACGTCTATAGCCCTAGTAGACATCTATTGTCCCGAAACAGAAGGTTCTTTCGGGGCAATATACATCTATTGGCCAACAACAGAAGCCTGTATTGGGGACCAATAGACGTCTATTGCCCCAATAGACATCTATTATCCAAAAACAGAAGGTTCTTTCGGGGCAATATACATCTATTGGCCAACAAAAAAAGCCTATATTGCAGGGAAATAGACGTCTATTGCCCAATAGATGTCTATTGGCCCCCAATACAGGCTTCTGTTTTGGCTTTATGGACGTCTATTGGTCCCCAATAGAAGCTTCTGTTTTGGGGCAATAGACATCTATTGCCCTGAAATAAGCTCACAATACATGTTCATTTTCATATTTTTCAATTTTTGTGTCCCCGGTTAACATAAAACATGAATTTGTAATAGATTTGAAACCGAAATCCTAGATTTTTCTAATTTTGAAACAGGAAAATACTATTTTTCTCATTTGCCCACTCGATTAACCAAACCTAGGCTATGAACAAGTTCAATCTCACATAAAGGTAAAGAATCTGAAACGGAACAGAGATTTCCACTCACTTTCTATAATACCGAAGCCGGAGAACGTTGAATCGACGCCGGAGAACGTTGAATCGCCGCCGGAGAACGTTGAATCGCCGCCGGAGTTGGTCTAGATAGCAGAGTTGGTGGAGAAACTGCGAATCGAGAGTGAGAGAGAGATCGAGAGCGAGAGCGAGTGCGAGAGAGAGAGCGCGTTATTTTTTTTTTTTGAAACTGAAAAATGGTGGAAAACGAACCGCCATAAAGGAGTTGAAGGTGGGTAAAATTGTCTTTTTCACTCACGTTTGGGTTAATGGGAACAGTTTTTTCTTTCTGGGGCAACTGGGCCAAAATTTCCCAATTTTGGGGCTGATGGTCATGGACCCTTCTTTGTATATAATATTGCCTACTCAGCTCCTCACGCGCTTGGTTTCTTTGCTTAATTGCTAGTTTGCTACGACTCTCATGTCGTTTGACGCCAGTTGGTACCAAAATACCCAAAAAATAAAATTTCCAATTCTGGTTTTCTACAAATTTTTACCCATGGACCCATCCAGAGTTGTTTTATGGTAACAAAATTGATTCCTGGTAATTCTTGCAGAGATGAAATTCTCTAACATACCCAGTTTTAATAGTTCAAATCAAATGGCTTTGTAATTTGCATAAATTCGAACACATCTGCAAACAGAAATAATTCCAACGCAGCTGGAACAGGATAAACTGAATTAGAGCTCATTCCCATTCCATTACATATCAACTCCATGCTAGGAGTTCTTGCACTCTTTACAACTTCCAGATATCTAACACTGGATCTCAAAAGCTATGATTACAACTTCCATATACCAAAAGCAAATCCCATTCTTAGCCACATTTGTTAGTTCCTATGAATAATTCAGATAATGAGACAGAACAGAAGACCTAAGAGAAAAGTACATGAATGTAGAAGAATCTGAGATCAAAGTAAACTAAATCAGCACCTAAAAAATACTGAGTATAACATTATCATTATGTTGGCCAAGAAATTGATCAAAGGAAAAGATAAGTTTAGGCCTTATGTAAGAAATTTAGAGCACATTTATCCCTCTCCTTTTGTAGAGGCATCCCAACTTATGCTAACAATAGAGCCATGACATCATTAATCTTTATCATCTTTATTATCTTACCCTGAAACCTCAAAGACGCAACATCAGGATAGCCCAATATGGAAAAAAATCAATTTTCAATCAGCCTACCTTCACAACAACACACAAGAGAAAAAACTTGAGCATCAAAATAAGACTTCTTTTCGGTAATTACAAATCAACGATTAGAATAAAAGAAAACCCCAATTTAGCATCGCAAAAGCACCCAATAGAATCCTAAAGTACCGAGTAGTTGTAAGGGATAATGACCACTTACCCATAGAATACCAAAATACACCCCATACACTCCACCAACTTATTTTCAACCTCATTCACACAAAAATTTTCTTTTTTCCTCCCAACTATTCTTTTCACCTAATGTTTATATCATTAGTATCCTTCTCTCTCTCTCCAATTCTTACTTTTACTATTAATTTGTTTCCTTTTACTTTACTTTTGATGAAACGTGGTGGGCCCATCTTGAATTTATTTGTCTAAATTATAATTGCAGCTAAATTTCATCCTCTATATTCAACGGTAAACAGTTAAGCTTTACTATTCATAATTTCGATCGTTGACAGACTTCAGTTAAAAGTCATCTGTAGAAATACTAGCAAAGAATTGAAGAAAGAAAGAGAAAAGAGGAACGTTTGATCTGATGGATAGCCATCACTTCAAATTATTGGAATTTACAACCCCCTCAACGACAGGAGAAACAGATCTACTGATGATCACTCCTGCAGAAGTTGCCAGAGCAAGAACAAAAAATTATCAATTTATGCATATTGGAGCAGTCCAAGTAGGCATAAAACTTCTTGCCCGAGAAGGCATAAACTGTTCAGTCCTATGTGTCTTACAAGACAATATACTAACAGATTTTCAAGCTAGCCTGTTGGGAACCCTTGAAGCATCCCTATGCAATCAAGTGGCGTATTTCAACTGTTTCCCAAACTTCTCAACCAGCTTGAAAGATGCAGCTCACTGTCTCAAACTGAGAGTCAAGACAGATGACATATCTATGAAAAAAGATATGCAAGAACTCGCGTTGAAACCAAAAAATTCACAACGGGGCTACATTCAAAAAACTACATGGTGATGGTCTTTCAAAATAAATCAGAAAAGTGGGAACCCATTGCATCAAATATACTGGTAGAGTTTGACTTGGCCACCAAATCAACAAAACAAATTCGTTTGACTTTTCAAAAAAACACAAGAATGATAAGTCCAGCCCACCTCTTGAATGTGGTCTTTGTTATTATCTCTAGAAGAGAAACGATACGTACGGTAGCAGATGGCTTAATTATAGGTGGTGTAATCATATAAAGCCATGACTTGTTATCATTTGAACTTGTGGACTTTTCTTCCAAGTAGCAATCAGATGGCTAGCCTTATATCAAGCTTTCAAATTCAAATCATATATTGGAAGTTGTAGATAATTCTCACGGCTACAAGCTTGAATGTGGGAGTGCTTATCGTCATTTGAAGAATTCAAATTAATCAAATTGAGGTCAACAAGATATCTCTTATCTCTATACGTTGCCTATATAAAGAAACTCTTTACAACAATTGGAGGAGGACAAAAAAACACTACAGGGGGAGAGAAATACAAAAGATACACGTAGTAGAGGAGAAAAAAGGCTACAGAGCAGAAATACAGAGAGTGGAAGAGGATACGCAGCACAGAGAGGCAGAAAAGAAAGGTCCAACTACGAAATTTGCTATCGGGGAAAGAAGAAAAGCTGCAGGTATTCCATGGTTATTCTTTCCTACATAAGATTTTACCGATGATGCTTATGACAGGGAGAAGAACTCTGCCTTCCTCCATGGTGCAACTTTCATATGGTGTTAAAAGACTCTAATAGGCCGTTCATGCAACGACCACAACCATTAGAGCCTTTCCAGGCCTTCCAAGATAATGTCTTTGCTGCTCTCTAAAGCTTAAAGCATCGAAACAAAGTGGTTGTTCATGAACAGCCAAGTTTCGTGCCCAAAACTCCTCCAAAATGGTGCTGCTATGCATAGAAATGGTTGTTCATGAACAGCCGTTAAAGTGCTAAAGCCCCCTCCAAAGTTTTCTCCATGATCGACCAACTCTTTCAGTTGATCATTACTTAAGTTGTTGCTGATGATAGCGCCACAAAGAGAAGAAATCTGCAGTTAAGTTGTTTCTGCTCCAAGCGACACATATAAGAAAAGTAATTGGAACTTTGCGGTGGAGAACAATCAAAGCCTACATACAGAAGCTCTGATATTAGTATATTGCTATTGTCAGAGTATGAAGGCAAGACAAGTTCCAAAGGCCCAGACGCAAAAGAAAGAGCAATCTCACTTTGCTTTGTCTCTTAAAGCGGTGGTCTGATCAGCAAGAAGACAAACAAGCCTTGCTTAATTGACGGTGGTTTTATCAATAAGAAAACAAAAAAAATGGAGGCCAAGCTGAATTGTTTAATTGGACAAATATTCAAACTTGAACATGCTACGTTTAATTGAAGCGGTGGTGTATTTGATAAACAAGAAGACAACCCACAACTAAAGTACTTATTGAAGCACAGCGAATTGGTGTAAAGCAAAGCAAAGATTGTCTTTATGTTGATTACAAAGAATTGCAGTTGTTTAGCCAAAATGCAATTAAAGATGTGGGTCACAAATTAAGATGAATGGTCTGTGCATGTAGTGGTGATAGTGTTCCAAGCTTGCAAGCCAAACTAATTAAAATTGGCTTGATTGTTTTTTAACCGTGACACAAGGGAATGATTGCAAATGGGGATATATTTGTACAAAGACCAGATTAAGCTATTGTGATCAATCAAGCCGGTCTCACATCTCGGTCTCTACATCAAAGTCCCTGCATCAAAGATCCAGTCCACTTCGAACTCTGAGCACAGATTCAATTATTCATCTCGATGGTGTCTAAATCAAAAATCCATCACCAAGTAAGACACCTTCAATGCAAGTTTTGGGCCTCACCAAATTACTCGCTGACAACTTCAGAGCCAAATGACGCAGTGCAAAGTCCATCTCAAGTCTCAGGGCCCAAATACAAAGCTCGACACGCGGGTGCCCAAATCAAATTAGCGGACACTCTGTTAATTAGGTGTCCAAAAGAAATACATTTGACGGGTTCAAAAAATATTTATACATCCGTCAAACACAAAAGTCGGTACAAAACCAGAAATACAGATTCTTCTGAATTATAACAGTTTGATCCCTTTACAGGGTATGTAGGCAATCTAGCAACACCAGTCAAAATTCCTGACTCCACCAGTCAAAATTCAGCCAGTCCTAAATTGAATCACTAACTCCAGTCAAATTCTGCCAACACCAGAAATACAAACTCAAGAACTACAACGGTTTGATCCCTCCTCGAGGGTATGTAGGTAATCTAGCGACCCACTAGATGCAACCGCAAGTCCAAACAAAATCTCTGACTCCCTAGTTCATCCAACCCGAATCCCTGACCTCATCAGTCAAATTATGTCAAACACCAGGAAACATCGCAAGCCTTTTCCAAATAAAATCCATGACTCCCTGGTTCATCCAATCCGAATCCCTGATCTCATAAGTCAAATTGCGCCAAACACAAGGAAACGTCACAACCTTTCCAAACAAATCGAATCCCTGGTTCACTTACACCAAATTCGTCCAAATACTATTCACATTCCAAAAGCAATACCCTCCAATGGGTTATTTACCCATTGGAATTCTTGAACTACGAGTGGCTTGATCCCACCCCCAAGGGTACGTAGGCAACCCATTCAAATATCCTGGTGCAGCCGCAAAAACAAATAAACAAACACACATCCACAATTGGTTTCTTCATAAATGGAATCAAATGGTGTTTTCCTATAACAAGGGATTGTAATTAAGAGACACATTTTGTCTTGAATGGGTCGAACCCAAAATAATTAAAACTCTGTTCACTAAATGAATACGAGTGAAATTATGTTGGGTGACATTTTCGCTCACTGTGTGCAATTTTCTCTCAACAAATAGTATACAGAATATACTATAAACTGATGAGTACCACAATAGAACCAAAGACAAGGATATCAAATATTCCAGGTCTTACTACTGGGTTCCTCACCATTCAGAAGAACCATTCACAACAGATTCACAAGGTTACTTGGAATGAAGTAACTTTTCCTATTGAATGGAAATTATATGGTCCGAAAAAACCAGCAGAAAATGCCAAAGCGGCAATCTATGAAAGCAGAAAGACTGGAGATATCAGTCTCAAATTTGACAATCACAGAAGAAGTGACGTCTGTCCTGAAAATATCAGGATAAACAACAATCTTCTTAGAAGAAGCTATAACATGATAGGAGCATTTTAATGCAACGTTTTAATTGTTATTTCCTCATATTTACTTAGTTATTTCCTTAAATAAATCCTTCTTGTTTAGGAAAGTTTCCATCTTTAGAAAGTTTCTATTTTTAGTAATTTTAATAAAAGTTTCTATTTTCTAGGTACCATGGAAAAAATGGAGCTGAAATGAGCTTAAATGAAGAAATGGAGTTTTCCTGGTCCGACTAGGAATCCCAGTCAACGCAGGAATCCTGATGAGGCTAGGAAACCTGAAGGCATTAGGAGATCACATGGATTGAAGATATTATGGGAGATTAAATCTGATTTTTGCATGGGAAATCAAGGAGATTACGTTGAGAAAATCAAGGGAGAGTTTCATGGTATTGTGCAACAAGAAAAGACTCAAAACAAGTCCAGATTCATTCCTTAATTCCCTCAAGATATGTTGGCTGAAATTAGAGAATAAAATCTGCAATTTTAATGTGAAAATCAAGAGAAATCAAGGGGAGGACATTAAGGATAAAGCCATTGAGAGATTTAAGGGAGAAAAGGTCCAAAATGCGTCCGGATACATTGTCTAGGTTCATGCCTAGATATTTGGCCGAAAATTGTGAATAAAATCAGATTAAATCTTGGGAAAATCAGCAATAATATATTTGGAAAGATTATGGATTTATTTTGGAGCTTTTTGATTGGTTGAGTGACATGGCAGAGCTGATGTGGCATTAATTCATTGGTTGGAGCTGTGTGGTGCAACAAGAAAATTCCTTAGAAATTAAATTCATGAAGCCTTGCCTTTCCCTATATAAACCCCCCTATGCTACACCACAAGACACACCTCTTCATTCAGAAAATTCTCTCCATAACGTCAAGCTTTCTCTCCACCCTCTAGTTTCAAGTCTCTGCGTCTTCAAGCAAAGAGAAAAAGAGAAGAAGAAGCCATGAAGCCTCCTAGCCGCCATCATCCACCTTGTGTCGTGAAGCTTTGGAGCCTTGCTTTCAAGATCCAAGACCAACGTCTCAAGCTTTCCACCATTCATCCTTCATGGTGTAATTCTATCTTATTCCTTGTAACCTTTTTGGTTTTCTTTGTTTTGATTTCGTATGAACTTGATTTCTAGTTGACATAAACATTAAGGGCAAAGTTTAAAGCCTATTTTTATGTTTTGAAATAAAGTTGTGATTTTTATATGTTGATTTAAATGTTGCTTATGTGAGATTGCTTGATTGATTTTGGATTATAGAAAACTTTTTCATGTTTATGTTCTTTGGTGGCCAACTTAGGATATATGCATGTAATTGGAGCTAATTTAAGTAGTGAAGGCTTTGGACAAAAGTCAAAATCAATTAAGGAGGATTGCAAATAGGTGAACTTATTCATAACTAGGTTGTGCACTTTGGTTGACATCCTTTCTTTGTTCTTCATGCATTGAATGTGTTCTTGATTAGCTAGCTTTCTAGACTATGATTGCATGTTCAATAGGATTGATTTAGGTGCTTTCACTTAGATTAATTATTCAAGGAAAGTAAAATATGGGAAATCGTTTGCTTTCTAACGTTTCACATGGTCAACTTCTTTCTCATGACATAGAAGATCAACTATAGGAATTGTGATTGGATTTCATTCATATGATTGTGGATTTGATCTTTGTTCCTTGCGTTCCACCCTTGTATATATGTTTTTACCTTTCTTTATTTTATTTATTTTAATTTTAATTTTATAATCCTAAAACCCCCTTATTTGTGTATACATCTCTTTTCTTTGTTTTATTTTTGTAAATAATACTTTATACTTATTTTAATTCTTTAGTTGTTTTTTGCAATTACTGGTGTACCCTCAATCCCCGGTTAGAACGATCCCTACTTATTCTATACTAACGATGACATTTTCAGGGTTAAATTATACGCTTACTTTTAGCATATCACAATACTAGAGAAGCTAGTGTTAGTGGTACCAAATTCTCTGTTGAAGAACCAATAGAACCTATCACTGAAGAAGAATTAGAAGCTGATCTGAACAGACCAGTCAATATGCTTAGAGCAGAAAAGCTCTATGATCTCTATGATGAAGCAAAATCTTGCGAAAATCCTGAACGATTAGAAAAACTAATCGAAGAAATGAAAAAATTCAAACCAGGAAAGGAAAGAAAACTCCTCCCTTATGAAGATATTGAAATGGAAGAAGGAGAAAGCTCCAATTCCAAAACTTTCATCACTAGAGAAAAGGGAAAGGTGAAACTCCCTATTCAGAAAGCCCCTACGGGAAAGAATGGAGAAAGAAATTCTCAAAGATTTATCCCAGAAGACAATATACCCAGGGTACCAATTTCTTCTCATGGTATCTGGCTAAATCTAGACAACGCTCTAGACAAGAGAAAAACTCTTGACCAATGGGTTGATAGCCTGATGATGGCTTCTGCTCTAACCCTTTGAAAATTTGAAGCACCAGATCTTCAGGTGTACTATGAAACTACTCTCATTGGAGTAGCAAAGAAGTACTATTTCTCTTTCAAAGAGACTGCCAGAGGAAAAGACTGGCTAGAAGAGATCAAAACTTCAAAATCTCCGTATGATTTTGCAGTACCCTTGTACGATTAGTTCTGTGGAGATCATTCAAACCTGAGTGAAAAGGCTAAAGAAATAGCCAAATCAAATATCTATGCTCTCAAAATTTGTGACATGAGATATTTTGAAGAATACTTGAATGAATTTCAAGAATATTACTGTACAATCGGCGAAATAGAGAATACTAATCTAGTCAACCTATTGCATAGAAAACTCCCTGAACCAAAGAGAACAGCTGTGAGAGAAAGCATAGCTGAAAAACCAATTGAAAGATTTTCAGTTGGAGGAATTGCCGACAGAATCCGGCAATTACTAAAAGAGCAATGCAAAGCCAATCTTAGAGAAAAGATGGCTAAGAAGCAACTCAAATGAGTTGAAAATTTCTGTTATGGAATACTGGATATGCCAACCAACTGGGGATGTCATGAATCCAAGTTTCACAGAAAAAAGAAAGAAAAATATTACTCGAAAAAATTTAGAAAGAGTAATAAGAAAAGAGATTGAAAATTCAAGAAAAGTTCCAATTTCAAGAAACAACAGGATGAAGATCCTAAAAAGAAATTCTTCAAGAAAAAGAAGAATCACCAAGTCAGCCATAAACAACTAAGCAAGAAAGCTTGCAGATGTTGGTTATGCAAAGCTGAAGGGCACTATGCCAATGAATGCCCGGAAAAGGGTAAAAGATCTACTAAAACTCTATTTGAAGAATATGAGCCCATAGTAGAGTCAGCAAATATGAAAGGCTACGAAATAGCATATTCTGATGACGAAGAAGATGATAGGTCAGTTTACTCTGCCTGGACAGACTATGAAGAATCATCTGACTTTGAAATAGATTCTGAAGTAGAATACTTGGAATCTAGACAAATGAATGTTCTACATATAAAAAACTGGGAAGAAAGTAAGACAGAATCAATAACATCTTCTTATCAGGTGAACCCTAGTACATTTGTCTGTGACTACTGCTTATGTCAAGAAAAGAATGGACTTCCTATGTTCTGTGAAAAGTCAAAAAAGACTTATCATAAAGAATGCTTCATAGCTGAAGTAAGAAGGAAAACCAAGAATGGCCTTATCAGCCAATTGGTAGAACAAGAATATGAAGAATATTTCTCTGAACAAAAAGAGAAAAAGGTAGAAGTTTTGTTCCAAGAAATTATAGAACCATCTTCCTCAAAAATAAAGGAAGAAGAAGTAGATAAAGAAAAAATCGATGAAAATATAGAACTGGTTGAACCGCCAGCAATTGTTCCAGAAGAATGCAAACCATTCATACCTCAGGAACAAGCTCAGGAAAATGAGCTTCAACAATCAAAGGTCGTCTCTACTAGTAAATACAGCAACTACATAGAGATTGGACTAAAATTCCCTGATCACAAGAAATATCATCTACATGTATTTGTAGATAATGGATCAGGATTCACTGTTGCAAAGAGATTTGCAATTCCAGAAGAACTCTAGAAAGAAGATAAGAAAAAAAACAGCTACTGGTGTCACGTTTGATGGAAGCCATCTTACAATGAATAAAGTAGCAAAAAATGTTCATATCACCATTGGTGGAGGAACATTTATCATCCACAACGTATGGCAATCTAAAGGCCAAGGATCAGATTTCTTGTTGGGAAATGATATTATTCTCCAACAGAGATTCATCCAGAATGAAGAAGCGATAGGCTTCAGAAAAGGAGAACGGGTGTTCTGGGCAGACCGACTTACACTAGCAAAAAGTGTAGTAGGTCCAAATTTTACTTCTCAATATCAGCAATCGCAACAGAATAGTGGTGATCTTACCTCCTACAAGCCCAAATTCGAACCCATACTCCAAATCAAACAACAAGAAGAATTACTTGTTGAAGAATTTTCTGAAGAAGAAGAAGAAACTAGCGAAGATGAAGAAGCTAGTTTTCTCCATGAGCATAACCTCAAGCACTTTCAGAATAAGCTTGAGTCTCAGAAACTCTCTACTCTTGAAAAAATCAAGAAACTACTCGAGCAGAACATCGATGTAGATCCTCAGAAGTTTTGGGAAAAAGACCCAGTGGTCTGTGAATTAAGATTACATGATATGAATGCCATCTGTCATGTTTGGCAATTCCTCAGTACAAAGAGGAAGATCAAAAAGAATTTAGAAAAGATATTGAAGATCTCCTAAACAAGAGATTAATTCAACCTTCCTCTAGCCCTCATCATGCTTCAGCATTCTACGTGAGGAATCATGCAGAAAACCTAAGAGGAAAAGCTAGAATGGTGATTGACTACAGAGATGTCAATAAGAAGACCGTGAAAGACGGTTATCAAATTGCTCAAGTACAAGTACTGATCAACCAGCTCAGAGGAGCTGAAGTCTTTTCAAAATTCGATGCAAAGTCGGGTTTTTGGCAAGTCAAGATGCATCTTGAGAGTGTTCCTCTCACTGCATTCGGAACACCATAAGGACATTACGAATGGTTAGTAATGCCATTTGGTTTTAAAAAAGCCCCTTCAATCTTCCAGAGAAAGATGGATGACATCTTTAAACATGTGGCTGAATTCTGCGTCGTCTACATTGATGACATCCTTGTCTTCTCCAAAAACAGAGAAGAACATATGAAACACCTCTACGAAGTTGTAAAGCTGATAGTTCAACATGGAATAATCCTAGGCGAAAAAAAGATCTTCTTTATCCTCGATGAAGTTGATTTCCTAGGAATAAACATCAAGAATGGAGTAATAAAACTCCAACCTCACATCCTTGAGAAAATCTGGAAATTCCCAGATAGAATTCCTGATGCTAAGAGTCTAGAGAGATTCTTAGGAGTTATCAACTATGGGAGAGATTTCATTCCCAAAATCGCAGGACTAACAACAATGTTATCTCCTAAGACAAGTTCCAAAAGAAAATGGAACTTTACTGAAGATGATGAAAAAATTGTGAAGCATATAAAAAATCTCTGCAAAAACCTCCCTCCTCTACAACAACCAGAGGAAAATGATGAAATTATCCTCCAAACATATGCGAGTGATAATTACTAGTCTGGTGTTGTTCTGGCAAAAACGCCTAGAACTAACATTGAAAAGATCTATAAATTTTGTAGTGGCAAGTTCAGCCCTGCATAACTAAATTTTCCCACTGAGGAAAAAGAAATTTTGGCTGTCAAGAAAACGATTTTAAATTCTCCAGCTTTTCTTGGAAAACCCTTTACTATCCGCACCGATTGTGCTAGAGTAAAGAACTTTAAAAATTTTAAACTTGATAAAGCTGCTGATAGAGGAAGACTAGCAAATTGGCAATTATTTCTTAACCAATATGATTATATTGTTGAATTGATTGCAGGAAACAAAAATTATCTTCCAGAAGCTCTAACCAGAGAAATGGCAATGTTTAGCCGAAAAGATGACGACGAAGGTCGCAATCCCAGGAGCAGAAGAACTAGGAAAGAACATGAAGATGCTAAGGATCCTAAAGAAAAAATCCTCAAAAGATTTCTGCTAAGTCCAAAAGGACTAGCCACAACTGATCAATCCCAGGGTAAAGGATTGGCTAGCCCGTCTCAAATGGCAAACGGTAAAGGCTCATCAAGACGGTTGACGGCTGCTGCTTTGCCAAAAAGCAGACCTACTCCAACTGGAGTTATAAATGTTTTTAATTATGAATTAAGAACCTTTGCTGATCCTGTGTTCAGAACTGGCAGGAGGCTAGCTTACCACCAAAAGGCAATCCTGGATAATCTCTTATTTGCCTTTCAAGAGAGAAATAGTGGTATTATGTTCCCAGCTCTGTTCGCTTTAGCTGAAGAACTCCATGAAAATGCTAGACCATAGCATGAAGAAGCTCATATACAGCAGAGTGCTATTAGAAGTGAAAAAAATCACTATCTTGAAGACCCAGAAAGTGCTAGAGTTCCCATCATAGCACTAAAAGAATTAGATTGGTTTGAATTCCATAGTCTAATTGGAAGCCATAATTTTGAAGACTGTATTCCTCCAACCCTCTTCATTGTGGCAGGACCCTATGTTGGAAGATACGAAGTTAATGTTCAAAGTGAACATCCTCAAGAACACAAGCTGCGGCTTGTTGAAAATGGTTTTGTCCATAATCTATGGACCAAAACAAATGATGATCTCAAAGGCCTACCCCCTATCATCGTCAACAGTCAAAAATGTCAGAAAAAATTACTATACTCTTCGACTGAAGTTCAGATCTACTCCTCCAAAATGGATTCACAAAACAAATGGTGAAGTTGAATACATTTCTCCCTATCATTATGTAAGAATTATTCAAAAAAAGATATCTTCAGCCTGCCTATGTTGGATACAATGGTCAGCCAAATTCAAGTATTCCATGGATGAAAGCCATGTCTCTCGAATACATCAAGAAGATCATCCAAGAAGATACAAGAAATACTTTCCTGGCAAGCAGGAGAAAAAACAAAAATCACTGCTTACGATCATCCAGAAGCAATCAGCAGTGACCTCTTCATATCTCTCACCAGAAAAGAGATAGACTCGATACTCGCATGCTTACAGTGGGTTGAAAAGCTTGAAAATGACAACTACTACAAGATGTACATAGATACAGATGTCGAGGAAAATGCAATTACTGCCAGAATGGCGAGGATGGACAACAACTCCTTTGTCCTCGACCACAACTCAGAAACGGACGAGAACATGTGAAGCAGCAGGTGTAGAAAGCACCGAAAGCATTTTTGGACTTTTCCCAAAAGCTGCTTTTGCTTTTCAAAAAGAAGCGGGTGAAAAACATTTCACCTAAAAGAATCTGTTTTTCGCCATCCGACCTCCATCATCAGGAGCACTCACGAAGCAGAAGAATCACGGAGTTGTTCTGTATATTTTTATGTTTTGAATTCTAGTTTGAGTTCCGCTCCCTATATAAGGAGCTTTAAGTTTCATTTGTAAAGACATCGAAAATCCTCCTCAGATAAAAAACTTCCACCACCCAAAATAATAGTTAGAAAACTTTAGCAGAAGAGTCTTCTCTCAAGAAAGAGGAATGCCATAGTAGCAGTGTGGTCTTTCTTTCCTGTCTAGTGTGAAGTGTGCTTTCATTACAAGTAAGTACAGTAATCATTCTCATAGATAGCTAAACAGCTTTTTAGCTGTTTACCTGAGAATGAGGCTTTGAATTCTTAGCTTGTAATTATGTTTAAATAAATATTTTCAGTGTGCTCATCCACTTTATCACGTCTTTTATAGAATTTGTAAGTTATATATTGTTAATTATCATGTTCGGCCGTTATCCTATATTACTTGTAAGTTCAGATTTTCTGTTTCTTATGGAAATTTGCCTCAACTTAGGATAGAAACAAGTAGCAGTGATTCCGCCTGTTAAAGTAACCGTTAGGCAGAGAGGCGTTAGGTGAAAAACGTTGGCATGTTGAAGGCTAGTTTTGTTTTTTTCAGAAGTTTGAACAGGTTTTTCTAAGAAAAAGTGAATTTTGGACCCAAAAGTCAGCATATGATATATTTGGCACTACCCTAGAAAAGACTACCCTTATGAGTCTTTTCTCCTAAAGTTTGTGTACTTTGGCAAAATACCAACTTGGTTGATTGATTGGGAAAAATACTTCATGATTTTGGGTAAACGGGCTTAACCCCTAGTTGTAAATCAATCAGCTAACATCTACAAATGAAAGCTGACCTGGCCTAAACCCTCTTCTTCAAAATTAACCTTTCTCGAAGGTTCAAGAAATTGACAGAGTATAACCCCTTTTCGAAAGTTTGCGATTGGAACCATAAAATTGGGAATTTGAAGGACGAGTACAACTGAGATCCAATCCCCACCTGGATCATCACATGGAGGAATACATCAATTCATCAAACGTGCAATCCCTTAAGAAAATGATTTCTTATTTTTATTTTTTTCCTCTTTCTTAGCAAATGGATGGATATTATTTTAAACTGTGGGGGCCGCGTGTGACAAAAAATGGTTTTACCTATTTAAGTAAAAGAGAATTCGAGAGAAATTGTAGAGAGAATTGTTATCATATTATTAAGAATAAGAGCCCTATATATAGGGATTACAAAGTACATGTTCTAATGTTATAAGGAATACTAATCCGAGTAGGATTAGGAATTCTAGAACCTTCTCTCCTATTACTACTCCTAGTTTAATAAGGCACACTAAGTCGATTTTCCTTCAACACTCTCCCTTGTGTCGCTTAAACTTGGTGGTGACGCTTCATCCGTTGCCTCGTTAAAAACCTTACCATGTAACAACCATGTGGGACAAAAATAATCCTGGTCAAATGACAAAAAGAGCACAACACGTCCTTCACTCTTCGAGATCGAACATGTAGACATCATAACTCCCCCTGATGTAGATATCTCCCCCTGATTGCTACAATCGTGGGAGTACGGATAATTTTCTCAATCCGATGCTCTTCACATGTTTCTCGAAGGTAGATTTAGGTAACGACTTAGTGAATAAGTCCGCTACATTATCTTCTAATCAGATTTGATTCACTTCAATCTTTAGAAGTGATTGTTGTTGCTGATTATAAAAGAACTTAGGCGATATGTGCTTGGTGTTGTCGCCCTTGATGAAACCTAACTTCATTTGTTCAATACAAACTGCATTATCCTCATAAATGCATATAGGTTCATCTGTGGTAAACTTCAAACCACAACTTCCTTGAATATGTCTAATTACAGACCTTAGCCATATACATTCATGCACGGCTTCATGTAGAGCAATAATCTCTGCATGATTTGAGGAAGTAGCAACAAGGGTCTACTTTGTAAACCTCCAAGATATCGTAGTGCTTCCCATGGTAAAGACATAACCCGTTTTGGAGCGACCTTTGTGAGGGTCAGAGAGGTACCCTGCATCAACAAAACCCATCAAAACATTATTGTCGTTTTGATGGAGTGGAGTAGGGTGAGGCCAGCCACCATGGACTGCGATGGCGCTGGCGGCAGCAACACGGCTAGCGGTTGCTCCTTGGAGGGTGGCTCTTTGCCTCTAGGGGTCCGATCCCAAATTTCCGTCATTCCTTTTCTCTCTGTAGGGATAGAATAGGCCCATATTAATCGTATCTCTTAGGTATCGAATGATTGTCTTTACACTAATCCAATGGCAGTGTGTTGGCGCAAAGCTGTGTTGAGCTAACATGTTCACTGCGAAGGAGATGCCTGGTCTTGTGCATTGAGCTAAGTACAATAATGCGCCTATTGCACTTAAATAGGGCACTTCGGCCTCTAATGGTTCTTTGTCCTCATCCTTTGGACGAAACGGATCTTTTCCAGGCTCAAGACTACGACCAATCATGGGAGTACTCACAGTCTTTGCTTTATCTTTATGAAAGCGCCTTAGAATTTTCTGAGTATATGCAGACTGATGGATCAAAATCCCATCACTACGGTGCTTGAGTTCTAAACCAAGACAAAACCGTGTTTTCCCAAGATCTTTCATCTTAAATTCGGATTTCAAGTATTTAGCAGTTTCCTTCAACTCATCTAGAGTTCCAATTAGGTTCATGTCATCGACATAGACTGCTACTATTGCAAATCCGAAACTTGTTCTTTTAATGAACACACATGGGCATATTTCATTATTAATATATCTCTTCCCAATCAAGTAGTCACTTAGACGGTTATACCACATCCGTCCGAATTTTTTTAATCCATATAGTGAGCATTTTAATCTTATTGAAAACGCGTTCCGTGGTTTAGAGCCATTTGATTTGGGTAATTGAAGTCCATTTGGAACCTTCATATATATCTCTGAATCTAGATCCCCATAGAGATATGCTGTAACCACATCCATAAGCTGCATGTCAAGTTTTTTGGAAACTACCAAACTGATAAGATAGCGGAACGTTATAACGTCCATTACGGGAGAATACGTCTCCTCGTATTCAATTCCAGGGACTTGTGAGAAACCTTGCTCCACAAGGCGGGCTTTATATCTTACCACCTCATTTTTCTAATTACGCTTTCTAACAAAGACCCATTTATGGCTAACAAGTTTTACATCTGGGGGTGTCTGCATTATAGGCCCAAATATCTGTCTTTTTGCTAGTAAATCCAATTCAGCCTGGATCGCATCTTTCCATTTAGGCCTATCTGCTCTTCGTTGACATTCTTCAACAGAGCGAGGTTCGATATCATCATATTGTATAATTCCTTTTGCAATATGATATGCAAATGCATCATCAATTGTCATAGAATTTCTATCCATCATCTCATGTACACTAGTGTAATTCATGGAGATCTCTCTATTCTCTGGAGTTGGTTCTAACATTGGAGCATCCCCCAATGATGTCTCTTGAACATAACCATAATCCGGAATATTCTCATGAGATGGATTATTTACATCGATGATTAATGGATTATTTTGTGTCAAACTCGCTTTCTTTCTTGGGCGAGAATCCATCGAACCTATAGGCCTCCCGCGCTTCCTAGCAGAAGCCATGGGCCTAGCCACTGCGTCACCCATATAGGGGACGTTGGCGCCATGCTCATGTACTCTTGAGGTGGCGTCATACCCTATAGTTTTAGGGACATCAATCCTTGCAGGCACGTTTGCAGCAGGTATGTGTGATCTCGTCACTTTAGCGATATCAGAAAACGCATCAGGCATCGATTCTGCTACGTTATGAAGATCGAGAATTCTCAGCACTTCAATTTCGGACTGTGCGGTTCGGGGATCAAGATGAGATAGAGTGGGGACAGACCACGACAATTCCTGTCGTTCCTGTTAAACATTGATGTTCTTATCTCCCCCTAACGACGGGAAGACTGTCTCATCAAAGTGACAATCCGCAAATCTAGCGGTAAAGAGATCGCATGTCAAGGGTTCTATGTAGCGGATAATCGTTGGAGAATCATATCCAACATATATGCCTAATCGTCGTTGAGGACCCATTTTGGTGTGCTGTGGCGGCGCAATATGCACATATACTTCACACCAAAAAATGCGTAAGTGTGAGACATTAGGCTCATACCCAGTCACCATCTGGGACGCAGAAAAGGGTTAAGTGGCAGTGGACCTCAGACGAATAAGCAGAGCTGCATGCAATATTGCATAGCCCCAAGCAGAAATAGGGAGATTGGTGCGCATTACCAATGCCCTAGCGACCATTTGTAGTCGTTTAATGACGGCTTCTGCGAGACCATTTTTGGTGTGAACATGAGGAACTGAATGTTCAACATCAATCCCAATGGCATGCAATAATCATCAAAAGTCTTTGATGTAAACTCCCCAACCTTGTCTAATCTTATAGACTTAATAGGATGATCAGGGTGGTGAGCCCTTAACTTAATTATTTGTGCTAGGAGTTTAGCAAATGCAGCGTTCCTTGAGGACAATAGCATGACATGTGACCAGCGTGTTGATGCATCAACCAACACCATAAAATATCTAAATGGTCCGCATGGTGGTTGAATAGGTCCACAAATATCACCTTAGATTATTTGTAAGAATGGTATAGTTTCTTTGGTGTCCTTTGCATAGGATGGTCTCGATCCTAATTTTGCTAAAGAGCAGGCTTTGCAGAACGAATGATGGGCTTTAGAAACAACCAATGAGGATTTTGGTTGAGCCACAAAGTCACAAGTGACTTTAGAAGTAGAAATTGGAGTCAGGAGAGCAGAGGTGGCGTCAAAGCCACCCTTGGGCCACAGGGGGATGGTGGCGCCGGCCTGTGGTGGCAGGACTTGAAGGGGGAAGGCGCCGTGAGGCCCAGGTGCTCCTCCTTGATCCAAATTTAGAGTTTTACTGCTTTTCATTCTAAAAAATGGATGTCCGTGTTAAGTCTTTAATATATGGATCATCATATCACGACCTGGGTGTCCCAAACGGTCATGCCAAAGCCTATATGTATCATAATCCCATAAATCATCTCTCATAACATGATTGGATTCAATTATGCAAATAGTGGTTGCATACAACTCACTAGAGCGACACATAAGTTTCTCTAATACTCGTTTATGTCCGTAGTCATTAGAGGTGATGCAAAGGAACTCTTGTCCATTCTCACAATGTGTTTCCACATGAAAACCATTGGCTCTTATATCTTTAAAACTTAATAGGGTTATTCCTGCCCTAGGAGCATAAAGAGCTTCGGTGACATTTAATGTTGTGCCATTTGGCAACATAAATTAGGCTGGTCCTCGACCATGAATCAATTGAGATGATCCAGCCATTGTAGTCACGGAAGATCGAGATGGTGTCATCCATAGAAATAGCTGCCTATTTCGAAGGATAGTATGTGTAGTTGCACTATCCACGAGGCATTCTAGCTCTCCGGGAAACATACAGAAAAATAATAAAGTTCGAAATTAAAACATGTCCACGACATTGAATAAAAATAAATCGAGACTTTATTAATAATAGCCAATGATTACATCAAAGTTTCTTGACCAAAATCTAATCCAATATAAAAATCAAATCGTAGTCACTCTATCCGTTTGGTAACTCTAATCAAATATGACCAGGGAAGTAGAGAGAGATGTCGGTGGAGTGAGACTCTCTTAAGTACCACTAATCTCAATTACTTTCCTAGACATCATACTTAATTCGATGCACCGTACATAAGATAGAATTAATACAAAATGTCATTTATTGACTAAGGCATAATTGTCATTACATAATTCTTTGAAAAATAAAGGACTACACTAATCAAAATCTGCAGCATCTTTATGCAATTCTTTGTCAAATTTGAAGTCCGCTATGGTGAGATTGACGTTGGCATCATCACCATCGTCTTCTTCTTCTTCGGAAAAATGGGTTTCATGCTTTCTGAAGTCTCTATATGCCTTGTAATGTGCAGCTAATTGCTTGCTTGCATTGCATTGCTTGAACCAATGTTCAATAGATCCACATCTATGGCATATGCATCATTACGATTTCCTCCCTTGAATTGAGATGCATCTTGTGCATGAGGACGAGATTGACGTCCTTGTTGGACAATGGCGCCACTTCTATGGCCGGCGGCCTTGTGTCCCCCTCTCCCACGTTGGCCTTTGTTGCCACATGCTCTCGCGCCATTTTGGCTGTTTCCTTCCTTTGTAGGGCAGTTATATGGACCAAAACGTCTGTTGTGTCCCTTAATTTTAGGGTTCCGCTCCTTGCGCCCTCCTTTGGGTGCATTATTATAATTCGCCTCTTGAACGCTCGTAGTTCCTATAGGCCTTGAATTATAATTCTTCACAGGGATATTATCAAGTTTTTCATCTACAGACATAATATTAATTAGCTAATGAAACCTCGTGAGCCATCCATTATTGTATTCGGTTCGATATTGCTTTGATAGCAAAATTGCTGAGACGAGGAAGGTGGAAAGAGTTTTCTCAATTAGCTCTTGCTCTGTGACAGGCTGTCCACAGAACCCCAACATAGTTTTGAGGTGTAGAACTTCTGAATTATATTCAGCTACAGACTTGAAGTCAGCAAATCGTAGATTGCTCCATTGAACTTTCAAGTCAGGGAGGAGGGTATCCTTTACATTACCAAAACGCTCTTCTAGCGCAACCCATAATTCTCTAGCATCCTTGATTTCCATGTACTCCAATCGGAGTGATTTATCCATGTGGCGCCTTATCAAGATAAGGGTGGTGGCATTATTCGTAGCCGTACACTTGAATAGGAGATCTGGATTTGGTGCCTGAATTACGGGTAGGATCCCTTTTGAAGTGAGATGGTTCTCAACATCCATGACCCAACTATGATATTCCGAGCCAGTTGAGTCAAGGATAGGAAAGTCAAGCCTTGACATCCTGAAATAAGAAGAAGAAATATATTAGTCTCGGAGTAAAAACTTCCACGACAGCTAATAGATAATAAGATTTCTGAGCTATGCTACCAAGAAATCGATTTCCAAGAAAGATTGGATTAGACCGAAACAATGATGTTTATAAGGTCATCAATCGATGCTTGCGGACGCTCTTAGTCCGAAGTCTTACGAACGCTCTTAGTTCGTTAATTGCTTGAATCCCCACGATTCCGCTTTTCAATGATCAAACCCACATTATAAGAAAGGTGGGATGTAGGAGAAGGGAGGTTTTCAAGTCCCCGAAGAAAAGAAGGAGGAATTAAATTCGGAAAGCAGACACTTTAATGTAAATACTTACTTGGTTAATTTGAAGCTTGAAAACTTGGAAGCTTGGGTTGATGTAGATGTCGATTGTGAAGTCTAGGTGGCTCGGTGTTGATGTGTAGCTGGTTGGTAGTGTAGCAGCAAGGTATATGCACTACTAGGATAAAGTTCATAGACATCAGTCCACAACTGATGTTAAAAAAAAAAAAAAAATCCAATGTCTTAGTGGGCGATCTTAAAGATCACCAAAACTAAGACATCGGTTCATAACTGATGTCTAGTTTGCAACGAGACATCGGTTTAAGGTTCAAAATCAATGTAAAAACTTTAATGTGATCACCATTTTGGTGTGTTTAGCTATTGTCAAACCTTCATATTTTGGCATTAGATGCTTAATGAAATATAGGTCTAACAACACAATTATCCATTTTAACATCGTTATTGATTTAGAAACGATGTCTGATAACATTTTACACATCGGTTCCTAAAGAAGAACGATGTCCAATCCTATGTTGGACATCGGTTCCTTGGTCGATATCGATGTCCATATTAATAATTGAGATCGGTTTTTGTTTTCGAACTGATGTATTTTTTCTTTGTTGACATCAGTTCTTGTTTAATAACTTATGTATTTTCTATTCCTTGACATCAGTTTTTGTTCTCAAATTGATGTACATTCTCTTTTCTGACATCAGTTTTTATTTAGTAACTGATGTACATTCTCGTTTCTGACATCAGTTCTTGTTTAGTAACTAATGTATTTTCTCTTACTTGACATCGGTTTTCGTTTTTAATCTGGTGTAATATCTCTTTCCTGACATCAGTTTTGTCATTTTAAAACAAGTATTTGATACTAGAAAGCTTATCCACAAATAACATGAAATTCAAATGTAATTTAAATATTAGCGAATTGCATTAATTTCCATCCAACATGAAAGCTGTTAATAATTTGAAAAGTTTTGCAATATAAACCCTAACCTACTTGAAGGCTAGTCCAAAAGATACCACTACTATAATAACTGCATGCAGTTTTGTTCCTAGTTGCTGCAATTACTACATCTATGACGACCGCATCTATTTCTACAATTAGTGGTGGAACTGGTTTTGCATGCTAGTCTTGGTTGCTTTCAGTGATGATCAATCTAATCAATTGACTTCTCCAAATTCGATGAATTTGCCTCTTTATCGCTTAATTGAGATAATTCACTGGTGCCCTGCAAAGCAGAACGCAGAAATTAAGTACTCATACGAACCATATATAGCAAAAGCTCATAATGTAATGCTCTGAAAAAGGACAATCAAGTGATTTAAGGACTACATTGAGTATATTCAAAAGCATAGAAAATATAGTTGATATGATCATTATATTAACAAAAGATTAAGTCTAGTTTAGAACAAAAGATGAAACAGATCATGTTCTAGCTAGTAACAAATGCAGCAACAGAGTAGTACCTACTTCAAGATTCTAATAACTTTTGCTACACTGAAACCCCTTTACTTGTATTGGAACTAGGGCTGCCACTTGGTTTGGTAATTACCAAACCGACCGAATACCAACCGATATTTTAGGTTTGGTAAACCGATTTTTTGGTAACCGAGACTGATAAAACCGAAATCGAAAATTACCAAAAAAGTTTGTTTGGTTTTGGTAAATACCGAATTTACCAATTATTTAAATATTAGATTTATATACTACAGTTTTCAATACATATACATATGTATATTAAGAAATAAACATAAAAACTTTTATAATAGTATGAACATTACTACATATACTACATTAATAGTACATGTATTTTAAGTAACCTAGTCAACGATGGTTAAATAACCTAGTTTTATTACAAATTGCTAAAACTTGATGTCATATATACAAAAGAAAGCTATAATTAGTAGATGAATACAAAGTTTATGACTATAAAATTCAAATGTTCATTCTAATTTATATTATAAAGAATTAGTTGTTCTAAAGTTGGTAATACCGAAAACCGAAATACCGAATTTGGTAGATATAATTAAAAACCGAAAATTTTGGTTGGTAATTGGTAGCTCAGTTTTGAAATTGAAAGCTTTGGTTTTGAAGTTGGTAATACCTATTAACCGATTCGAACCGACCGAGTGACAGCCCTAATTGGAACACAATGTAGTATATATGAGGAATGTAAATAAATAGTAAAATGAGCATTGATAGCAGTTGGCTCTGCACAACAGATAGGACATAAAATTGTTTGATATCACACCATGTGAATATGACCAACCCTAAACCACAATTTGAATAACTTTTACCAATTGGTCTAACTTTGAAAGTACTAATTACACCATCGTACAAGAATTCTAGACCTCTTTCTTTTTCCCAAGCTGTGGCTTTTGAAGTCAATGTTTCCACCATTCCTGCTCCATTAACCATTTAAAACAAAGAACTTGAGGAAATATAAAATTCACTATGGTACTAATTTTAAGTTCAACATAAGTTACTAACACCCGTTTATACAAGAAATTGCTAATACCCTTGCTTTCCTGTTTCTCAATACACTAGTGGTACATAAAGTCTAAGAGCTGCATATCTGTAATTGTCATATCTTCAGTGTGTAAGTGTGCATTGCTATGTGGATGAGTCATATACCTATGAAACAACTGATAGTTTGATTCACTACAACAAATAAAGGCATAACATGGAACACAAATATATACATCTTCTCTGCATGCTATAAATAAAAGGATCCCATGCAAATTATAATTTATCATTTAACCAAGTCTTTACCGGGAATTTTGTTTGCTAAAACACGCACTTTCTCTGCACGTTTCAAAGTAATATGAGTACCTCTTCCTGCTGTATAGCGATTATCATCCTGAAAGCACACAACACGGAAGGACAATGAAGTGAGATTTATTCCTTGAAGATTTTAAGTGGTTAATATTGACAAAGTGAAACAGAAAGGACAATAATATGTGAAAAAGAACAAATGAAAAAAAAAATAGAATTCTCAACTCTATTGTACTCCTCTAGCCAGGATTCTTCTTGACAAGCAGCCAACCACTTTTCAATCTTTTCTAGTATTTCTTTCCTACTTAGAGCTTCCTCTTTTGCCCTTGCGATTTGAAGCTCAATTTGTTCCAACAGGCATGCAGGGTCCACAGCTCCTAAACATATTAAATATGCTAACGAGTTGACATTGAGAAATTACGGAAACTAATAGCAAAATACTCAAAAGAACAAAGAAAGAAAGAAATTACCAGACTCTATAGCTTCATTTGAGTATTTTGCAGCACTCAGTATTTCTGTAACCTTGTGAGACTGTCAGCATACCTCCTCCAGTTCCAACTTCTTTTACAGAAGGATCTCTTTGAGCTTAATTGACTTGCGCTACTCCAACTTTGACACTTCAGCTTCAACCTGCAGAAAGAAAGTTAATATATTTGATTAAACACATTTATGCTCCAAGTGTTGCTATAGAGCAGATGCAATGAAAAAGTATAACATATATCACCTTATTCGAGATCTTTGAACTCAAATAACATGCTCACATCATTTAGAAGGTCTACAGAAAGAATGTTAGGCTCAGTGATTTCAGATTCTGAAGCAGCTATGCGACTAGTTAAATTCTGATATTTCTTTTGCTCCTCCATGGTTGTATCCATCAGATTCCACATCTCCAAGAGGGCACTTGCGAAAGTTTGAAGCTGGTACAAAGGCAAAGTTTAGAGATGCTAACAAAAAGAAATGTTGATTTTAATAATTTTGCACCAAGAAAAAAAATACAAGATCTACTTTACAAACATACTAACCCTCTGCCATCTCTGTATCTTGACCTCTCTCAATATTTGAACCGAATTAGCCAAACCCTCGATTGTGCTGTTCGCTACGTCTTTTTCTCCATTAAGATCATCTAAGGTGGGGTGGATTTCATGAATTGTGTGTTTAAAATCCATACCAAGAACCAAGCACAGGGAGTTTAGCATGCTCATGTGGTCCATTATCAGCTTCAAACGGTTCCTCTACATGGTATGAATAGAAGAAATAGTAAAGCAGCTTCAACCTTATTAGGAGGGAAACAAATTTAAGAGGATCTGAGACTACATTCAAAATAAATGGATACATTGCAACTATACCCAACTTAGTACAAGATGCCTCTTACAGGTTCTACTCTTCAAATAATGCTATTCTCATCATAGCCATTGGTTTTAAAGCGAGATATATACTTCAATGAATCCAAAATGCAGAACTATTTTCAGTATAAATGCATGGATTTTCCAGCAAGAACAACCAAGTAAATTTGAGATGGAGCAAACAAGTTCAAAGGTATACAAAACCTTCTCATCTTGATATTCAAGCAACTGCCTATGTAGTTCTTCTAGCCTTTTCAAGGACAAGTCGGTCTCTTCCACCACCATTTTGTACAGATTATCTTGGCCCGGCCAAGATGGAATGCTTCAAGCAACGTAGACAATGAAAAGTTGCCATACTGCTTGGAGAAATTGCAAGAAAACGCAAATGTAAATGATTTACAAGTCTTAACTACCTTCCCACTAATGAACAATATATGGCCAGAGAAAGTATCAAAATGAAGAAACAAACGGCAACCCAATTCAGTATTGTAAACAAGAATACTGTCTTCTTCCTACATATGATATACTTATCCCATAAAAATCCAAATTCTAATTGAATTCCAAGGTATTAATAACATTTCACTTAGGGTTCGTTAACCATTCAAGGAGCAGCTGAGAGATAAGAGCTGATCCAATCAAAACCAGGAATTGTAAGTTGTTACTCGGACATACCTATATGCTTCTGAGGTTGATGATCACGAATCAATAAACTAAAGAAGAAAGTGAATTTACATGGAAACTGTAGCCAACTTGTTAATCAAAACTTCATAGATATATTAAAGTGATTATTAAGTCTCTGATGACTGAAAGAACAGTAGGGGCAATTTTATGAGTAGCTAACCCTCTTAATTTCCTCCACCATGATTCGTGTTCAGCAGAGGACTATTTACATCATTATTTTCATAAGAAACATCGTGACCTGTATCTTATGCTTTGAAACCAACCCCAAACCATGTAGCATGATGAAATTAAATATTGCAATCTTGCCCTACCAAGATGAAAAATCAGCACATATTGGATGTTGAAGCTAATAGACCAGGAATGATTCAATACAATTTAAATGTGTATATGTATGTATTGACTGTACAATCTAGTTAAAACCCAAAACTTGAAATTTCTATTTTACTTTTTTCTATTGGTTACAAGGAGGCAAAACTTGACATACATACAAGGAATCTGTGATCTGTGTTGCTAAGACGTTGCTTCCAGTTCTGTATTTATAGAACTCTATATAGAAATTTGAACCATATGTTTTTATAATCAAATAGAATAAGATTGAGAATGAATTTTCTGATATATTATTACATCTATTATGTGGTGTTTATAAACAGATTACAATCATACTACAATGTACTACAACTATTGTGTAATACTGTACTACACAACATATATAAGGCAAGTAGTTACAACAATATATTCTCTTGTTAGTCTATTCCTAATAGAGAACTATGACTCACACTAACACTCCCCCTCAAGTTGGTGCATATACATCAACCATGCCCAACTTGCTTAGTGAGTCATAAAACGCATTCCTGAAAACTCTTTTGGTAAGTACATCTGCAAGTTGCTCTTCAGTTTGAACAAAAGGAAAACTAATAATTTTGGCATCTAGCTTCTCCTTTATAAAGTGACGATCAACTTCCACATGCTTAGTACGATCATGTTGTACTGGATTCTGTGATATGTCAATGGCTGCCTTGTTGTCACAATACAACTGCATGGTACTCTTGAGTTTGAAACCCAAATCACGTAACAAATTTCTCAGCCACAACAATTCACACACTCCGTGAGCCATACCCCTATACTCAGCCTCAACACTAGATCGTGCCACAACTTTCTGTTTTTTACTCTTCCATGTAACCAAATTACCACCCACAAAGGTAAAGTAACCCAATGTTGACCTCTTGTCTGTAATGTTTCCAGCCCAATCTGCATCTGTGAAGCCACAAACATCAAGAATGTTGTTGTGTTTAGAAAACAGTACTCCCCTTCCTGGAGCTGACTTTAAGTACATCAAAATTCGCATAACAGCATCCATATGACTCTCACTCGGGTTATGCATGAACTGACTCACCACACTCACTGTATATGCAACATCTGGTCTAGTATGAGCCAAATAAATTAAGCGTCCAACCAACCTCTGATAGATAGCTCGATCAGTAGGTACCTGATCTGGATACTCAGCTAAACAATGGTTCTGCTCAATAGGAATATCAACAGGTCTGCAATCCAACAAACCTGTCTCTGTCAGCAAGTCAAGAACGTACTTCCTCTGGCACAGATAGATTCCTTCTCTCCCCCTGGTTACCTCAATTCCTAAGAAGTACTTAAGTTCACCCAAGTCCTTCATCTCAAACTCAGAGGCTAGCTGTCTCTGCAGTCTATCTATCTCAACAGTATCATTGCCAGTGATTACCATATCATCCACATAAATAATTAGAGCTGTTACCTTCCCTTGTTGATGCTTAAGGAACAAGGTATGGTCTGAGTTGCTTTGTCTGTAACTAACCTTCCGCATGAATTGTGAAAATCTTCCAAACCAAGCACGAGGTGACTGTTTAAGACCATACAGAGATTTTCTCAATCTGCATACAAAATCACCAGGAGAAGCAACTACATACCCAGGTGGAAGGCTCATGTACACTTCCTCGGCTAACTCTCCATGAAGAAATGCATTCTTGACATCAAACTGTAGGAGTGGCCAGTTTAAACAAGCAGCGAATGAAAGCAGAGCTCGAATAGTGTTCATCTTGGCAACAGGAGCAAACGTTTTATCGTAGTCAATACCATACGTCTGAGTAAATCCCTTTGCTATAAGGCGTGCTTTGTACCGATTCACTGATCCATCTGCATTATGCTTCACGATAAACACCCAACGACAACCTACAGCCTTCTTGCCTTGTGGTGGAGGCACAAGTTGCCAAGTATTGCTCTTCTGCAACGCCTCCATCTCTTCCTCCATTGCCTTCCTCCACTTTGGATCCCCCAATGCATCCTGCACTTTGTTAGGTACTGATACAGCAAATATTTGATTAACAAAAGATTCATATGACTTAGACAACCTCCTAGTGGACATATAATTGGCTACTGGGTATTTTGATTTGGCAGTAAGGGTAGGTTCATATCTTTTGACTGATTGACCTCGAGTGTTCCTATTTGGTAACACATATTGCCCAACATTAGACTCATTACTACTAGTGCTAGTGGGAGGACATACCTCAAATGAGTGATCTTCAGTACCAGGAAGCTGTGGGTCAGGGGTAGAAGCAATGGTAGGAGGGACAGTTGTGTCTTCAACATCATTTTCGGCCATAGAGACTGGTGCTTGGATGTTAGGAGTTGTATCTTCAACATCATTTTCAGCCATAGAAACTGGTTCTTGGATGTTTGGAGCTTCCGCTTCTGGCGGCGAGCTAATGGTCTCAACTGGATCCGTCAAAATACCACCTGCTTCTCCTCCTCCTTCTGATTCCTCCCCCTCTCCATGATACAGCTCTTCAAAAAATGAATTCTCCCCCTGAAGAGTTGTATCTGAAGAGGTAAAATAACTCATGTCCTCAAAGAAAGTGACATCCATAGGAACATAGTACTTCCTGGTAGGTGGATGAAAGCACTTATACCCTTTCTGATACCCTCCATAGCCAACAAACACACACTTAAGTGCCCGTGCATCCAATTTAGACCTCTGGTTCTTAGGAACATGGACAAAAGCAACACAACCAAAGACACGAGCTGGAAGATTATGAAATGAAGGGTAAGGAGACATGAGAGGCAAGAGCCTCAAATGGAATTTTTCCCTGAAGGACACTTTCCCTGAAGGACACTAGAGGGAAGACGATTGATAAGATGGGAGGAAGCATATACAGTATCGCCCCAAAGATACTTAGGTATATGGGCACTAAAGAGAAGGGCTAGAGCCATATCAAGTAAATGACGGTTTTTTCTTTCAGACACTCCATTTTGTTAAGGTGTTTGTGGACATGTGGTTTGGTGAACAATCCCATGGGTGTTAAAAAACTCTTGGAAAACATGATTAACATATTCCCCCCCCATTGTCAGAACGAAGGACTTTAATGGTGCTATGGTATTGTGTTTGAACAAGAGTACGGAAAGTTTGGAAAGATGGAAAGACTTCATCTTTGGTTTTAAGAAGGGCAACCCATGACAATCTCGTACAATCATCAATAAACAACACAAAATATCTCATACCCGATACAGTGAGCTCTCTAGAAGGTCCCCAAACATCAGAATGAATCAACTAAAAAAGAATAACACTTTTATTAGACACTCTAGGAGAATAAGTAGCACGGTAACTCTTGGCCAAAACACATGTTTCACAACGTAAAGCAGACTCATTCACACCAATAAACAAAGTAGGCATGGTTGTTTTCATAAGACTAAAAGAATGATGCCCTAAACGGCGATGCCACAACCAAACTTCACTTATCTTATCAGAATTCGAAGTCAAAGCGACTCGGGACGGTGCTCCTGGTTTCTCTCCTCGTATGTCTGATCCAGATGGAACAACCTGCCCCTCAAATACCCCCAACCCACTATCTCCCTAGTGAGAAGATCCTGAAAAATCACATACATAGGATAAAAGGTTACAGAACATTGAGACTCAGTATTCAATTGTGGAACAGATATCAAGTGATGAGACAAGTCTGGTACATATAACACATAATGAAGCCCTAAAGTGGGAGTAATACGCACTGACCCGGACCCTAACACAGGAAAAGCCTCACCATTGGCATTGGTGACATAGGACACTGGTGGAGAAGACAAGTCAATAAAATATGATTTATCATAAGTCATATGATCGGAGGCACCAAAATCAATAATCCATGTATCAGAACCAACAAAGTTAGAAACCTTTAAAGCCATACCAATCTTACCACAATCCCCAAAAGAACCTCCATCTGAACTTCGCACAGACACCTCAACCTTCTGGACATCATTGACCTTGGAACTCTGACCTTTACTGTCATCACTACCAATAATACAATAGAGGAAAAAACACATAAATCTCAAGATACGCAACGGAAATAAGAAGAACAGGCGCCTCCAAATTCCTCCCTCCTTTTTTTTTTTTTTTTAAACTATGGAGTTGACTGGTCTGAACGGGTTGATCGAGTGAGACTAACTGAAGTGGACCGAGTTGAGGCGAGTTGACTGAGAGATCGAGTTGAGGTCTGGTCGATCTGTGGGAGGCGATGAAGTGCAGAATTTGGTCGATCTTTGGAGAGCGATGAGGAGCGATGGCGGTCTGGGTAGAGCTGCGATAGGCTACGAATTGAAGAACCGGATCGACGACGAAGAGAGCGACGACGTTCTGGGCAGAGCTGCGACGAGCTGCGAACTGAAGAACCCGATCAACAATGAGGATCGACGGCAGTTTGGGATCAACGACGAGGAGCGACGTCGGTCTGGGTAGGGCAGCAACGTGACGCAGATGGCGGCGACACCGAGAATCGATCGATACACGATCTGGTGTGATATGAACGGGTCTCGGGGCACGGCTGGCTGGACAGGTTGATCTTCAGCGTCGGAGGAAGACGAAGGCAGTCTGGGGAGACGAGACCAGTCTGAAAGATGTCCAAGAAGAAGATGCACTGATCGTTCTTGGACGGACGGTGGTGCTAGGAAGATAATGACGACAGAATCCCAATAACGCCGTTAAGAGATTCAATAACCCTAACAATGGGGTTTTTTGAATTAATTCCTCAAATTAAAGAATTAGAAAATAAGAGACAAAGTCCTTTCGGATCTTTGCTCTGATACTAAATCAAATAGAACAAGATTGAGAATGAATTTTCTGATATATTATTACACCCATTCTATGGTGTATATAAACAGATTACAATCGTACTACAATGTACTACAACTATTGTGTACTACTGTACTACACAACATATATAAGGTAAGTAGTTACAACAATATATTCTCTTGTTACTCTATTCCTAATAGGGAACTATGACTCACACAAACATTTATTAAAACAATAGGTCCCAAGGAATTGCCAACAGCAGTACAACGTTTAGGACTACAGGGAAATTTTATAACAATGAGAAGAATTGACAACAAAATCATTGATTCTTCCTCATAAATGTAAAAGACACAACAGAGGTAGATCCGAACACAATGATAATAAATCATACCTTACAGATCAGAAGTTCAGAACCATATTACCATGTATATATCTCGGGGGAGCAAACAATTTGACTTTTGTGGCCTACATTTTTCATGCTGAAATGGAATTGATCAGTTTTGTGTCGTGGTAGATAGCAGGGGTATATCCAATCTAGTCATTAGTCAAGGAAAAGGATACTACCTTTGTGGCTTGTCTAAAACTAAATAATTGCAGCCAGATGCTTACAGTTCAGCAATCACAGATAACAAAAACTACACATTTCAAACCCAAATACCCATAATTTTAAACTCAAAACCCAGTTAAAAGATTCAAACTTTATCATGAAAAACATAAACGCAAACCATTATCAAATCCCAGAAGACTTCACCCTCAAAACCCAGATAAAAAACCAAACTTTCTTCAATTAGAAAGCAGAGATAAAGTTTCTTTAGCTAACCTTCCACATGGGCCTCTCCATGTTCGAACTCTCCCACAACTAATTGCTTATCTAACATAATGAAAGCCAAATTCAACTCTTTAAAACCAAAACCAAGATGACCCTCCACTATAGTATCTAGAATAATTTTTAACTCCCGATCACTGGACCAGAGTACTGGATCAATGAATTAGCAGAAATTTTTACCTCAATTACAGCTAGAGCTCTGAAGAGGACCACAGTAATGGACCAGAGAAAAGCACAGACGAGAAAGAGAAGGAGGAGAGAGAAAGTGGATCTGGAGGACTCTGTTTCTTCTGTCACCGATCTCCGACCATCGGGGTAGACTCACCGGAGCCACCATCTTCTTTGCCTACCTCCGACGAGTCAATGCTAGGCTACACGTCCTCCTGCCACGACTAGAAGCATGGCCACACAGCTCTGTCCAGTCCACCTCCAAGCTGACCACAAAGAAATCTATTTATTTTCTAGGGTTTTGTGGTTTGGGTCGATTAGGACGGGGAGAGAGTGAGAGAGAGAGAATCATTTTCTAGAGTTTTGTGATCAGGACGCAGGGAGAGAGAGAGAGGAGAGAGAGAGAGAGAGAGAGAGAGAGAGAGAGAGGAGTCGGAGAGGGATAGAGCCATAGAGTTTCGGAAAGCAGAGCAAATGGGTCGCTAGTGAGTAAGGTAAAGTGGGAAACGGACCGAATCTAATTTTGTTCCCGCTTGCACGAAAACTTTTAACTTAGGCTTTCCGCGTTTTTAAAATTTTTCAAACCAAATTTTAAACATCAGTCAACAGTAAAAACTGATGTTAATTATATAAATAGAAATCGGTTTTTCAGAAACCGATGTTAAAATAATTTTTTACATCGCGTGAAATCTGAACCGATTTAAATGATGTGATGTCTATTAGCATATTTCTAGTAGGGACGTGCAACAGGGGCTGCGGTAATGCTGCAGGGGCAGTAGTGAAAGAGGAAGCTGGGCCGAGAGGTGCTACAAGGATGCAGGGGCAGCAGCAAGGCAGCGTTGCAGGGCCGCAGGCGCACAGGCGCACAGGTGGGCAGCAGGGGCTACGGTGCAAGGTTGCAGGTACACGGGCACGCAAGCAGGCAGCTGCTGACGCGGGGGCGCTCAAGCTGCAGCGAAGGAGTGCGTAGCGCGAGGCGCGCCAGGGCAGGCTGCAGCGAAGGCTCGGCTAGCTCAGGCTAGGGGCTGCGATATGAATGAGTTTTCTGTTTTGTGGCTAGAACTCGTGCTGATAACGTGTTTAAGTAAAAGAGAATTCGAGAGAGATTGTAGAGAGAATTGTTATCATATTATTGAGAATATGAGCCCTATATATAGGGATTACAAAGTACATGTTCTAATGTTACAAAAAATACTAATCTGAGTAGGACTAGGAATTCTAGAACCTTCTCTCCTATTACTACTCCTAGTTTGATAAGGCACACTAAGTCGATTTTTAGAAAGTGATTGTGATTGTTGTTGCCGATTATAGAAGAACTTAGTCGATATATGCTTGGTGTTTTTGCCTTTGATGAAACCTAACTTCATTTGCTCAATACAAGCTGCATTATCCTCATAAATGCATGTAGGTTCATCTGTAGTAGACTTCAAACCACAACTTCCTCGAATATGTCTAATTACAGACCTTAGCCATATACATTCACGCACGGCTTCATGTAGAGCAATAATCTCTGCATGATTTGAAGAAGTAGCAACAAGAGTCTGTTTTGTAGACCTCCAGGATATCGCAGTGCTTCCCATGGTAAACACATAACCCTTTTGGGAGCGACCTTTGTGAGGTTCAGAGAGGTACCCTGCATCAGCAAAACCCATCAAAACATCATTGTTGTTTTGATGGAGGGGAGTAGGGAGACGCCGGCCACCATGGACAGCGGCGGCAACATGGCCGGCGGTCAACTCTTGGACGGTGACTTTTTGCCTTTTGGGGTCTGATCCCGAAATTTTGTCATTTGTTTTCTCTCTGTAGGGATAGAATAGGCCCATATCAATCGTACCTCTTAGGTATCGAAAGATTGTCTTTACACCAATCCAATGGCGGCGTGTTGGCGCAGAGCTATGTCTAGCTAACAAGTTCACTGCGAAGGAGATGTCCGGTCTTGTGCATTGAGCTAAGTACAATAATGCGCCTATTGCACTTAAGTAGGGCACTTCAGCCTCTAATGATTCTTCGACCTCATCCTTTGGACGAAACGGATCTTTTCTGGGCTCAAGACTACAACCAATCATGGGAGTACTCACAAGCTTTGCTTTATCTTCATTAAAGCGCCTTAGAATTTTCTGAGTATATGCAGACTGATGGATCAAAATCCCATCACTACGGTGCTCGAGTTCTAAACAGAGACAAAACCATGTTTTCACAAAATCTTTCATCTCAAATTCGGATTTCAAGTATTTAGCAGTTTCCTTCAACTCATCTAGAGTTCCAATTAGGTTCATGTCATCGACATAGACTGCTACGATTGCAAATCCGGAACTTGTTCTTTTAATGAACACGCATGGGCATATTTCATTATTAATATATCCCTTCCCAATCAAGTAGTCACTTAGACGGTTATACCACATCCGTTCGGATTGTTTTAATCCATATAGTGAGCATTTTAATCTTATTGAAAACGCACTCCGTGGTTTAGAGCCACTTGATTTGGGTAATTGAAGTCTATCTGGAACCTTCATATATATCTCTGAATCTAGATCCCCATAGAGATATGTTGTAACCACATCCATAGGCTGCATGTCAAGTTTTTTGGAAACTACCAAACTGACAAGATAGCAGAACGTTATAACGTCCATTACGGGAGAATATGTCTCTTCATAGTCGATTCTAGGGCGTTGTGAGAAACCTTGCGTCACGAGGCGGACTTTATATCTTACCACCTCATTTTCTCATTACACTTTCTAACAAAGACCCATTTATGTTGTCAAATGGCACAACATTAAATGTCACCGAAGCTCTTTATGCTCCTAGGGCAGGAAGAACCCTATTGAGTTTTAAAGATATAAGAGCCAATGGTTTTCATGTGGAAACACATTGTGAGAATGGAGAACAGTTCCTTTGCATCACCTCTAATGACTACGAACATGAACGAGTATTAGAGAAACTTATGTGTCGCTTTAGTGGGTTGTATGCAACCACTATTCGCATAATTCAATCCAACCACGTTATGAGAGATGATCTATAGGATTCTGACACATATAGGCTTTGGCATGACCGTTTTAACCATGGTGCTGTGGCCACAGCGATGTTTCTACTAGTGTGATTTTTTCTCGCAAGTAATTGTTCAAAATACACACATACATGAAAGCCAAAACACCTTGAATACAAACCTCGTACATCAAGTCAAACATTAATCATACAACATATTTTACTCGACAAAAAATAAAAAAGACAAAGCAACGAATCCTTGCAAGGGATCAAGTATGCCTATATTAAAGATTTAACATCGATCCCTATAAGATTTAACCTTAGGTACTATAAGCGACTTATTTCTATTAGAGTAACAACCTCCTCGTTAAAACAAACTTGACTTCAAACTGTGCTGGGGCATGTTCAGCTACTTATTCTTGCTCTTCATCAACTGCTTCTTGCTCTTCAATATCAATAATCAACTCATCAACTTGAAGAATTTGAGGATCTATTGGTTGATCTTCATTTTCTTGATGTTGAGTGGTTGTGCAAATGACAATAAAAGTAGGGATGACTAGAAGGGTGTGATAAATACAGCACAAGACGTGCTTGAACGCATTCATAAGCAATGGGTACCAAGGAGTCAGAATTATAAGTACAGGAAAGGCAAACCAGAAGAGAGATGTTGGTAACATGATTGAGGCCATCAACAAGATGCAAAAAGGACCTGAGGAATCCCCGACTTGAAAATGGATTGGTCGAGCCGTGAGACGAAGTTTGAAAGAGGTAAAAAGGAAGAGCAGCAAGATAATGGCAAAAAACAGATAAGCGAGTTTCATAAAGGGTTGATGATTTTGGGGAAACATGCCAAGTTCTGATGCATCACCTGACTCTTTGTCTTGGGAGGTTAGGAAGAAAAGAGTGAGGTTTATTAGCGGGGGAATTGTGTACCTCAAATCTATCAGACAATGCATCTTTGTATTTCAATTACACCGTTTGAGGACGCCTACCCTGTTTTGTGTTTATGACATGCAAGTCATTTATGAAAGTGGAACACTGCTCGGCTCTGAACCTTTGATATGTGAAAACATGAGGAGGTGAGGCTTTATATAGAAGGAGAAGGAGGAACCCATCTCAACAGGAAGTATAGGATCATATAGGAAGGAGAAAAGGACCAAAGGAGAAAGGGGGACCCTTCTCGACCTATCTATACAGGAAGTGTAGGATCATATGCAAGAATGATCCTAGAGAAATATAGGAAGGAGAAAATGACCGAAGGATAAAAGTACCGAGGGAGAAAGGGGGACCCTTCTCGACCTAACTAAACAGGAAGTGTAGGATCATATGCAAGAATGATCCTAGAGAAATATAGGAAGGAGAAAATGACCGAAGGAGAAAGGGGGACGCATCTCGACCCATCTATACAGGAAGTATAGGATCTTTGATCCTACATAAGAGAAAGAGGGACCCATCGCATAAAGGAAGTATGAGATCATATGTTTTTTTTGGTCTGAGTGAGATCCATATGGCATATGGGAAGGAGAAAAAGAGAGAGATCATATTTGCGGAAGGTTTTCTAAAGGAAAAAAGGACAAAGAGGGACCCATCTCGTAGGAAATGTTGGTTTATTTTTAGGGATATTTCCCATTTGCCCCAGTACGAGCGAAAGTTGCCCGGTTACACAATTCTTTGCTGTGAAAAGACATCGATGTCCTTATCTTTTTGAGGAATTCCTTGCTTGTCTCAAGCTGAATGTTATTTTGGCTTTTTCTTGCCTCTTGCCTCTTGGATGGCTGCTTCGTTTCTTCTTGCCAGTTGCTGAGAAAACTATGTTGAGCTGTTCATCTTGATCTTCTTGCTTGAGAAATGAACTTCTTGAAAAGTGTAAAGCTATATCTTCATGCTTGAATCTTATCTTCTATTGATGTAGTGAGATGATCGTCAAGCTTCCATCATGTTTTCAATGTTGTGGAGTTCTTCATCATCGAGATTATCCCAATAATCAGCATCACTTTCTCTCACTTGTTGGCTCTCCTGCTCTTCTTTATACAATAAATCATACACTTCTTTAGTGGTTGTGCTCATATCAACAGTGTACAGCTCTCCTGGTCGTGGTACTCCATCCAGGTGTTCTCTGGTGTAGATATTTAAAGCATTGGCTTGGTAGATTAATTGCAGATTTGTATCATCAAAGAAATCATCTACTACAAGCTGGGCTGCACGAAATTTGTGAATATCCTCCACTGTTGGTGCCACATCAATTGTTGGTAAAGGAGGTGGCTCTATATAATTACGAAGTGATATGATGACTAGGTGTCTGGCTTTATCATGATATAGACTGGTTCTACGGGGATATGAAGGAATGCTAATTATTTCTAATCGGATAGTACTATAACCTAATCCTATACTTCCCCATTGCTTAAGATAATGAGATATGGCATACTTAGGGTGATAGGAGAATGACTCTATATGATGTTCATTTTGGACATAAAGACTTTTTAACACTCCATGTTCCATTAGAAAACCTGGAGTAACTCTAACTCTACGATTATCATGCTCAATGTACATTTCACCAAAGTCTCTCATATTAATAGTAGCTAATAGAATATAAAATCGTGCTTTTTCTTCAGGGTGAGAAAATGTATCATGACAAATGACTCCTATACCAGGTTGAGGATGAGATATAAGATTAAAGAGACAATTCTGGATAGCTACTTGAAGGGAAAGATGCTTATCATGCTGTAACTTGTAGATTTTATCTTTACAATCATGAGGTAAATACGAAAACCTTTCTTTTGCTAGGGCTTGTAAAAAGTAGGGATTTTTTGTTTCTCTTTCTAACAGAGATGCAGGCCAACTACTTTCTTCTTCTTGCTTAATAAACTCAACTGTTTTCTGATAATTTATATTCAGTGTACGAAAATGATCAACTACTGTATCATGCTCATTTTGCAAATTATAATACAATGCATTCAGATTATCATGCTGTGATTTAAGGTGATTATATTGTGTCTGAAGTCTAGCATATTGTGCTCTTGACTTAGGATACTCTTCTTGATATCTAGCAAGATCACAATTATTGGCTGAAAATTCCTGCTCAAGTGCTCTAATTAATTTTTCTTGACCTCTTCTCATGTCCATAGCATTTATTCTAATATTCCAAAAATTATCTAATAGAACTTGTTGTCTAGTGGATAATGATGCTGTACTTTTATATCTAAAGAGTGGATTTCTAATTTCTTGCACAGTGTAGCCATTAAAGTTGTAACTAATATTTGCTGATCTTGCTGTCATGCTTAGTGTATTACCACTTTGAGGTGGCACACCACTTTCTGCTCTTTGAGTACTAGAAGATGAAGGCCTGAAAAAGTCCATACCTGTCAAAGAAGAAGCCGAGATAAGATATCTGCAAGTGTATTATCAGCTCCTTTTATATGCTCAAATTGTGGCCTAAATCCATTTCCTGTAATACAATCTATAAAATTGACCCATCTTCTAGCTGCTTGTTTATTAGTAGTGATTTTATTATAATGAGAAACAATATTTTGACAATCAGTTCTAATTGTAAATATTTCATTATGTAAGAATAAAGAAAATGCTTCTAAAGAATTAATTATGCCTAATATTTCTAAATCTGTGGCTGGTAATCGAGATTGTATGTCACTAAATTTACCTGATGCATATCTACAAATTTGCTCATCAGACTTTGGTAATTCTTTAAACTTTTTCTGATATAAAATTCCTGCCCAACCTAATGCTGATGCATCTGTTTCTACTATTTTGTAACTACTATCTAATGGTAGTGCTAAAGGTTTAAGTTGTGTAATTTCTTGTTTAATTTGCTGAACTAATTTAATATCTTCTGTATTAAAATATTTCTGACCTGTTTTGCTAGTCTTACTATGTAAAACTGCTATTTTTCTTCCTAAATCTGGGATGAAACTTCTAGCATAATTTAATAATCCTAAAAATGCTTGTAACTGCTTTTTATCCTCTAATCGATCTGGAAATTCTATAACCTTCTTAGCTATATGTTCCTGCAATTGAATAGTTCCTGACTTAATATATATTCCTAAAAACTCTATATCTTGTTTTTCTAAGTCTATTTTATTTTTACTAATAATGATACCATTATCTATAAACTCTTGCAAAATTATTTCTAAGTGTTTTCTATGTTCATTTCTATTTTTGCTATGTATAAGTATATCATCTACATATACACTACAAAAACTATCATACTTCTTCAAAAGTTGATCCATTTTTCTTTGAAAAATAGAAGGTGCATTTTTCAATCCAAATGGCATGACTAACCATTCAAAGTGTCCTTCTGGACAAGTGAAGGCTGTCCATTCTATTGATTCTTCAGCTAATCTAATTTGCCAAAAACCTGATTTACAATCAAATTTACTAAAGTATTTACTCTCTTGAATCTTATTTATTAACTCATCTTTATTAGGTAATTTATAACTATCTTCATAAGTATTGTCATTGAGTCTCCTATAATTATAAACTATTCTAGCTTTACCTCTTTTTAGTTCGGAATGCTTTCGAACTACAAAGGCTGCTGACCTATGTCTAGATTTAGAAGGTCTAATTACTTTAAGGTTTAATAACTCTTTTATTTGCTGCTCAAATTCTTGTTTATCCAATAAATTACAAGGCATATCTGCTGTTTTAATAGTTAAATCTGGGTTAATTATATCTAATTTTGCTAAAATCTTATTTTTATTCCAATGTAGTTGGGGATCTTCTCCTATGATTCGAGTATGTTCTGCTAATTGTAATAATTCTTCTAATGTTTTAGGTCTACCTATTTGTTTCAGTTCTACTAGAGCTACTTCTCCTATGTTTGGATACTCAAGTTCAAAGATTGATTCATCATATTCTATACTATTCTGCTCATCGACATTGTTATCTAGATTTTCTTCTTCTCTAAAGCTATTTTCTCTTGACTCTTCTATGCTAATGCTATTATAAGCTTCTATCAAATTACTTTGATCAGTTGTAGTTATACCTTTCTTAAAGAAAGTTATATCCGGAGGTATATACAAAAATCCTTGTAAGCTTTTAAGAAAGTTTAATCCTAAGATAAATTGATAAGATCCTACAGGTGATATAAATGTTAAAGGTAAGGTAAATAATTGTCTTTCGATCTTTATAGGTATATTAGTCATACAATGTGTTAAGTATACAGTTCTAGTATCGAATTGTGATACTCTAACTGGTTTAACTAATTTTTGCCTAAATTGTGTTGGTACTAACTCTTCCTTTATGACACTCTTAGTGCTACCTGTATCTATCATACCTACTGTTTGAATCTTATGTTCTTTAGATAGTTCTAACTCACAATTAATAGTTATTAGAGAACTAGTTTTCTGATTTTCTCCAATGTTTTGCATATTAATTTCTTCGTCCTCTATTGAATTTAGCTCTAATGTTTCATTAGTATAACAAGGTTTACAAAATATTATCTTGCTTGTATAATATTTTTCAGCTACTACTTTCTTACATTTACTACATTCTTGAGGCCAACCTAAATTAACATATTGAAATTCTTCTTGTTCTTCCTCAAACATACATATATTTGCATCTAGTTCACTATCTGAATTATTAGAGTAATCTGACTCTAATTCTGATTCGGATAACATATCTATGCTATTTATACTATAAATGCTTTCACTATCACTTAAGTTGTCTAAGCTATATATTGACTCTAAGTCTTCATCTTCTTCTAATTTAAATTGCTCAATTAATTGTACTTTTTCTCTAGGTTGTTTTCCTAACTTAGGACATTTAGGTCTAATGTGTCCTACTTCACCACAAAAATAACATTTACAAGTACTCTTATCTTTTGGTGCTTTGTATTTTCTAATCCAAGGTTTATTGGTTCTTTGCCTAAAGTGCTTAGGAATGTATTTTCTCTTCCTAAAGGTTCTTGAAGGTTGTATGTCAAAGGTCTTATGTTGCTTATATGATCTATACTTCTTCCTATAGCTCTTTCTATATGGTCTAATTTTCTTATTATACTTATCTTTCCTATGACAACCATATTGCTTAGGTAAATCTATGTTCTTACAGCTCATGTAAAATTGTTTTCTAATTTGTCTCTTTGCTTTTAATTGTCTACATTCTTCTCTTAATATATCATACACATGTTGTGTTCTAGGTCCTATTGCTATATCATCTTTTCTAGGGTGGTTTTGCCATTCTCTCCATATTTTTTCTCCTATTGGTCCTTTAATTTTAGTCATATATGTATTTAATAAATTTATGTCATTAATCCTACCTGTTCTTCCTAAATATTTAAAGAAATCTGTAGTATATTCTCCTATGTATTGCAAATCACAAATTTGTAATTGCTCTAAATTTCTTATTGCTCTAATTTGTTCTTGTTCGTTTCTACCATCTAACCTATTATGATCTAGAAACTCATACTTAATAAGTTTAACAAAAGTATCTATATTAAAAGTTTCTTTTGCTGCTTGATGTTGTTGTGGATTTTTTACTTTCCATGCTTGAAAGAAATCAAATACCATTCCATCTAAAGTATGTTCAAAATAATCTAACATATCAGTTGTATTACTAAAATCTAACATGATTGCCGCATGTACACATCCTTTCTCCCATCTTTCTATTGTTTTTTCCCAATCTTGTGGGTCTACATGATCTATGTTTAATATATTTCCTGCTAAGTTTACATGTTCTATTCCTGAATAAGGTATTCTATTTCTTCTAGGTCTAGTTTCTTCATAATCATAAGTTCTACTATTTTCTGCATAATGTTCTCTAGTTGGTCTTATATTTTGTTGATCGGTTCTACCTACTCTTGGTTCAGTATGGATTCCTGAAGTTCCTGTTGAACTAGTTTCTTCTACAGGCATACATTCTACTTGTATTAACATATTGTTATATTCTTTTTCTCCTAAAATATGTTCTAATCCTATTTTTAATATTAATTGCTTCAGTTCCTCATCATTTAGTCTATGTAATCCTAATTCATAAGTTTTATATTTTTCTAAGTATTGTTCTTCACTCAAATTATCTATGTCTTCTATTAATTTATCTACTATGTTATCAAAATTATGTTCAATCATATTGATTTCTAAATTATCAAAAGCCATATTAATTTCTGCTTCACTTTCTAAGTCGTCTACATTTTCTATTTGTCTATAATTGCTAAACCTTACTGATGCTTCTCCTAAGTGATTTTCAAAAATTTGTGCTTTATCAGGTTGTTTATTTTTTGATCCATGTAAATTAGGTAATAACCATTGAGTTCCTTCTAAAAAACTATTATCTACTGGTTTTGCTTCTATCATATTAACATGTTTACTTCCAAAAGTTTGTACTAAGTTTTGGAATTCAACATTAAACTTATAGTTAAATTTGTCTGACACTTTTCCTACATACATTAAACTAACACTTAAGTTTTTAAAATCTCCTTTCATATTATAATTTTTTGTTCTAATGCTTACCTTAATATATTTACTAAATTCTTTAATATTCATTACATAATTTGGAATGCAACCTATAATTGCTAAGTTTGTGCTAAGGTCTACTTCAGCTGTTGCTATGGCTGCTTGTTGGTGATTATCCCATCTATCATCATATATGTATACTAATGCTTTAGTTCCTACTTGTGCTCTAGTTAATCCTGCTATTCCGATTAATATAGTTCCTATATGAATTTGTGAATAGTTTGATTTTCTAAGTTGTTCTATTGCCGAATTACTAAGTAAATTTAGTATAACTTCTTTATCTATGCAACTTATTTCATATTGACTTATGCTACTTACTATGCTATTTCTATTTTCAAATCTTCCTAATTGATATAAATTATGTCTATTTCTTTGTGATCTTAAAAATCCATTTCTAAGAAAGTCTTGTGCTTCCTCTTCACTAGGATATATATCTTCGGTTCTTACTATTTCTTTTCCTTTTCTTCTAAAGAGTTCCATTTGCTATTATCAAAAGGGTTTATTTTTCTTTTTCTTATATTGCTTGTGCCTAATGTTAAATTTCTAATTTATTAACTAATGATGGTAGTAATGATGCTGATGTGCTATTTAAAAGTTGATTAATTTCTGCTATTTGTTCCTCTATGTGATCTATTTTTTCTGCTAAATTTATTATCAATTGGATAATAATATTATTTTGCCTTATGGGAATATTATTACTAGGAACACTTGTTGTAAAGTCTGAAAATCCTATTGGTTCTTCTTCTAACTCACTAACTTCTTTTAATGCTTTGATGTAATTATTATTATTTCTAGAATCATTCATTAAACTAATAATCTATCTATTTTACTATGCAATTTTTCTACTTGCTCTGTTAACTCTTTTTGTACTAATTTAATTTTCTGTACTTCTATTTTCAGCTGTTCTACAATTTCTAAGGACTGCAATTCTACTTGCTTCGGCTTACTGTCAATGATGTCTACAAGCTCTTTTATTTCTTTTCTACTAGGAAACCTTTGTATATTTCTATTATTATCTTCTAGTTGTGATTGTATAAAACTTAAATTTTGTCTAATTATTTGTAGGGAATTTTTTTGAAAATAATCTAATACTTGCTGTAATTTCTGATTATACTGACTATGTTCTAATTTTATACTTTCTGCTTGGCTAATTATAAGGTCTATGACACTATTAATTAGTGGATGTTCTTCACTATGCAAAATATGCTTATTATTCTTCTGTGGAAAATAACAAACTAAAGTATTCTGATCTAGAGTGATCTTACGTTTTTGATGCTCTGTAATCTCTAAATTAAGATAATCTATCATAAAACAACAACAGATTTAAATATATGTAACAAACAGTTTAGATTTCAAGATAACTGAATCGTCTATTGGCCTCCAATAGTCGTCTATTGCCCCCCAATACAGGGTCGGATTGTACTGACTCTTAATTACAGGTTCAAATTTTTCTTGTTTTCTTACTAGGTGTGTTTATGACTTCTGTCCTCAAGGTACTTTACTGATATAACTATACTATTATAATGCTAAACTAGGCTCTGATACCAAATTTAAGGGGGTCTGTCCTAACTACACATATGCCAAAACATCTATTAAAGATTGAGTCTTGAACATGGACAAGAGCTTAAAACTGCATACAAAGCCAACCTATTGGGCCAAACAAGAGCAGAAACAGAGGTTCTTAGACTCAGAGGTTCCCTGACTAATTTTATTAGTTATCTTGGCATGCATGTTAATTAAAACAGGAATCCTTAAAGATAATATGATCGTCCGTTTAGCAATATAATAGCATAATTATCTCAGTGTTTCCCTATTTTGGACTAGAAGTCTACTAAGAAAACCGGAAAATAAAAAGTAAGATGAACCTACTTGAACGTGCTAGTACAAACTGTACAGTCTTCTATGGAGTTGCAATAGAAAACACTGGTTGAATGCTAGTTTGCTTCACACGAACATGAATAAAGTGTCACCACAGCTACTACTAATCATGAACAGCTACTGCTCCATATTACAGCTACAGATTATTGTTGTGGGTTATGTATGGATGAATGTGGTGTTAATAAGTAGAAAGTATATGAACAGATGATATTATGAACAAAGGGCTTTATTGATACTGAAAGTGTTTACAAAGGAAAGCAATGGGTACTGAGATTTTTTCTTCTCCAACGTACTCCATCTGCTATCTATTCTACATCTTATACTAGTCTTCAGCTAGCTTGCCAATCTAGAGCTCCTGACAAGGCCAAAGCTACATGTACTACAAGTCCAAAATAACATGCACTAATATACAAAAGTTCATGCAAAAGGAAACAAACTCTCTGCAAACTCTTTTTACAAGGAGCTATCATACAAAAACTCATGCAATCTGATACAAAGTGGACAAACACCATGTGATTATAAGGACAAACGGTGGTGCAGCAAAAGAGAAATGCTATTATGCTGGTCTTGTACCCCTTTTCGGTATTTTGAAAATGTTTTGGGTGACTGGGAATTACCCCCTAAAAAATGTGTAAGTGGGAATTTCCCCTTATTTTTATACCATTTTACACAAAATTATTTTAATACCATTTTACACAAAGAGATCAAAAGATTATTTTAGGGTTTTTTGTGAATTTATCTCAATTTTAGAGATTTTTTTCTCACTTACCTTATTATGTTTTTAATTCCCTTTTACTCAAAACACTCTAACACTCTAAGGAGGTCTTCCTTAATACCTTAGAAAGTTTTTTTTTTAAGACTATTTTACCCTCACCCCTTTGTTACATAGAGAGATAGAGAGAGACCATATGAGACTTCGTCGAATTCCTGTCACTGCCCGCCACCCACCAAACTTCTCTAAAAACCTCTCCGGAGTTCCTTTTAGAGGTCGTCGGAGATCTCATAGGTCGCCGAAAAGGTTTATTGCCCCCCTAATAGACATCTATTGCCCCCCATAGAGAGGCAATAAAATCTCTATTGCCCCCCAATAAAATTTTCAGTCGCTAAAATGGTAATTAATCTCCCTAAATTTAGACAAATAAATTTTGATTAAAGAAAAAAAACGAGGAGATTACATCAATTCAAAATCTCTATTGTCTCCCAATAGAACTTTCAGTCACCGGAATGGGAATTAATCTTCCTAAATTTAGACAAATAAAACTTTGAATTTTCGTAGCACCATTTTGATTTCCAACACAGAAGTAGCATTATTCTCCATCCAAATTTTAAAAAAAAATAGCCTTTTAAGTCAAAGTCTTTAAAAAATAAAAAAATAAATACCTTTTTCATTTGTTGCAATTAGACCCCGTAATCAACTCGACCACAACTTCCAGATCAACCAGACGTCAAATTGGGAACATTCTTCAAATTGGGTCTTCAACCAGACGTCGTCACCTTCACCACTCTAATCAACGGCTTTGTTCTCCACAATCAAGTGCCTGAGGCTGCACGACTTTTCACCAAAATGCTGGAGGCAGGTCATTGTAAGCCCAATGTGGTTACGTTCAACACACTAATGAAGGGCTTTTGCATGAGCGGAGACAACACTGCTGCGATTCAATTACTTGGGAAGATGGAAGAAGAAAGAGGATGCGAGCCTAACATAGTTTCCTTTAGCACCATCATTGACAGTCTTTGCAAGGACACACTAATTGATGAAGCATTCAACCTCTTCGCAGAAATGATCAGTAGAGGTATTACTCCAGACGTTGTTACTTACACGTCTTTGATTCACGGAGTTTGCAAACTAGGCCAGTGGAAACAAGCTACGAGGTTGCTTGATGAAATGTTGAGTAAAGGTATCTTTCCAGATGTTTGCACCTTCAATGTCTTGGTTGATACTTTCTGTAAGGAAGGGATGGTCATGGAAGCCAAAAGTGTGATTCAAAAGATGATTCAAAGACATATTCAGCCTGATACGATTACATACAACTCACTTATGGACGGTTACTGTTTGCGAGGAGAAATGGACAAGGCAAGACAAGTTTTTGATGTTATGATTAGCAAGGGCTCCATGGTTGATGTTCAGAGCTGTAGCATATTGATACATGGATATTGCAAGGGTAAAATGCTCGATAAGGCTTACAAGATTTTCAAGGAAATGCCTCGTATGGAACTTGTTCCTGATACCGTTACTTATAGCACTCTTATTGATGGTCTTTGCAAAGTGGGGAGAATTCAAGAAGCAGAAGAGTTGTTCTCTGAGATGCAGGGTTGTGGCCAGCTTCCAAATGTTCAAACTTATGCTGTGATACTTGATGGCCTGTGTAACAATCATCAACTTTCTACGGCAGTAGAATTGCTCACAGAGATGGAAGCCAGAGAACTGGAACTCGATATTGTAATTTACAATATTGTAATTGAAGGTTTGTGCAAAGCTGGAGAAATTGAATCCGCAAGAGACCTCTTCTGTGGTTTGTCATCAAAAGGAGTTCAGCCTAATGTCAGAACACACACTGTAATGATTCATGGGCTTTGTCATCATGGCTTCATAGTTGAAGCAGAAAAGTTGCTGAGAGAAATGGGAGGGAAAGGATGTTCTCCAAATGGTTGGACCTATAACACCATTATCCGAGGTTTTATCAATAACAATGAGACATCAAGGGCTACGAGACTTATTCAAGAAATGCTTGAGAGGGGTTTCTCTGCAGATGCATCAACTATGGAATTGATTGTTGATTTATTGTCGAAGGATACGGTAGATCCTGGTTTATTAGCATTGCTTAAAGATTCAGTCTGAAGTTAGGCTTTAATATCTGTGAGACTAATCAACCCAAAACCCTGGTCTTTTTGGGTCTGATGGGTCGGTCCACTTTCTCCTCGGACGATATTGTAATAAAGTCTCAAAATGATAACAAACTGTACAGATTAATCAAGCTTGAGAATGGCCTCACTGCATTGCTCATTCATGACCCTGAGATATACTCACAAGGGTATATGTGGGTATAAGAGTCTTGAAGTTGAACCCAGTGAAGAAGATTAAGCAGCAGCTAAAGGTGGAGATGGTGCCTCTGAGACTAAGAAGGTTGGTCCACTATGATCTAAATTTCAATACCTGCAATGCTCATATCTATATTTGATATTAAAAAAAAAAAATAGCCCAAATAAGGAAAAGGGTGGTGCTTTTTGGACTAAAGATGGTAGTGTATCATCTAGACTGAAACTCTGCCATGCCCATCTGGGTTTTGAAGTTCTTTTGTAGGCAAAGTTGGAAACTTTAGAGATATTTACCCCTGGGTTATCACATAAAGGAAAGATTTCTGGTTAGACATGTACCCTTTGTGTAATGATCAAACAGCACCCTCTGAGTGGTTGTGTTTCGAAGAACATCAAAAAAGTTGGTCATATGTGTTTACAGGGTCAAACTTTTGGGTTGTTTTTGCAAATTCTGGTTTCTGTATTGAAAACCCAGTTGGGGTAACTTGATAAAACCAGCATCACATTGATGTAAATAGCTTATCTGGTAAAACAAAATAGTCTATCCCATCATTGAGAGTTTCCACTATGACAACTCAATAGGCAGAATGTGATTAGATTATCAACTCAACTTGGCTACATGCATTGATTAATTTGGCTATATAACGATGCATGCTTGATTGTCTTTGCAGGCAGCAGCAGCAATTTGTGTTGGAATAGGCAGCTTTTCTGACCCTATGGAAGCACAAGGGCTTGCACACTTTCTTGGTTTGTGGCACACATGCGCATACTTTTCTTTGTAGGTGACTAAATGTTGTTACGCAGACGTTCATGAAATTGAATGTTTAAATGTTTAGCAGAACATATGCTCTTCATGGGGAGCACAAAGTTTCCAGTTGAAAATGGGGTATGCTTTCATTGAGTACATACGGAAATTGGTCATAGGTACGATGTTGATACGAAAAAATGAGTCCAGGTATCACATTGATAACTTTGTAAGTTCAGGTATCATTCTGAAAGTCCCCTAAGTGTCCAGACACCGTTGGTGAATTTTTCCCCCCAAAAGAATTATAAAATTTCCAATTCTGGTTTTCAACAAATGCCGTCTGGTTTACCCATGGACCCACCCAGAGTTGTTTTATGGTAACAAAATTGATTCCTGGTAATTCTTGCAGAGATGAAATTCTCTAAGATACCAGTTTTAATAGTTCAAATCAGATGGCTTTGTAATTTGTATAAATTCAAACACATCTGCAAACAGAAATAGTTCCAACACATCTGGAACAAGATAAACTGAATTAGATCATTCCCATTCCATTACATATCAACTCCATGCTAGGAGTCCTTGCACACTCTACAACTTCCAGATATCTAACACTGGATCTGAAAAGTTATGATTACCACTTCCATATACCAAAAGCAAATCCCATTCTTAGCCACATTTGTTAGTTCCTATGAATAATTCTGATAATGAGACAGAACAGAAACCTAAGAGAAAAGTACATGAATGTGGAAGAATATGAGATCAAAGTAAACCAAATCAGCACCTAAAAAATACTGAGTATAACATTATCATTATGTTGGCCAAGAAATTGATCAACGGAAAAGATAAGTTTAGGCCTTATGTAAGAAATTTAGAGAACATTTATCCCTCTCCTTTTGTACAGGCATCCCAACTTATGCTAACAATAGAGCTATGACATCATTAATCTTTATCATCTCTATAATCTTACCCTGAAACCTCAGAAACACAACATCAGGATATCCCAATATGGAAAAACATCAATTTTCAATCAGCCTACCTTCACAACGACACAAGAGAAAAAACTTTGAGTGTTTTATTTCTTTTCGATAATTACGAATTAGCGATTAGAATAAGGAAAATCTCAAATTAAATCTTAGAGTACTGAGTAAATGAAAGCTGACCGGACCTAAACCCTCTTCTTCATAATTAACCTTTTTTGAAAGTTTAAGAAATTGACAGAGTATAATCCCTTTTCGAAAGTTTGTGATTGGAACCATAAAATTGGGAATTTGAAGGACGAGTAAAACTGAGATCCGATCCCCACCTGGATCATCGCAAGGAGGACTACATCAAACGTGCAATCCCTTAAGAAAATGATTTCTTATTTTTATGTTTTTTCCTTTCTTTCTTGGCAAATGGATGGATATTATTTTAAACTGTGGGGCCCGCGTGTGACAAAAAATGGTTTTACCATGGTTATTGTGCTGTGGCCACAGCCATGTTTCTACTAGTGATTTTTTCTCGCAAGTTAGTTGTTCAAAATATACACATATATGAAAGCCAAAACATCTTGAATACAAACCTCTTACATCAAGTCAAACATTAATCAAACAACATATTTTACTCGACCAAAAATAAAAATGACAAAGCAACGAATCCTTGCAAAGGATCAAGTATGCCTATTTTAAAGATTTAACATCAATCGCTATAAGATTTAACTTTAAGTACTATAAGCGACTTATTTCTATTAGAGTAACAACCTCCTCGTTAAAACAAACTTGACTTCAAACTGTGCTGAGGCATGTTCAGCTACTTACTCTTGCTCTTCATCAACTGATTGCTCTTCAATATCAATAATCAACTCATCAACTTGAAGAATTTGAGGATCTATTGGTTGATCTCCATTTTCTTGATGTTGAGTGATTGTGCAAATGACAATAAAAGTAGGGATGACTAGAAGGGTGTCATAAATACAGCACAAGATGTGCTTGAACACATTCATAAGTAATGGATACCAAGGAGTCAGAATTATAAGTATAGGAAAGGCAAAGCAGAAGAGAGATGTTGGTAACATGATTGAGGCCAGCAACAAGATGCAAAAAGGACCTGAGAAATCCCCAACTCGAAAATGGATTGGTCGGGCCGTGAGATGAAGTTTGAAAGAGGTAAGAAGGAAGAGCAGCAAGATAATCCCAAAAAACAGATATGCCAGTTTCATAAAGGGGTGATAATTTAGGGGGAAGATGACAAGTTCTAATGCATAATCACCTGAATCTTTGTCTTGGGAGGTTAGGAAGAGAAGAGTGAGATTTATGAGCGGTGGAATTGCGTACCTCAAATCTATCAAACAATCCATATATCTTTCTATTTCTATTACACCGTTAAACTCGGTTGGAGGAGGCCTAGGCTGTTTAGTCACAGATCCACTATATATAGTGCCACAGATAAAACGATGTGGTTGTGAATAGTCTTTTTTAATTTTTTTTTTTATGGAGATGTGGTCGTGAATAAGTTTTTTTGATGGAGTTGCGAATAGTTTTAGATTTGATGGAGTTGTGAATAGTTTTTTTTTATTTGATGGATATGTAGTCGTGAATAGTGTTTTTTTGATGGAGTTGTGAATAAGTTTTTTTGGATGGAGCTGTGGATAGTTTCTTTTTGATGGAGTTGTGAATAAGTCTTTTTGATGGAGTTGTGGATGGTTTCTTTTTGATGGAGTTGTTTTTGATTTGATGGAGATCTGATGGAGATGTGAATAAGTTTTTTTGATGGAGTTGTGAATAGTTTTTTTTTATTTGATGGAGATGTAGTCGTGGATAGTGTCTTTTTGATGGAGTTGTGAATGGTTTCTTTTTGATGGAGTTGTGAATAAGTCTTTTTGGATGGAGTTGTGGATAGTTTCTTTTTGATGGAGTTGTGAATAAGTCTTTTTGATGGAGTTGTGAATATTTTCTTTTTGATGGAGTTGTGAATAAGTCTTTTTGATGGAGTTGTGAATATTTTCTTTTTGATGGAGTTGTGAACCTAATGGAGTACTTGTGCATGGTTTCTTTTTGATGTAGTTGTTTTTGATTTGATGGAGCTCTGGTTGTGAATAAGTTTCTTTTTGATGGAGTTGTGAATATTTTTTATTTTTTTAAATTTGATGGAGACGTAGTAGTCGTGGATAGATTATTTTTTGGTGAATATTTGACTGATGTGATATGAGAAGAAAAAAAGTCATTAATTTGGGAATGCTACCATGTTTTCCTATTTTGTCTGTTACATACTAATTAATTAATCTATATACTAAAGAGGATTGTAGAAGGTTCATCTTGAATGAATACTCACAACCATTGAGTTAACACCACTTCGGTTTTTAAATGTGGTGCACATAGACAGAACAATACTAAAACTTAAGAAATAATACTCACAATATTCAAGTCAAACGTTTCGTGGGAGACTAATAGCAATTTAAAAATAGGGTTTTGTCAATTTACCCCATTTTTAGAGATTCTTTTCCTACTTACCCCATTAAGTTTTTTTAATTCTCTCTTATCCAAAACACTCTAAGGAGGTCTTCTCTAATACCCCATTTAGATTTTTTTTTTGTTTTTTATTTTTTTAATACCATTTTACCTCACCCCTTGTTACTTAGAGAGAGAGAAAAAAAAATGGAAGAGAGAGAAACCATAGGAGACTTCGCCAGAGCCCCGTCAATGGCCACCGGTCGCCTGATTCCGGCCAAATTTCGCCGGAATCCGATCACCGGCAGCGGGATTCCGGTCACCGGCACCCTCCCACCGGAAAGATTTGCTGCCCTAATAGACGTCTATTGCCCCTCAATAGATGTCTATTGTCCCAATAGTCTATTGCCTCCTAATAGACATCTATTGGGGGCAATAGACGTCTATCAGCCATATATTGCCCCCTAATAGACGTGTATTTCCCCCCAATAGACGTCTATTGCCCTCTAATAGAACTTTCGGTTGCCATAATATGAACTAATCGCCTAAAATTTAGATAATAAAACTTTGTTTAAAGAAAAAAACGAAAAGATTGTATCAATTTAAAAACGTCTATTGCCCCCCAATAGACATTCAAAACATTTTGTTTATTTCCTTATGTAATCTGTCCCATTACTTAAAAAAAAATAAAAATAAAAAGGGCAGCCAGAAAATGATCTGGGCACCCACCGGTACTGTGAGAGATTCGGCTGCTCTCCATTCTCTTCTTCCTTCTTCACTGGTTGTAGACTTGCACTGTGAGAAACCTAGCTCAACGGTGCTGTTTGAACACCAAAGTAGAGCAGTCTCTCTTTCTCTGCTAGGGTTAGCTTTGCTTTCTCCTTTCAATGCAACCATGAGTTCCGTTGATGCCATGGCTGCTAGGCTTGCATCCTCGCTTGCTATTGCTGAGGGTAAGAAACAGGTGGATCTTCGGCCTACACAAGGCCAAGGTCTACGGTAATCTGAGGTGTTTATGGTGGGAAAGCTACTCACTACTCGAGATTTTAAGATCCGGTCCTTTCTAGGGATGTTCCGCAATGCATGGCGGACGAATGGATCTCTTCAGGTGGAGGAGGCAGAAGGACAGAGGGTGTTGTTCACACTGTCGGATCCTTCAGATCGGGTTCGTATTTGGAAGGGCGCTCCATGGGGATACAACCATGCTCCGGTGACGCTGGCTTGCTATGATGGAGTTACACCGGTGGAACAGGTCCCTCTGACCTTGGCTTCATATTGGATAACTCTCTAAGGTATCCCTCCTGCTTTCAGATCAGAAAGGGTAATGACTATGATTGGTTACACCCTAGGGGACTTTCAGGAGATCGACAAGATTGGAAAGAAAGCCGGAAAACTTTGCATCCTAAACCCGCTGAACAAGCCGCTGCCTTTCAAACGGTGGTACTGGGTGGAGGACGAGGACAAGCTCCAGGCCCAGAAGCCCACTGCTCCAAGCCCGCTGACGTCAGCCCAGCAGCCATCGATAGGTCAGCATCCATGTCATCGACAGCAGCGCCACGTCAGCAGTCAGTCAACAGCCGGTGCTAAGTCAGCAGCTCCGGCGACAGGTCACCGCCGGCCACTTTTTCCGGTCAAATTTTCAGGCGACCTATTTTGAGGTATTTTTTACTAAAAGTTCCCGTTTTTGAAGTTTTTATTTCTTTTCTCGGGGACTTGCAAACTCCCTTCTTCTACTTCCCTTTCTTCATCATAAGGGAGACCTAATTAAGCCGAACTGTGGGGGTTCGTGCTCACTTCAAGCTTGGAGCTTGTTGAGATCTCTAAACTTAGAGTTTGTAGAGAATTTATGATCGAACACTCACATCATTGTTTCGATCTAATCCAACCCCTCTTGGAATCGAATTTCTTGGATGCGACTACACTCGGAAATTCCTAATTTCTTGGAAGCGACTACACTAAGAAATTCTATTATTTTCGTGGTAGCCTTTTCGCTCCAAAATTAACCCTAATTTTTTGTTGTTTTTCAGGATGAGTAATCTGAACAAATTGAGCTTCGCTCCACTAAAGACAACAAGCGCAAGATACCACAAGTGGGTCTGTGATGTGCGCCAGCATCTTAAGGCTAATGGGATCCTGATTACAATCCAAGAGCCAAGTCAGAATGTGCTTACTCCTCAACAAGCTGCCGCTTTTGAAGAGAATAGAGCTATGAGAGAGGCCAATGAAGCTAAAGCCATAATTCTCATGACAAGGCACATGAATGACGCACTCCAGAATGAGTACCTCAATGAGGAAGACCCAAGAAAATTGTGGGTAGAACTCGAGCAGCATTTTGGCAACGTTCGTGACTCCCTGCTTCCAGACTTAGAAGTGAGATGGCATAGCCTCCACTTCTGTGATTTCAAGTATGTACTTAAATACAAATTTGAAGCACTTCATATCAAGTCTTTGATGGAATTCTGTGGGCAGAAAATCACTGATACGATGTTGATCGAGAAGACTCTCTCTACCTTCCCCGTTTATGCATTGATGATAGCCAAGAACTATTGAATTGATGCCAATGCCGGACACATCACAAGATTTCATGAGATTATTGGAGTCATGAATGTAGCTGAAAAGCACGACAACATACTTGTGAAGAACTATAACTCTAGACCCGTAGGAGAAAAGCCAATTCCAGAGTCTAATTATAATCGCGCCTCTAAGGGAGGGCGCTAGGAGCGAAACCCTAAGGAAAGGGATTATTCTGGATGTTCTGGTCCATATTCTCGCCCCAAAAAGGAAGGAAACCGCCAAGATAGGCGTGCACGGAACCTTAGAGGTCAACGTGTGAAGAGAGAGAGAGAGGCAGAGCTTCCGGCTATGGTGGTGGCGCCACCAAGGATCATAGCCGTCCTCAACGCGCTCTAGGCGTGCCTCGATCAAGGGAGCCTGACCATAATGATGCTTGTCTACAGTGTGGAGCGTCTGGACATTGGGCTAAAGCATGTAATGCACCCCAGAATGTTGCTAATGCGTACAAGACCTATCGTGAAGTAAGGGAAGCAAATTACATGGAGCAAGAAGATCAAGATGACGATCTCGCTCTAAGGGTTGAAAACTTCAAAGGCCAAGATCCAGAGACTAGCGATTTTGATTAAGTCTTTTTATTTTCCAAGAGATGTAATAGGCAATTGCCATATATTTTTGTAGTAGATGCCAATGGTTTAGTCTTTCTTCAAAGTAGGCTCACCCAAAGTAAGTGTGATGTCTAGGAGGGTTCTGAGATTGGTGGTACTTAAGCAAGCCTTGCTCCACCGACATCTCTATACTCACCTAGTCACATTTATTTTGGAGTTACCGAAAAAAGTTAGACGACTACCATTGTTTTGCATTAGTTAGCATTTTGGATTAGATTTTCTTTGGTCAAAGAGACAATGATGTAACCCCGTTGGCTTATGAATAAAATTTTGAGTTCTTTTCATTATGACTCCATTTTTATTTTGAGCATATTTCTTTGTGACTACGATGGCTAGGCCATCAGTATTAGCTCAAGGAGATGGAATAGCCCAAGTTCCCCTTGCCAAATGGCACCTTGATTACTGTCACAAAAACTCTCTACGCTCTAAGGGAAAATCGCACATATGAATAGCCAACGGATTCCATGCTGAAACGCATACTAAGAACGAAAAAGAGTTCCTTTGCAATACCTCTAACTATTGCGAACAAAGACGCATCTTAGAGAAGTTTATGTGTCTCTTTAGTGGACTCTATGTCACTATTCGAGCTATTAAATCCAATAAAGTCATGAGAGAAGATATCTTGGATTTAGACACATATTGACTTTGTCGCAATAGGATAGATCATCCTGGTCATGATATGATGATCCGTCTACTAAAAACTTCACATGGACATTCTTTCTTTTAAGCGAAACGAAGCATAAATCAAAAGTTCATTCTTGGACTAAGCGTGACCGCCGCCGCTGCCTCCGGAGCCGGGGCCATTCACCACCAGCCTAGGGCTGGTATAGTCCTTATCCATGACACCATGGATAGTGTACATCATGGTGATGACGCCCCAAGTGATGTGGCAATCACCAACTTTGCTTCACATAGTGTGTTAGACGCTTAGGCTCAACCAAAATCCTCATTGGTTGATTCTAAGGTCTCTCGCTCATTTTACAAAGCCCGTTCCTTAGGGAAGTTAGGACTGAGACCGTCTTATGCAAAGGATATGAAAATACTCATTCTGTTCTTACATAGAGTCTGTGGGGATTTTGTGGACTAGTTCAACCAACTTGCGAACATTTAAATATCTCATGATATTGGTTGACTAGCAAACATACTGGTCACGTGTTATGCCATTGTCCACTTGTAATGTTGCTTAAGCTACACTCCTAGCACATATCATATAACAACAGGCTCACTCCCCGAATCATCCTATTCAGTCAATTGGATTTGACTATGCTAGAGAGTTTACATCGAAGACTTTCGATGGTTATTGCAATGGGACTGATGTTAGACATCATATTCCCATAAACACACCCAAATGGTCTCGCAGAAACGAGTACGATGGTAGTTCGGACATTGGTAATGCGCACCAATCTCCTTATATCTGCTTGGGGTGATGCAATATCGCATGCAGCTATGCTAATTCGTCTATGACTCACCGCCACTCAATCTACATCTGCATTACAGCTAGTGACTGGGTACAAGTATCGTACTTACGCATATTTGAGTGTGCCATTTATGTGCCAATTGCACCGGCACAACGCTCTATGATGGGTCCTTACAAAGGAATAAGCAATTAAGTTGGATTTGAGATTCCAACAATCGTCCGCCACTTAATGTCTTTGCTAGACGATCTCCTTATCGCTAGATTTGCAGATGTCACTTTGATGAGACAGTCTTCCCATCGTTAGGGGGAGATAAGAACACAGATGTTCAGCAGGAACGATAGGAATTGTCGTGGTCTATCCGCACTATGTCTCATCTCGATCCCTGTTAAAGTGATGAGATCACACAAATATGCTGCAAACATGCCTGCAAGAATGGACGTCCCTACGAGAGGACGTAGCGCCACCTACACGGAGGTAGGCATGGCGCCAACGCCAAAGAGAGTGGCACTCTGGTGTTATAGGCCATGGCCCCAGCTAGGATGCGTGGGAGGCTCGTGGGTTCGAAGGATACTTTGGCACATTCCAATCCTTTGATCAACAAGACTCAAAATCCGTCTCATGAGAATTTTCCAGATTATGGTTATCGTTGGGGGACGCCTCAACGTCAGAACCTATTCCTGAGAATATAGAACTCTTTGAAAATTACACTAGTGTACATGAAACGTGGGATAGAAACTCCATCATAATTGATAATGTAGTTGCGCATTTCGTTATGCATGAGTTTGTTAAGTCCGATGACATCGAACCATGCTCCGTTGAGGAATGAATGCCAACGTAGAGAAATTTGGCCTAAATGAAAAGATATGATCCAAGTTAAGTTGGATTCTCTAACGAAAAGGAAGGTTTTTGAGCCAGTGATGCCAACACCTCCTAACATAAAACCTATTGACTAATGGGTCTTTGTTAGAAAGCGTGGTGAGAAAAAAAGATGGCAATTATGGCGCAAGGCTTCTTACAAAACGCCTTGGAATCGACTTCAATGAAACATATTCTCTTATAAAGGATGTCATTGCACTCCACTACCCTGTCAGTTTGGTAGTTTCTGAATAACTAAACATGCAGCTTACAAATGTGGTCATACGTATCTCTATGGAGATCTAGATACGAAATATACATGAAGGTTCATGGTGAACTTCATTTACCCCAAGTCAAGTGGCTCTAGACCACGGAGCGCGTTTACAATAAGATTGAAATGCTCACTAAAGTGACTACTTGATTGGGAAGGGATATGCCCACTTGTTTCCATAACAAGTTTCAGATTCCATCGCGGTTTATGTTGGACATGATCTTTATTGGAAGCCCTTAAAGAGTTAAGGGAAACTGCTGAACACTTGAAATCCGAGTTTGAGATTAAGGACTTTGGGAGAACATGATTATGTCTCGGTTTGGAACTTGACCGTAGTCTTGATCCTTAAAAGGATCTTCTTCATCCAAAGGATGATGATGAAGATGTGCTAGAGGCAGAAGTGATTTACTTAAGTACAATAAGCTCATTATTGTACTTAGCTCAATGCACAAGACTGGACATCTCATTTGCAATGAACTTGTTAGCTAGATATAACTCTGTGCCAACGCGGCGCCATTGGATTGGTGTAAAAGATATCTTTTAGTACTTGAGATGTACAATTGATATGGGCTTGTTCTATCCATACAAAGAGATGATGGATTCGGAACCATCACATACCAGGAACGCTGCTAGCACTGGCCTGCGTCTACTATCCCCATCCCAAAATAACATGTGTTTTGGAAGGTTTTGCTGATATTGGGTATCTCTCTGACCCATACAAAGGTCATTCCCAGACAGATTAAGTGTTCACCATGGGTAAAGACCGTGATATCTTGGAGGTCTACATAATAGACCATAGTCGCTATATCTTCGAACAATGCAGAGACTATTACTCTTCACGAAGTGGTTCGTGAATGTATATGGATTGGATCCATAATTATGCATGTTCGAACAATTGTGATTTGAAGTCTATCACAGATGAGCCTACGAGCCTTTCTGATAATGCTGCTTATTTTGAATAAGTGAAGCAAGGCTTCATCAAAAGCAACAACACTAAGGATAATCAGCAACAACAGACTCTCCTCAAGATCAAAGTGAACTAGGTTCGATCTGAGGACAGTATGACAGACTTGCTCACTAAGTCATTGCCTAAATTCCACTTTCGAGAAACATGTTGGTAGCATCATTTGCGGAAGTTATCCGAACTCCCATGACCGTAGTGGTCAGTCATCAGGGGGAGATACAGACATCATGGGTAGATGTCTACATGTATGGTCTCGAAACGTGAAGGGTATGTTGTGCTCTTTTCCCCCTTCGACTGAGGTTATTTTTGTCCCACAGGGTTTTTGTTACTCGTCAAGGTTTTTAATGAGGCAACGAGAGGAGCACCACTTTTAAGCGACACAAGGGGGAGTGTTCAAGTAAATCCAAAATATGTGTCTGGCCCAAACTCTAGATTACTTGACCTAGTTGTAATAGGGTTTAGAATTAGAGATATTCTCTGAGATATTCATAGATATTCTATTAATTGTATGATTATCTTTCCTTGTACAACTCTGATTCTATATCTTGTAATCCTCTATATAAAGAAGCCCCTATTATCAATGAAAACACGACTCAATTCTCTCCCAATTTCAGTTTTCCTTAAACATATGTAAAATTTCCAATACTGGTTTTCTACAAATTTCATTCTGGTTTTACCCATGGACCCCATCCAGATTTGTTTTATGGTAAGAAAATTGATTCGTGGTGATTCTTGCATAGATGAAATTCTCAAAGATACTCGGTTTTAATAGTTCAAATCAAAAGCGAAGTATAAATTCAAACACAACGACAAACAAAAATAATTCCAACACATTTAGAACAACATAAACTGAATTAGAGATCATTCCCATTCCATTGCATATCAACTCCATGCTAGGAATTCTAGGTATCTAACACTGGATCTGAAAAGCTAAGATTACAAATTCCATGCAATTCAAAACACCCAAAAAAACTTGAAACCCTAACGGGCCTCGCATTTGGGCTTTTTCCTCAGATCCAATTCATAAAAATATTGAGGAGAGATCAGCAATCGCTGATCAGTTGATCTGACGACAATTAAGAGACTGTGTAGTGCCTTATCGGAAAAAAGAGACTGTGTAGGAGGTCAGTTGTCCCTCACCTTTGGACGGAGGCATCGATCAGCCAGCGTGGAAGAGAGAGAACCAAGACTGGTTTTTGTTAACCCTTATTATTATTATTATTATTATTATTATTATTATTATTATTATTATTATTAGGGATAAAATATGTTTAGTCTCTATATTTTGCCTCTCTCATCGTTTCAGTCCCTGACATTCTAATTTAATCTAAAAACTCCCTAATCTCACAATTTCCCTCTAATAGGTCTCTTCCGCGTCAAATTAGGAGTTGGCCTTAGGTGAAATGTCCAATATACCCCTCTGTTATTTCTTTTTCCTCTTTTTCCTTTTTAATTTCTTTTTTTTCTTTTTCCTTTTAAATTTCTTTTTTTCCTATTTAATTTTTTTTTCTTTTTTCTTTTTCCTTTTTAATTTCTTTTTTTCTTTTGTCCTTTTTAATTTCTTTTTTTCCTTTTTTCTTTTTTCTTTTTCCTTTTTAATGACCATCATATCCTGCTGCATTAGTAGCGCCACGTCGACAAACCAATCCAGATCGACCCGAAACCCCAATTATTGTTCGTTCTCCACGCTGGCGGCCATTTTTCTTTTCCATCACTATTCTTCTTCTTCACTTTTGGTTTTGGTCAACTTGGCCATCAAAAACTACCATTTCAACCATACCCAAAATCCAAATCACCATTTTGAGCAAGACCCAAAAACCTCAGAGTCTGAAAAAATGGTAGTTTTTAGTGAAAAGTTTCCAAATTGAGGCCTAATGTGGAGAGAGAAAGTGGGATTTGAGTGGGAGAGAGAGAAGTAGGCTGTGAAAACAAGAGGGGAGTGGTTTAGCGGCTAATTTCCGAGCTGATTGGGATCTGCTTGTGTATGAGAGATGGCGTCAGCAACGATGGAGACGAGGGCGGATCTGCTAAGGGTCAACGGAGGGAGATGGCTTCAAAGAAGGTGAAGAAGTGATCGATCAGCTCCTAGCCTCTTGCTTTTGCTCGATGTCCATCTATACACCACCAAGCTAGGTCTTTGCTGGGTTTGGTTTGAATTTGGGGAGAGAAACAGATGGGTTGTGGAGTTTGATCGGAATGGGATTGGTGGGTTGGGGAAGGAGAAAGTAGGTAGAACGAAAAGAAAAAAAAAATTAAAAAGGAACAAGAAAAAAAAGAAGAAAAAGCAAAAAAGAAATTAAAAAGAAAAAAAATAAATTAAAAAGGAAAAAAAGAAATTAAAAAGGAAAAAAAGAAAAAAAAAACAAAGGAAAAAGAAATAACAGAGGGGTATATTGGACATTTCACCCAAGGCCAACTCTTAATTTGACGTTGAAGAGACCTATTGGAGGGAAATTGTGAGGTTGGGGAGTTTTTAGATTAAATTAGAATGTCAGGGACTGAAACGATAAAAGAGACAAAGTATAGGGACTAAACAGATTTTATCCCTTATTATTATTATGTCTTTTTTTTTTTTTTTTTACTTTAGCAATGAAAAAAAAGAAGGATGGATAGTATCTTTAAACTGTTGGGCCGGCCTGTGACAGAAAAAGGTTTTATCATGACTATTGTGCAGTGGCGATAGGCCACTTTCTAGTGGTGATTTTTCCTAGAAAGTTGGTTGATAGACATGTATACATGATGATATACACATACATGAAAGCCAAGACATCTTGAATATAAACCTATTACATCAAGTCAAACATTAAAACAACATATTATCTCAACAAAGATATAAAGGATAAAGTGTGCCTATATCAAATATTTAACTTCAATCACTGTAAAATTTAACCTTATTTTGAGCGACTTATTTCTATTTGAGTAACTATCTCCTTGCTAAAACAAACTTGACTTCAACCTGGGGCATGTTCAAGTACTTACTCTTGCTCTGCATCAATTGCTTGCTCTTCAATATCAATAATCAAATCATCAACTTGAAGAATTTGAGGATCTATTGGTTGATCTCCATTTTCTTGATCTTGAGTGGTTGTGCAAATGACAATAAAAGTAGGGATGACTAGAAGGGTGTGATAAACACAGCACAAGATGTGCTTGAACACATTCATAAGCAATGGATACCAAGGAGTCAAAATTATAAGTATAGGGAAGGCAAAGCAGAAGAGAGATGTTGGTAACATGATTGAGGCCAGCAACAAGATGCAAAAAGGACCTGAGAAATCCCCGACTCGAAAATGGATTGGTCGGGCCGTGAGAGGAAGTTTAAAAGAGGTTAAAACGAAGAGCAGCAAGATAATGGCAAAAAACAGATATGCCAGTTTCATAAAGGGATGATGATTTTGGGGGAAGATGCCAAGTTCTAATGCAGAATCACCTGACTCTTTGTCTTGGGAGGTTAGGAAGAGAAGAGTGAGGTTTATGAGTGGGGGAATTACGTACCTCAAATCTATCAGACAATGCATCTTTTTATTAATTTCTATTACACTGTTTGAGGACGCCTACCCTATTTTATGAAAGTGGAACACTGCTCGGCTCTGAGCCTTTATCCAGGACAGGGAGAACCTTATATAAGCTAGGCGGGTTGGGAGGTTGTTTCAGTGTCTTTACATATCTAGATTATTTACTCCAGATACCTGTGTGATATTGTATCTGAGGTGGTACTTGGCAGTGTATTTTAAGTATCTCCATCAGCTCATGCCATGCCACATACTTTTGTTAATTCCCAACCTTTTCTGTTTTGCTTACTTGAAATTCTAATATGTTTAAGTTCATTATGCAGGTTGAGATAGAAAAGGTTAAGAAGAGAAGGGAGGAAAGAGCACTTGAAAAAGCTCAACATCTTTGAGCTTTTTCAAGTGCTCAGATGGAGCTTTTTCAAGTGCTCAGATTGAGCTTTTTTAAGTGCTCAGATGGAGCTTTTTCAAGTGCTTTTTCAACATTATTGAGCTTTTTCAAGTGCAGAAGAAATGGTAAGTTTATTGCCTGGTATGCCAAGAACTTTTCTCTTGAAAATGTTGGCATAATGAATTGGTGTGCATTTTGTCATCGGGAATAATATTTTTGCTGTTGTCATTTCTTCTTACCTTATTGGTTGATATCATTATAGTTTTGTTATGCACCTTTCATTTCTTTCTGCAGGCGCTGCTTGCCAAAGAACGCGCTCGGGCTGAGTTCCAAGACTGGGAGAAAAAAGAAGAAGAGGTATTCTATTTATATACCCTTCCTTTTGCTGTGAACTTTGAATGCTCTTGTATAAGTTAACATGTTATACCGCTTTTGTTTTGCTTGGTGATAGTTCCACTTTGATCAAAGCAAAATGAGGTCAGAGATCAGATTGCTTGAAGGGCGGATCAAGCCAATGTACTTTCCAAGCCGATGTACTTTCCAAGCATCTTGATGGCTCAGATGTTTATTGTCTATGCTGAAAGTTAGTCCTTTTTCTTTCAATCCAATCCTTAAGTAATTTATCTTTCCTTGATTATGGTTGTAGTTGCTATAGAAGAATACTGACTAATAACATGTTCTTTTTACTTTTTCTGAAACCTATAGCTGCTCGTTCACGTGCAAGGAAGTAGGTCTAGTTTTCATTCTTTTATTGTTGATCTTAGATTCCACCTGTGCTTTTCTTTTGTTACTTTTATCTGAAAAGAGAGAGTTGCAACAGGCTTATACAAATGAACTGGAGAACAAAGTTTCACATCTGGAGGAGGAAATGAAAGGCTAAGGAAGTAAAAGGTTGGGGTTTATTTCTATATGATATCTTTTTGGTATTTCATTCATTTGGCTTCTTCAATACACATTGATTATTAAATGGATAATTGTAGTTGGCTCCACTACTACTGCAATCAATACATTTTGTTTTCTTCAAAGAAAGAGATACCTTTAGTTGGCTGTCTGTTAGTTCAGACACATGCTCTTTGCAGGTGATATTGGGACACATACACACAAACACCATTCACATGATCTCATGACCATTAGAAATTGTGGTTTGGCTTTTGGGTTAATATTTTCTTGATTTGACTAATTAATATGACAATTAGGGTCACTGATTCTGGAACAATAGCGATATAGAACAATGCATATTTGTTTTACTTGTTAATGTGGCTAGCTAGAGTTGATAAAGTCACGGTTTTGGGTGATGGAATGTGGGAAAGCATGTGTGTCTGTTTGTTGTTTGTGAGAAAATTGTTTAGTAAGGAATATGGATGCTGAGGGGCATCATCCAAACAATCACGCAGTACATAAGGAATAAAGAAAGCATGATTTCTTATTCGACTTCTGTTGCAAAGTTGCCATTTCATCCAGCAGTAGACCACTAACACACTCTTGTGATACCCAATTAACTGTGAAAGGGACAAATATAGCCCCAAATATGGTGCATAAACACCAACCTTCATTCATTTGCAATTATTTGGCAAAAATTTGTCTGCTATATTTTAAAGTAATATTATTCTGCACATTCATTTTGTATTGACTGTGTTCAATTTGAATAAGTTACCTTCTTTCCAATACTTGTGTCTTTAGGAAGTATATCTGCCACATTTTTCTTCTATTGTATCTACTTTTGATTCTAACATTCTAAGTTTTATCTCTTTCTGTAGACGCATTGTTGGGAATTAAGGATTTATTCCTTAAGCATCCAAAAGAGATGAACCACTATCAGTTAAGTTACAGTTCAATTTGCTGTCATGTTGCATTGTGGTATATGAAGTTTGATATACGAAGTTTGACTTAGTTTATTCCTCTTATTGTTTTTGAACACTACTTGGTCTTGTAATATGCAGCATGAGTCTTTATGGAGGTCATGAAAGCCTTCTAGATTTTTTTGTTTGGATCAGTTCGTTGGTTTCCAGCGGTGCACTTGATGTTTATGTTCAAAAGCTGTTTATGTTTCGATTATATGTATTCCCATATCTCAAATGTCTCATAATCTCAATTGCATCTCAATTGATTTACAAGATAAAAAAAAAAAAGTAAAAACAACATAAATAGAATTTTATATATTAAAGTAATATTCAAATTTGACATAGCCATTGGAGCTTAAAGGATGTCGAAATGTTGTTATATCAAATTTGCCATGTCATATGTCAAATTCAAATTTGACCCAAATCAAAAGAAAAAGCCATTGGAGATGCTCTAAGTCATTTTGTCCAAAGCCCATTTTCTTGGTGGGCCATTATTGATGGTACAAATTATGTGGAGATGCTCTCGTGCTCATCAGTTATCAGGAATTTAGGATCAATCAATGGTGGATGATTTCTGTTTTTGGATGATTTCTTTTTTTTGGAATGTTATGTAATGTTTTTTTTTTTTTTCCGAATGCTATGGAATATGAAAAGTTATAGGACAAAGAAATCCATACATTCCTTTTTCTTTTACTATTACACCCTCCTCTCCACTTTTTTATTTTTATTTTTAGTATTTCTATTCGGACTTCTTATTGTAAAATCCCGTTCTCCTGGTCAGCAGCTGACTAGGGATTATTTGGTCACTTACCGTTTGATTGAAATCAGACGGTTGACAAATAAGTGCTGTGTTGACCTCCTTATGCTCAAACTTACAATTTTACCCTCTCTTTTTCTACCTCTTTCTCTTCCTCTCCATCTGCAAACTTACTCTCAAATATCTTCTGCAATCTCCATCTGCAAGCATCCAAATGTAAAATAATTACACATATGATAATTGTAATACCTTCAATCATGCAATTATCATCTTGTATCTTAAAAAAATAGAATCAATTAAATTTTGTTAAAGTCTACATAGAGAACATGCAGGGTTTTGCACCATCATGCTCTCTGGTGCTGTAGGCTTCCATATGAGCCTTCCAATCATATTGCAGTGCGTATTTCTTGGAGCATTGTTCACACCTCCACTTCTCGCTATGCTCTTTGCAAAACTTGCTTTATAATTCCCGTTATACCATACACAAAGAGCTTAGTAGCTATAACAATATTCGACATTCAAACAATGACCTCAATGTTAATTAATCAAATTAACAAGGAATTATTCTGATTAGCGTATATTAAAGAGCTTATGGTGTCAACGCCGGGAAGGTTTAGATTGTTGATTTGTTGGGTACTTGGAACTTGGGAAGGGCATGGTTGTGGTTTTTTGTTTTGTTTTGTTTGGTGTGAGGGTAAAATAAGAAAAAAAAATTCAAAAATGTTGTGAGGTCTAAATGATAATAATGGAGATATGAAAGAAGCACCCTGTTATTTTTTATTTTTACCCAAGAAAATAAAATGCATGAATTGAAATTCATAACACAAGGCAGTGAGCTGTGACATGTTGATAAGATATAATTCTAACATTGTAAATGTCATGGGTTCGATTTTCATTGACATATGTACAGGTGGGGTGGACGAAGGGTTTTAAAAAATAATAATAAATCGGCTTCATAAGTGAAAACACTAGATAGAACAGTTATGAAAGACTGATCAACAAATGCAGTCCTATAATGACAATCACACACACAATTTTGACACAAGTATTTGTTGACGCAATGTAAACCTCACCACTAAGGAAACTTCATTGCGAGGCTTATAACGTAGCCTACACGAGAATCAAATCCAATATGAATCAAAGTGATTACAGTTCACGATTAGTGGTATTCAACACAACCACATTAACTAGCAACAATGCTAACTTGTTTACAACTAAATGACCAATTCTACACAAAGTACTAATGGATCTTTGTTGATAGAAGAAACTGAACTCTAAGTATTGAGTAGAAATTGAACCATTAAGAGAAACAATGAAGTTATGAAGGCTTAAGTTCAAAATTTTCAATTGTTAAAAGAAGAAAATCTGAAAGAAAGTGATTGGAGAGAAAAGATGCTTAGTAACACCTGCAAGGAAATTTTGATCAAAGTTGCACAACAATTTATGTGACTAATTGTTTCGTACTTCACACTTCATCTTTGTACGAAATGCAATGTACAGTTGTTTGCAATATTTTGGTGGAAGAGAAGTATGATAGACAAAAATCATTGGAAATTCTGGGATGGAGAAGTTGTGTTCTCCGAATAGGAAAGGTAACAGGGCTTCCGGGTACCGAATCTAGGTAGCCTCTCTTGCTGAACAAGGATGAAGACTGCTTAGGCTGAGGCAAAGCTCCTGAGGTTTGAGGACTTGCACTGTGTACTGGTCTTTAGCCACAAACAATTTCACGCACACTGGACTTTTCCTTCCTGACAAATACTCCATGTTTTCTTTGTATATAATTAATATTGCCTGCTCAACTTCTCACACGCTTGTATTAGGTTTTTACTTTTGTATTAACATGACTTCACAGAAGAGCGTGTCTCGAGACCCTCTCTCTCTAAACTTTAGAGAGAGAAAGTAGATCTGGAAAAAAACCCCTCCCCTTTCTCTTTGCCCAAATCTTAATCCCTTGGGATCTAGATTGAAGGCCTAAGAGTTGGGGGAGGTCGATCTCTGTCAAAAGGCAACGCATTCCAGTCTCTCCTCTGCCCTTTTTTTCTAGTTTGGCAAGTCTCCGGTTTCTCCACCCTCTGTGGTGCGTCTCCACCCTTTTGTGGTGAGTTTCCTGAGCTTGGTCTCAGTTTTAGATCTGTTTATGTCTCTTTCTCTTTCTTTCTTTCCTTGTTCTTGCCCAATTGTTCATCAAATTTCCAGATCTACTATCAAATCTCACATTCTCCTCCATCTCAAACACCTCACCCTCTCATCTTCATCCGAATTTTCTCTTTTTCCACAACCTAATCTTCACATTCAACCCTTGGTGTCTCGACAGAAACTTGTTCACTTAACTTCACACATTAAGATTGCAGCAGTACCGGCAAACCACCGAAGATTGTGGACATCGCCGGACCAGTGGTGTTGTGATGCATGGTGGTCTCCACCTCCACGACTACCTTTATTAAGTTCTTTGTTTTGTTCTTATTGTTCTTCCTGTGCTTGCAATTTAGGTGTGGAGAATGATGGTGGAGAGTTTACTTGGCCTCTGGATGTCAAGATTCTGTCGGGTTCAATTGGTTGCAGTATCATCATAGCGGCCAGCCTCTGCGTTGAAGTGAAGAGCTTGGTGTTAGGTCTAGGTTTCTTTTGGTATTTTGGGCTTTTGGGCTTCGGTTTTAGTTTTAGGTATGGGTTGTCTATTGGGTTCTTGGGCCTAGGACTCCTATTTTCTCTGTATTACTTTTGTAATATGTGCTTCATCTAATGAAAGTTCTATTTGACCAAAAAAAAAAAAACTTCTCACATGCTTGGTTCCTTGCTACGACTCTTTTAAGTCATCCGAGGCCAATTGGTACCAAAATACCAAATACACACACACACACAGAGGTTTTCTACAAATTCCATTCCGGTTTTACCCACCCATGGACCCCATTAATTTAAAATTGTTTTATGGTAACAAAATTGATTCCTGGTAATTCTTGCAAAGATGAAATTCTCAAAGATACTAGGTTTTAATAGTTCAAATCAAAAGCAAAGTATAAATTCAAACACACCTGCAAACAAAAATAATTCCAACACATCTTGAACAACGTAAATTGAATTAGAGATGATTCCCATTCCATTACATATCAACCCCATGGTAGAAGTTCTAGGTATCTAACACTGGATCTGAAAAGCTATGATTACAAATTCCATGCAATCCAAAACACCCAAAAAACTTGAAATCCTAACGGACCTCGCATTTGGGCTTTTTCCTCATACTCAATTCATAAAAATAGGGTGCGGCTATTGTCACCCTATCATTTACTTTGTTCACCCTACTTGCTCATTACACCCTACATTTTAATTTTAATTATTAAATTTATTTATCTAACCCATTTTTCTTTCCAGAAATATCCTTATATGACATATCCAATTAAAAAAGAAAAAAAGTTAACAAAAATCTGCCAATAACAAAACTAAAATATTAAAGTTTCTTAATAAAAGCATAATCTGATTTACTTCCCTTTTTTTTTCTTTTTTTTTTCAATTTCAATGTTCGTCTATTTTAATCTATATCAAAAGATTAGTAAGTTAACAACTATGAGCAATGCAGAAAAGATTGATTTTTTTTTTTTGTGTTTTAATTTTTTACTTTTAGTGTTCATAAAGAATATTGCAAAGATTTTGATGAAGTTTGTTTCAACTGTCTCAAGAAAGGTCTGATCCAACTAAACATAGGGTGTCTCAGTCTGCTACTATCGCTATCGGTCTCGTTTATCTGCAAAACGGACGAAGGTCAGAGGGAAGACCAAGTGAGCCGGCCTTCAACGCTCCGATGCCTAAGTCAGTATCGTTATAAGATAATAATAATGGAAGGCGATAGTAAACAATTATCTTTTTGGATTGTTGGAGATGACCTTAATGTAGCAGATTTGTGGGAGCTTGGTTCCGTTTCTTTCAGTGTGAGGCCCTTTGGGTTCCCGATATCGCCCCGAGGAGTATCGGGACCCTCAGCTAGGAGCTTTCCTTGCTTATGTATTGTCGATACGAGTCTTGTGCTTCCGATACTTGTGCCTAAGAGGTATGTGTATACCAACAAGTCCCCGGTCAAGAGTTCTCTTGGGTGGGGAGTTTGTCTTTGGTAAAAGTATCGGAAGTGTAAGGCGAGTTCAAGCCACGTGGCTTCCGTACAGCCATTACCGCCAGCCCCCACATAAGAGGAGTCTTGACTGGGGTGAGGAGATCGTTCTCGCAGTTACCATTATGTCGCTATCGCGAATCGGTGGTAGGGCTTCATGCGTCTTTTGGAGCATACTTTATGCCCTGGTGACACGTGTGCTACTGTCATTTGTTTTTCGTGTGCGAGAAGTTTGGTGTACTGGAGTTTGTAACGTCTAATAATGGAGTAGTGGTAAGGAGGCGAGGCGACGACGCATGACCTCTGTAACGCTCAGAGATGTCGGACACGTGGTAAGATCTGGTACCGTCGTCCTTGCACGTCTAACGGTCCTTGTACCCTCGTGGTCCCTATATATAGGCAGAAGAGGGAGATTGGGGTGGTTATTGTTCCTCTATTTTTGTTGGAGATTGAGATAAGAGGTGAACAAAGTTGGAGTCTTTAGTGTGCATAAAGCTTGAATCTTTCGTTTGGTGGTCGGAATTTTGGGCTATTGGCTTCGTTGTCTGTATTTTCCTGTTGGAGAAGTGAACAGGTACGCCGTCTCTTTGACTTTCCTGGGTTTCTGTCTGAGGCGTTTGGGTGAGTATGGGTCATATACCAGAGGTGGGGATTGCTTGTAGGCGTTGGGTCGTTGTGGGTTTGGTTAGCCGTTGGGGAAGGTGACTCAACCACAAGAATGGTTGAGACTAATTATGGACTCAGAGATATGAGCAAACGACACCTAGTCTATAAAATGGATTATCTGTTCCAATCCTTTTCCATATTTTAACTTAAACAACTAAGCAAAGATCACACCCACATACATAATGCTAGCTTTGCCAAATTCATTGGTTCCAGCAAGTGAAAAAGTCCCACATCGAAGAGAACTTAAGCGTCGAGAAGAGAAGAGAGCAGAGAGGATTAAAAAAAAGTAAAAATGGACCACTGCCATTAGGTCTTCTGTACTCATACCCTTGTACTTTTGGTTCGGCAAATCTCTCTCTCTAACATGGTCTTTCTCGCCAAATCCAGATGCTAGAATGCTCATGTATTGACTGCGCCCTTTCATCATTGGGTTCATCGATCGGTGGCATGTCTATCTCTAGATCCCTCTGTCCTAAAATCTGACATTGGTTATTGGTTTGATTTTTTTTTTTTTTGATAGACAATTGGAAAGACGAAAATACTCCTCACATGCTAACCAAGCTAACGGAGAAATTAGATGAAAAGTCCAAAAATTAACGGTAGGGGTAAATCGGCAACAATTGAAAAAGTGGCGGTGTAAATAATCAAAATTAAAATGTCATGGAGTAAATCGACAATCATGGGATAAATCAGGGGGTAATTTAACTATTTTGCCAATAATACACACACACACACACACACACACACACACATATTTCAGATCATTCTTATTGGATGGGTATGGGTATGGGGGCCGGATCAAAATGCCATCTCCGCCTCGTACCCGATTTCATAATTCGAATATTGAGGATCCCCATCGCCGTTATCCGATTTCCCCCAAATTTCTCCCCGTTAGGGTCAAATACCCGATGGAGATTTTTGTCATCCCTATCCAAATTGGCAACCCACCACATAAGCTGTTAAACTTTTTTTTTTTTTGTCAATGATTGTATTAGAAGATCCAAAGGACCAAGTAAAATACAAGAGGTACATAAGACCCCAGCAAAAGTGGCACACAGGCCCAGATAAAGAGGCACATAGTCCCAGCAAATTAGACACATAGGCCCAGCAAACATAAAATAAAGCCCACAATGGGTCAAACCCAACTACAAGCCAAAAGCCCAAATAAAAATTACAAACCCTAATCCTATCAAACATCCACCGAAACCACTGCCGCAAAGAAATACTACCGCCGAATTCATACCGCTCCATGAATAGAAGCCACCATTGTAGAATCAAATCATGCCACCTCCTCCACCTGTTAGAACACACACAAGGCTCAAGAACGCCCAAGAGAAACAAAATAACCGTAAAGGGTGTGATTACCGAAGCAATTTGGACAACCTCTTTAAAGTGGACAAAAATCCGCCAATGGGAGAAAGCTTGCCTATATGTGGTGGAGAAGTAAGCAGATCTGGAAGCAACCATAGTCAATCCCGTCCAAAGAAAGCATGAACAGATTTGGGGGTAGAACTCAGAGAGAAAAATTTGGTGACTTGAGAGGAAAATTGGTCTGTGGAGAAGGAGAAAACGAGGGATGGAGAGGAGGTGAAGATGGTGGTGAACATGGAGTTTTTCATCACTAAAAATCTCAGGTGAGGAAAGAGAGGAAGTTGGTAGATGATGAAGTGGGCAGATCTGGTTGAGAAAAGAAGTTGGGTGAAGGTGGAGATGGAGATGAAGGCGATGAGGGCAGTGGTGGAGGTGGTGGCGGGTGGGTAGGAGTGGACTCTCAAAATAATGGCAGATCTAGAGAAGACTTCTAGAGAGAAGGAGGACCCTCTCTCTCTAGAAATTTTCTCTCACTGGTTTTTATGAGCTGTTAAACTTGAATTGACATATTGCTTTTGGTATCTTCATTGAGATGCTCTTAGTATTATTTTGTAATTTACCACCAACCTCACACAATGCATTATAAATTGAAAAACTCCAATGAAGCCAGTTCCTCCCATAGCTTCTTCAATAAATTTCCATCTTAGTCTATCATAGACCTTCGATAAATCATTGTTCCATGCCATACAGTGGTATAACCCATATGCCTTGCACCTATTTATTCATTGTACATTTAATCTGGAAATCATCATTTAGGAATTTAGGAGTTAGGATATTCACCAATAATGCAAGGGGAGTGAAATTCACTCCCCATTTTACAATCCACATTCCTTGTTTCATTTTTTAGTATCTTAAGTTTTGTTTTTTGTTTTGTTTTTTTAACAAATTACACTTAAGTTATTGATAAAAGATGACTTAACAGATACATCCTTTAAAGATTGAAGTAAACATATAAGGAATAAATATTACAAATAAGGACAATCTGCTATCCACTTGCCACACGTTATGAGTTAATTTACTCTTTTACCCTTAACTACTCCTTTAAAGATTGAATTAAACATATAAAGACTAAATCGTACAAATAAGGACAACCTGCTCTCCACTTGCCACATGTCATGAGTTAATTTACTTTTTTTACCATTAACTACTTCTTTTTAGGGCTGGATTTGGTACTAAACCGAGGCCATTTCTCTTCAACCACCTGCCGAACCGACCTTCGTCGGTAGTTAATTTTTCAAACCGTTACCGCCCAATATAATCGGTATACCGACTAGTCGGTAACCTAGATTTCGGTTTGCTATTGGTCGGCAACCGCATTGAAACCCAAAGAAGAAATCTGATGAAAAAACAAAGATGATCGATTGGTTTGCAGACACCCAATTGCTGTGGGAGTGATAGATTGATTGGTGTTTTGTAAAGAATAGAAATTTGCATGACCCAATTTATCTTCTGTGGAGGAACAACTCAGATTTTGACTTCTTGGATGTTGATTATTGGGGAATTTGGAGTTTCAACAGTTCACTTGATATAGAGAAGAAAGAAGAAAGAAGACAGAGAAGAAGACGAAGAGAGAAGAAAGAAGACGAAGAGGGAAGAAGAAGAAAGAGGAGGACAGTATTCTGGCATTCTGCAAGTTGTGTTTGATGAAAGAGGGAGGAAGAAAGAATATTGAGTTTCTCGAAATGGGGAGAAACAATGAATGAAGACATTTTGTTTTAATTCGATAGTAGGAACCAAGTAGTAATAAATATAAAATTTGAACATATTATATTGAGAGTACAAGCTGAGCTAGTGGTCGGGAGCAGGGGTGGTGTGGAAGAGGTTTAAGGTTCAAACCTTACCCTCTCACGAGTTTTTATCCATTTTGACATATAAACTCGGTATATATGCGTATACGGTCGGTACGGTATACCGACGGTATGCGGATATCCATACCATAGCTGAGCCGAAGAGTCAGCTTGGTACGGCTCAGCCGAGCTGAATTGTCATAACTGTTCGGGTCGGTTCGAAACTCGGCTGGTTCGGCCCGTTCGGCCCAATTTGCCAGCCCTACTTCTTTTGACTTCAAATCCCTTTATGTTACTTTTTTTTTCATGAGAATAGTCCCTTTTATGTTTTTTTTTTTTTTTTTTTTTAAGAATAATCCTTTATGCTACTTCTCAAAAGAAAAAAAAATTTGTCTTCCTTTTACACATTGCTAAGAGAGAGAATCTTAGAGCTCTTTATCAAACTTTTTTTTTCTTCTTTATTGCTGAACGTGTCATCGGTTTAGTAGCAGCTTCATTTGTAGTAGCAGGAGCAGCTGAACGTGTCCTTGGTTCAGTAGCAGTTTCATGTACAGTAGCAGTAGCAGGAGCAGCTGAAAGTGTCCTCTATTCAATAGCAACTTCATTTGCAGTAGCAGGAGCAGTAGCAATAGTAGTAGCAGGAGCAGCTGAACGGTCCTCGGTTTTATAGCAACTTCATTTGCAGTAGTAGTAGCCATAGTAGTAGCAGGAGCAGCTGAACGTGTCCTCGGTTTAATAGCAGCTTCATTTGCAGTAGCAGTAGCAAGAGCATGAGTTAGATCTGTCAAATTCAATTTGGCTTTAATATGGTTCATAAGGAAAATCCAGCAAATCATACAAAATCGGAAATTCATATCCAACAAGTTCATAAGGAATTCACCAACTACACCAAATTGAATTTGATAAGGTTAAAGCACAAAATGCTAATGCTAATATGTTTTATGAACAATTGGTAATTTTATAATTCTTTAACGTCCATGAAAAGCGCAAAATGCTAATATATTTTATGAACAATTGGTAATTTTATGAACAACTGTAAGTATTGTTTTATTCAAAGTATTGTTTTGGTGGTACGTCTTTGGTTTAATGTGGGGCTGTGGGCGTATGAAAATCATGTACTCGGTCCTAATTTTTGCTCCTCACCTCCAGCGCCAACTCCTACAAATATAAAATCTTACACAACTTAAAACAATACTTTGAATAAAACACACAAATCAAAAGCTGATAAGGTATCAGTTCTATGCGATATAACTTTCTTATAACACACACACACACACCTTACAGTTCAGTAACAGAACAACGCAAGATTTGTAATCAACAAAGAGAATCATAAAGAACTTACATGACCTATAGTGCCAATGTGTGCTAAAGTAATCCCCAGCCAGTCAAATTTGAAATGTCTATATCACATAATTAATCATACATCATCTTCAAGATGATAGGGAAACCATGAAAAACATGGATGGATCCAAACGAAGTAGACTCAATCAAAATAGCAATTCACGACTTGGATTACAATCCAAACCACTCCTCTACTGTAACAAACCAAAACAAAGCTCGAAACACAAAGCTTAACTTTAAAAAAAAAAAAAAAAAATAGGGCCAGTACGGCTGCCTTTAAGCCTTTGCCATTAATGAAACCAAATAATACATGGGGGGACATATTGCCTAAACCCCAAATTACAATAAGCACTAAGAGAATCACCCGAGATAATAACAGGTGTCTCAACTAAGAACATACATTCTAATATGCACCAATTAGGGAAGAGTGCCCTATAGGCTACTCTATTCGCTTTACAAAGATGGTGACATAGAGGAAAGACAATGCTCACGCGGAGCCATAAGTTACTAATACTATCAGCTTTCCCACTATATTGCCACCGGAAAAACACTCCGGTAGCATTTGGTTTCATTCTGCCACTAGGAGGCTGCGACCATTTGACAAAGCAAGTAACTTGCCGCCTACCTAGAGAAGACATGTCACACAAGGTGCACAGACCGGGACAACGCCCACACCTCTGAACCATAAGTTGGTCAAGATTTATTGAAAACAGAAAATAAATTACCATTGAAACAACAAAATAACTGAAAATAAAAAACCAAGCTAGCCAGATTGGGCCTAAATCCATATTCCAGGCCCATGATCCGTCCAAGAATATGAGGGAGGCCTGCCAGGCCCAAAAACGATATGGCCTTCTCCCTGCTACAGCATCGCTACCCACATCCGGCCACTTGCGCCGTCGGACACTCCACACCGTAACTTTACCAAAACCAAAAATGTGAGAATCAGCTTTCACTGTACATAATTAAAACAAAACCAAATTGCATAATGGAAAAGCTTGAATTCTCATATTGAAACCAACCAAAACTTCTCGCAGATCTCAACTAGATCAGAATCATCCGAAACGACGCGATCATCATCGATAGCGACGCCACCATCCCTCTGTTCAGGTCACTGGCGTAAGAGCGCTTAGACGAGGCGAACTTCCTTGACGCCTTGAGGAGAGGACGCGAGAGCTCATCACCGGCCTACTGTACTATGCATATCAGACCTCTGTTTTGGGGTTATTCCATCCTACAGTGGCATCATTGTAATTTCAACGAAAAATTATTCCAATTTGCAATTGCAAATGAAACATAAAGGATTAAGTTTGCTTTATTTTCTTTGGGCTTGGGCTCCTTGTCCTTATTTGTATAAAACTTATCCAATGTGGGTTTTCTGTTTTTCAATCTTTGGTCTGTTATTTATATGTAATTTTCTATTTCTTTTTTTAGTGTAAGCTTCTATTCATACCTCTTAATTTGGCATTTGGACCTCCTTACTTAATAGACCTCCAACTTACTTTTATAAATAACCAATTTACTATCGACACCTCTCTAATTTTACTATAATGCCCATCGTCCAATAAAAGCCCCCTTTATTTTTTTTTAAGATTCTATTTATACTTTCAAAAATCAATAGTTAGACCTCCAATTTTTGAAGGTTTAGAATTGCAGCAATTTTTTTTTTTTGGAAGTTCATCCTCCATATACAAGTAACAGAGGAATTGGCGCGAGCAACTGAAGGAATACCAAAATTTTTATGATCTGATAGGAGCATTTTAATGTGACGTTTTAAATATAATTTCCTCATATTTATTTAGTTATTTCCTTAAATAAATCTTTCTTGTTTAGGAAAGTTACTATTTTTGGAAAGTTTCCATTTTTTGTAATAGTTTTATTTTCAGGTCCTTGGAGCAAACAAGCTGAAATAAGCTCAAAAGGGAAAGAAAAGCTGGAGAACGCTGGAGAGAGCTCAAGGACTGCCTAAGTAAGCTGAAACAAAGAAATGAAGTTTTCTTGGTCCAACCAGGAAATCCTGTTTCAACCAGGAAACCTTGTCCAGAAAAGGAAACTTTGTCACAGCAAGACTCCTGAGCAAACAAGGAAGCATGAGCAGAAAAATAAAGAAAGTTGACGTTGGAGGAAGATTCCTGGAGGCACTAGGAAACTATGAGGCTTGAAGATGACACAAGGAGGCCCAAGAATCTTCTAGAGTATTATGGATTTCGGCAAAATGGATGAAAGCCCAACAAATTAGGGTTTTGTGATGCATGAGAGATATTCTTGGAGATTTAATTGTGCTTTGCCGTTAAATGCCAAGGAGGAATGGAGAAAATAATGTGAAAATCAGAAAATATCAAGGAGATTGACGCCACAAAAGGAAGGATTGCCTTGGAGATTTTCTAGGAGAGAGTTTTAAGGGAAAAGAGATATTCTTGAAAGATAATTGTGTGGTTGCCGTGAAAATCAAGAGAGAATAATGTGGAAATCAAGAGAATATATGGAAGATGGCGTTGGAGGAGAATTAGAGAGAGTTTTTAAGGAAATAAAAAGTGTAGACAACAAGGAGATGCTAAAATCAAGTCTAGGTTCATCCATACAGATATTGTGGCCGAAAATAAATCAGAATTTATTCATGGAATTTCGGCAACTTAATATTAGGGAATTATTTTGGTGAGTTTTTGGACAACACAACAAGGCTGACGTGGAAATTTTTGATTGGTTGAGTGACATGACAAGCTGACGTGGCATTAACTGATTGGATGGAGCTGTGTCATGAAGCCTTGATTTCCCTTATAAATATCCTCCCTCCTTGGACGTTGGGAGCTCCACACTTTAGAATTTTCATAAAATTACTCTCTCATAAACGTCTAGCCTCTCCTCCTCTCTCCATCCTCTAGTGCATCCCAGGAATTTCAAGCAAGGCCAAAGAAGAGAAGAAGGAGCCGTGAGCAATCCATCCATCAACCACCACTGAAGACTTGCTTTCAAGCTTCAAGGATCCAAACGTCTACATCTCCATCTCCATCTCCATCATCCATCCACGGTGTAATTCGACCTCTACTTTGTAACCTTGTTTTGATTTTCGTTGGTTTGTTTCTAGTTGACATTGATGTTTGAACAAAGTTGTTAATTCTGAAATTTATATAATTGAATGAGATTTTCGATTCCTATATTGTGATTCTTAGTTTCTTTTGTGAGCTTGTTTAATTAAATTTGCTTAATTGATATCTCTTGTATGTTAATCTTATGTGGTTCGAAACACTTAGGGTTTTTGTATGATTGGTGCTAGATTTAAGAACATGATTCAACTTATTGTTTTGTGAACTTGAATCAAAAGTAGTAAAGGTTTTGGACAAAAACCGAATTTAATTGAAAAGGATTGCAATTAGATGGACTTTTTCATACTAAGTTGTACACTCGAGTTGATAGCCTTTCTATGTGTTCTTCATGCGTCTAACATGCTATGATTGCCTAGCTTTCTAGAACTTGATTACATGTTTGACAGGATTAATTTTTGTGCTTTCACTTAGGTTAATTAGCATTGGAAAGTAAAATATGGGAAATTATTTGCTTTGAATATTTCACATGATCAACTTCTTTCTCATGACTTAGATGAACAATTAGGGTTGAATCGAATTTGATTATGACTTTGGTTTTAATCTTTGTTTCTCTCATTTCATTCTTGTATTTATGTTTTTGTGTTTAAACATTTTCTTTGTTTTATTCCTTTTAATTTTCGAAAACCAAATCTTAAAAACCTCCCTTATTTCGTAAATTTGTATATACTTTATTTTATTTTTGTAAATAATATATTTTGTTTTATTTTAATTCTTTATTTGTCTTACAATGACAGGTGTACCCTCAATCCCCGGAATAGAACGATCCCTATTTACTATATACTAACAATGACATCTTATAGGGTTAAATTATATGCTTACTTTGAGCGTATCATGATCTTCAAAAGGAGCATCATATTAGGCCAGTGATCATTTCGTTTGATATGGGTGATGTCGTGATGAGGAATTTCGTAATATGTTGCTTCCAGATTTTGTATATGAGACCTATATGTGGAGTTTTGTTTTGCGTCTATCTTATGGCGTGGAATGAATTTGTAGCTATTTTTGGCCTAGATCATGGTATAACTTCTCATGAATCCTAGGAATTATGGGTGATGGACGACTTTGGTGGAGTTACGGGTTTTTGGATAAAGCAATTTTTTTTTTTGGAAGTCTATCCTTCATTTTACGAGGGAAGTCAAATTCTGAAAATTTTGACTACAACGTTAAATAATGTTCGGCGATATATATTTTAAGGTTTACATTGGAGGACAAAGTTTTCCCCAAGTTGAAGAATATTACTGTTCGTAGAGATAAAAAGAGATTTTTGTCGTTTAAAAAAAAAAAAAGATTTTTGTTTTTCCTTATTAATGTCTTTATTGGTAATTTAACATGAGTTGACAAAATCAACTATTACTTAGAAAAAGAGAGAGGTCTAAATACCAATTTTGGAGGTATAAATAGAAGCTCCTATTGTAAAACTGTGATGTTGAGAGTACTAAAAAAAGAATAGAAAATTACATATAAGTGTCATTTTGAGACTTATATTAGTCATAAGGCCACCTAAATTTTTTTGTACAAATAAGGCCACTTTTGGCCCCAAAATCATCAGCTCTTTTTTATGTTATTCCTATTTTACCCTCACCCCTCTTTCTTTCCCTACCATTTAATTTTCTGTTTCAATTTCAGTTCATCTCGATCTCTCTCATTCTACCACGATGAAGCTCTCTCTACCTCTAGCAAACTGAGATGAAGCTCTCTCTCTCTCTCTCTAGCTCATAGAGGAAGACGAAGCTTTCTCTCTCTAGCTAGTAAAAGAAGATGAAGCTCTCTCTCTCTCTCTCTCTTGTCAAATCGATCTAAGCGTTCTCTCTCTCTACACTCTGTAGTCCATGAACGGCACACTCATTGAGGTTTGATTCCATCTCTTTGCACTCTGTTTAGCTTGAAATTGCGAAGCTCAGCGCCGGCCGGACGATCTCGACCAAGAGAGAAGCCTTGTTGCGGATCAGAGCGAAATGAGACGGCATCGTTTCATCACCTCCTCCTTCTTCTCCCACATTTTCTCATATCTCAACGCCGATTCAGAGCAGATCTGACCGGACCTTCACTGTCATTCAATCAGCACACGTCGCCGGCCAAAATTCACCACTACAGGTCAGAATTCAGAATTCTCTCTATTATGAGTTGAATTGTGGATTGTTTCTATGTTTTTTGATCTATACGCATTTATTATTTTGGAATTGGCGGCCGAATTGTATCAAATTCTAGAATTTATGAGCTCAGATTGATACTTGTACAGCTTGAAATTTAGTCTGTTCTTGTATACAGATAATCTATCTATTATCTTCTATATAATTATTGTTGGTTGCCTACTTGTCTCGTATAGTTGAAACTTTGTTTCATGGCATTGTTAAATTTGAGTTGTGTAGTTAGGAAAGCTTCAAAATAATGAGTGGTTTATTGATCTGAGTTTGGAATTTTGGAATTTCGGAATTCATTGTGAAGTTCTATTGGTCTCCTTTCTTTAAATCTAGGTTTTTTGAAGTTTGTTATGTTGATTCAGCGTCATTTTGGTTGTGAATATTAGGAGCTGGAAGACGTTGAGATGAATTGTCGGATATGGGGATCCCGACTTCATGGCTCTTTGCAAGGTTTGTTTTCCTTTCCTGATTTTAGTAGCTTTCTTTGACTGTCATAGCGGCTTTTCAATACAGTAATTGTAGCTTTTCATGCTATGTTAGTATTTTTCAAATTGATGTTAGTAACTTTGGAGTTTCAATTATGGCAATTATTGATGGAAATGTTTCATTTTATTTTGGACAATTAAACTTAAAGTAGATGTGGATTAGGTTATGTGGTTGAGGTATTTCAAGCTGGTCTTGAAGATCATATTTTAGATTTGCATTATTTTGTTGAGTTTGGTTAACTTTACATGTCTGATATGATTGGGTTTTGGTTTGGTTGGTGTTGGTTTCATTCTGCCGAGCCACCATCTTTTGTTCCTCCTTGGTATGACATTTGTTAATGATCTGGAAATCCATTATTATAGAATTGTTTTCAATTGCTATAGAATTCTTGTAGTCCCTCAGTTGGGTTTTCATTATAGACATAGTGTATAAATTGGTTTTTTTGTTCTGAAGAATTGATGTTTAAATCTGACATAGAAAGTTATACACCTAGTTAGGAAAAGTTACTAACTTAATTATTAAAAGCTACTTCTGCAATTAAAGAGAGCATATTGGCCTAGTTAAAGAAAGCTACTGATATAGTTAGAGAAAACACATTCACTATAAAAGCAAATTTAATGGATTCATGCTCTCTGCTTCTGGAAAGCTATGCTAGTAGCTTCTTTTATATCTCTGTCAATAGCTTTTTAAAACTCTAGCAATACTTTTCCACAATCAGATCAGTAGCTTTGTACATTTTGTTATTAGTTTTGTGTCTTGACTGTGGTTTATTTTTTTTTTTTTGTCAAGTTGATAAAGTAGATGTTTGCTGGCATGCTATCTTCAATTTTGATCACAAAAATCAATCTTGATCATATTTTCGTTGAATCAATAGCTATGCTACTAGCTTTCTATAACTATTCTAGTTGAGTTGTATAACTGTGATAGTAGCCTTCTATATTTTGATTTTGACTTTGATTTTTGTTTTTGTTTGCCTAATTGAAGGTGGCTAGAGAAGACATATAAAGTGTGGTTGGTGTAGTGCTGTGGGGCGCCAAAACAAGAAAACATGTACAAAGCAAAACTGGCAGTAGCACTTCAACAGTTGAAATAGCTTTTTACAACATTGGCAATAACTTTCTACAATATTGGATAGCATTGGTATTAGCTTTGTACAGCAGTGGCAAAGTTTCTTACATTGAAAAATGATAGTAGATTACAACATTGACAGTAGCTTTATACAACTATAGTAATAGCTTTTCATAACAATGGTAGTGATTTTTTACAACTATGGAACACAGTTAGTAACTCTCTATAACTGTTATAGCGGCTTTTCAACATAATGATAGAATCTTTCTATGTCTATGTTAGTATCTTTTCAACATGATGTCAATAGCTTCTATTTTCATTTTCATTATTTCAAGTTAGCAGCTCCGTGTAATTGTTCTAGTGGCATTTCAATGTCATGATAGTAGCTTTATGTGTCTATGTTAGTATATTTTCAAGCTACTGTCAATAGTTTTTTTTTTTTCAAATAAGTAGCTCTCTGTAACTATTATAGTGGTTTTCCATCATAGTGATCTTAGCTTTCTGTACCTATGTTAGTAGCTCTCTAATGTTAGTGAGAGTAGCTCTCTAATGTTAGTGAGAGTAGCTCGTTGGTGTTGGTGACAATAACTTTTGTTGTTGGTGAAAGTAGTTTTTGGTGTTAGTAAGAGTTTGGTAAGAGTAGCATTTGTTGTTGATGGGAGTAGCTTTTTTTATTGGTGGGGATAATAGCTTTTCGTTTTGGGGAGCATAGGTTTTTTTGGTAAGGAGTAGCTTTTGTTATTGGTGATAGTAGCTTTTGTTATCTTGCCGGAGGTTGCTGAAAATCTCACCAGAGTAGCTTTTGTTGCTAGCCACAGTAGCTTTTGGTGTTAGTGACAGTAGCTTTTGTTGCTACTGATAGTAGCTTTTGTGACCTCACCGGAGGTGGCCGGGAATCTCATCAGAGTAGCTTTTGTTGCTAGCCACAGTAGCTTTTGGTGTTAGTGACAGTAGCGTTTGTGGTCACCGGAGTTTGCCTGAAGTTGGCTAGAGACCCACCGAAAGTTGGCCGGAGGTCGGCCAGAGACCCGCTGGAGTTGACCGGAGACCTCGCCGGAGAGGAGAGAGAGAATGATTGTTGATTTTGTACTCTAGTGGCATTTATGTAAATATCTTGGTTTTTAATATCTAAAATATAACACATTTTTTAATATAGTGGCCTTATGAGGGAAAAAACTAGTTGGTGGCCTTATGGCTAAAAAAACATTCAAATATGCACTTATATGTAATTAACTCTTTTTAATATAGTGACCTTATGAGAGAAAAAACTAGTTGGTGGCCTTATGGCTAAAAAAACATTCAAATATGCACTTATATGTAATTAACTCAAAAAAGAAACATGGAGGGTGGATTGTAAAATAGGGAATGTGAATTTCACTCCTCTAATGCAAATGTGATGGGCCTATGAATTCAAATTTCACTAGTAATCATAAGAATGATAAGATAAATGACATGAGATGGTCTGAGTAGGTGTGAGTAGGTGTGGGAATACAAAAGAAGGCCGCGAATACCAAAAAAAAAAAAAAAACAAAGGTTATGGAAATAGAAATCAGCAACTTCTTTTTTTTCTTTGACTAGTAATACCTGTCCACATTGCCTGCGTAAAGCCCAGTTGGTCCAACCGTCCATCTATCAAGACCATTTTTGGTAAAATCATTCATCTTCCACCCAAGAAAAAAAAAAAAACAAAAGTAATGTAATGTTTTCTTCTCCTCCGAAAACCCGTAAAACCAGTAACAGATATCGAGACTCTGTGAGAGCCATATAACTGAGAGGTCCTTGGCTACGAAGCCGAGTTTATTGTCTCTCCCTCGTTCCACACCTCTCAGTCTCATCATGACTTGCTGCACTTTCTCCTCGGACGATATTGTAATAAAGTCTCCGAATGATAAACGACCCTACAGATTAATTAAGCTCGACAATGGCCTCACTGCATTGCTCATCCACGACCCTGAGATTTACAATGAAGGAGTACCACAACACAAACAAGAAGAGGAGGATGAAGAAGCACAAGAAGATGGAGGTGCTTTTGATGATTCAAAGAAGGTTGGCTTGTGATTTGTATTGAAAATTTGCTCATTAATTTGAGTTTGCTTATTTGATAAATCGGCATATATTGATTAAAATGCTTGAAGTAAGGAAAATAATTAATAAGAATTTGTGTCTGCATGAATGATGTGATATCAAATCACAGCAATTTCAAAATCACTGCTTGGTTTTTTACTCTATCATCATGCATGGTTGGGGTAATTGGTTTTCTTAGAATCTATTTCCAGTGAATCGATCAGTATGTGTAATTTTCGTAGAAATTCTGACACAAAATGAGAAGAATACGTTTCTTATTGTACTTAATTATCGTCATAATCTCAACTCCACCATATCATGTAGCCCTTGCATAAAATTTTGCTGTGTTATTGGTGATTCTGTCTCCAAGTCTAATAAATGAAAAGGCCACTGATGAAACTTGACATATCACCATTATTACATTGATGAAAATTGGTTAAATGGGTAGAAATCTAACATATATAACCTTGTTATCACTCAAAATTATGGAGAAGTTTTAAATACACATCTCTAATTACTTAATACATACTCCTTACTCAATACACCTATCATTTAATTTCTCATTCTAACATTTTACTAAATACACATATATCCTTAAACTTTTTTTTTTTTTCTACTTTTTAAAAAAGAGGATCAAAGGGTTTCACTCCTGCCCCCATGGTGACTCGAACTCATGACTTCGTACATAGGTAGTGGGCGCTCTAACCACTGAGCTAACACCACTTCGTCCTTAAACTTAAAAACCATGAAATTCACTATTATTTAACATTTGATTAGTATATATAATTGACCATATTAATTACTTGTGTTAGTTATTGGGAAATCCATAAAGATTCATTATTGTTCCCTTCAAAGTTCAAATAGATGCTTAGAAATAGGTTTTGTATTATTTGAGTTCTCATCCACTACACATCCTATTGATCAAGTATAAAATTTTGAGTCAAACATTCAACCAAAACTGTATCAGTAGTTTCTCCACAATGGAGGAACTACGTAGTTGTCATTGGATGGTCAAACACATTAACAATTACAAAGTTTTATACTTGTGATATTTTATGTTAAATAATAAATTGTCTAATCATCACTTTTAGATTAAAAAAAAAAAGAACTAAAAAGTGGGAGTAAAGCGATATGTTTTAAAAACATATTGATTTCGAAATTCTAAATTACATAGTATGTCACCCCATTTAATTACAATTCATTTAAGAAAAATTTAAGTTAGATGGTTTCTAACTTTATTCTTGTTTTAAATGAGAATGCCATGCATTTACAAAAAAATAAATGAGGATGTCATGTATAGAAATTCATTGTGTTTATAATTATAGAATAATATAAAGAACATATGATTATTATTATTATTTTTCTTTTAATACATAGATGTCTATTTTGGTCATTTAACCTACCTATAAAATCTGATTTGAAATATAAAATAATAGGAATGTGTATTAAGTAGTTTTAGGGTGTGTATTTAAAATTTCTCAAATTAAGCCCTAATTCACATTATGCCTCGTTACATTATTATTATTAATTTTTATGGGTAAAACTTTTATTTAACAAATCATAATAGTGTATACATCAAAATAAGCTAATCTAGGCCTACACTGGTACAAAACTAGTCCATAAGAAATAAATGCTCCAGTGCCTATTACAAAACAAAAAGTGTCTCACCTTCAAAGGGAGATATATATTTTACTATTCACCTATGCCGAACACCCAATTGCAGTACCTGAACATCTAACACTTCTAAGAAGACTCACCCACATCAACTTTCTTCTTAGTACCCTTACATTTTTTTTAGAGAAGAGACTTAATCTTTCCTCGATTAGAATCCAAACCAACAGTAGTCTTTTTTGAGAGGCCTTGTTCTTGCTTCCCCTAAGGCGCCCCCTTTTCTTCTCAGCCTACAAGACATGAACCAATGCAAGCCCCAAACTAGCTCAACCTACGCTTCTTTGGAGAAGACTCCAATTATATAAAAATATCCATGACACCCAATCATTGTGTCCCATTTTTCTTTTCTATAAAGACCAAAGACATTTCATCGGCTAACAATATGGAAGTTTGTATCGACAGAACTTTGTTGCTAAAGGTGTCTATCTTTTGTTTTTTTTTTTTTTTATGAGAACTAACGAAATTTCATTGGTAAAAGAAATTGAAAAATTATACAAACGAAGTCTTTGTCCCCAAAAGTGTGTCTTGTTTTCTTGTGAGTGTCAATGGAATTTCTTCGGGAAAAAAAAAAAGGGAAGGATTTTATCTACAAAACCTTCTTTGCTATAAGGGAGGTTTTGCTATTTGGACATCTCCTACTGATTAGACCCTCCAACTTGCTTGTTTAAGTATATGAAACGCTAATCAGACCTCCTTAATCTCACGAAAATACCCTTAACCAATTAAATCATTATCAATTCAAAACCCCATAATTTAAAATCGTCCGGAGATTAAAGCCTACAATAATGGGTTGTTTGTATATATATATATATATATATATATATAACTGGAGTATCCATTCGAGCATGCAGGTTTCCAATATGGGGAGTTATGGATTAATTGCTGTGTATTACTGAGCATCCGGATGCACGAATAGCTGCTAGGAAAAAGGGAGCCAATGCATACTAGAATTCTTATCTTTCTTGATCAAAAGAAAAAATTGCATACCAAAAGCAATTCCCAGAGACATCGATATCAACTATCAAGGGTTACAAACTTACAATCGATCATATACTATAATTAATTTTCGTTTGATCTGTTTTGTTTGTTGTCTCCATAATTGGCTTGTTCACTCAACTTCCTCATGCATGTGCCCATTGTTTCTCTCTACTTCTTCCCATATCATCATACTGAGGTCATAGTTTTTGTGAATTTTATAAACAAGACTTTGGTAGGAAAGACTAGAAAATTGGAAATTTCTATGGAGGTATCATCTCTCAGACTAAGGAGGAAGATGCTTTGAAAATAGTAGACAAACCGGTTAGGTCTGTCATAGAGGATTGGAGGTAGGAAAAGAATGTGTTGATCTGAGTTTTTTCTTTCGGTGTTCTTATTAGTATTTTCATATGAGTTAACAAAATCAACTAATATTGAAAAAAGTATAGAGGTTCAAATAGCAAATTTAGAGGTCTGAATAGACACTTCCTCGCTAAAATTGTGTGCCCTTTTTATCAATATTGTGCCCAAATTAAAGCCCTCTTGGGTTGTAAATGGGTCGTCCACTTCACTACCCGGACCAAACTAGAAGATAGACCAAGCCCAGAAAAGAGACTCCGTCCTTACTCCCCTAGACCCAACGGACCAGGGTCGTTGCCCTACATGTCCACACTTAGGTTAGTTGTGAACCCAATGACAATAAGGAGCGTAATTCTTAAGCCCTCGTCAATTCCGTCAACCCTGATTAGCCCCTATTTCGTAGTAAAAGGCTTAAAGCTGTTTGAAACTTTGGAAGAGACCCTTCCCAGCGGCGCGAGATTGATATTGCACTCTTCATTCTTCAATCCTCATGGCTCGCCGGACTTTCTCATCGGACGACGTCGTTTTGAAGTCTCCGAATGATAGACGACTGTACCGATTGATCAATCTCGAGAATGGCCTCACTGCATTGCTAGTCCACGATCCTGAGATTGGAGATTCCCAACTCTCCAAGGGCTCTGAGGAAGCTGAGATGGAAGAAGAAGAAGAAGAAGAAGGAATGGAGGAGGATGAGAAAGACGACGATGAAGAAGACGAAGATAGTGAAGGAGAGGATGAAGAGATGGATGAAGATGATGAGGGAGAAGATGAAGATGGACTGAAGAAGAAAAAGGGAGGGGATTCTCAGACTAAGAAGGTTGGTATTGTCATTTGTGTTCAAAATTTGTAATGCCCAATTTGTATTGGAGTTTATTATAGAAAACCCAGTTGTTGGAAATTGATAATTTCAGTGTTAGGTTGATGAAAATGCCTAGAGGTTGGAAAAGATTGGAACTTTATGGCTTTGGGACCGAAACACAATTACATAAACTTAAATATCACTGCTTGGTTTGTAGTACTTATAGATGGCACCATCATTCTTTTTCACACAAATGTTTAAGTTTCTTGAGCTAATTTGGATGGAGCTTTTGCTCTGTGTTTGGTTGTCTTATGTTCAAGTATAATTACTGAGAATGGTACGGTGGAATGGTGATTACAAAGTCTAGTTACTAGCATTTTGTTTGATTGGATAAGTGAACTTGATTGCTTGTCTTTGCAGGCAGCAGCGGCAATGTGTGTAGGAATAGGCAGCTTCTCTGACCCTCCTGAGGCACCGGGGCTTGCACACTTTTTAGGTCCGTGGTACATGTGCGCATATGCTTAACCAAAGCGTGGTTAGATTTTTGATGTGTCGACTTAACTTATACATTGTATGTTTTGCGTGCAGAACACATGCTCTTTATGGGGAGTACAGAATTTCCAGATGAAAATGAGGTATGTTTGGCAATCAAGTATTTTCTTCTTGCCAGTTAACTTGGTTTTGATTTGCAAATCTTTGGGAGTGCACATGCTCCTTTGTCTTCTTTATCATAAATTGAGATTTACTGAGAGCTCATGGCAGTGATTCAGCAACATCATTTTTCTTTCTAATAGAGATTACTACATGGAAAATCAAGAATTTTATCTACTTGTCATTTACCTAAATCACCAACTTGCCTTTCTATCCATACAAGTAGGGGACGACTTTGCTGCAAACCTGCTTGCCTATATGTCAGGCTGCATTTAACAACTAAGTAAATGTTGTGATTTCTTTAACTAACTATTAGTGTTTAGGAGATTAAAAGATGGGTTTTTTTTTTGTTATTCTCACTTGATTATGAAATAACTGCTGTTTCATTCAGTTTGTTATGCCCTGAAAAGATTTAATGATGTTTAGGGTGGCACTGGTATGGTACTGTGACTTAGGAATCATCTTAGCTGTTTGACTTATACCTTACTGGATTGGATACTAATAGTTTGTATCTTGGTTAATGGTAAATAATTTTTGAATGAATAGCGTTTACTTGATAAAACTTTCAAAGCTTGCATGCAAGTTAATATGGAAAATTATCTGCTACACTGCTATGTTATGGTTATCACTTGTTCTGACTCATTTTGTGCTAGTATGACAGTTACTTGTCCAAGCATGGAGGGTGTTCAAATGCATACACGGAAGTAGAGCATACTTGCTACCATTTTGAAGTGAAACGAGAGTTTCTCAAGGGTGCCTTGACAAGGTAAATACTGAGCTCTTCAAGTGCTCAATTTGAGTAAGTCATTTCCTTGGTATTGAAGATATTTGTGATTGGTAAACTGAAGCTTTGTCTCACTCATTCATATGAAAATTGAACGGATATATGTCTGCTAGTCATACTTACGTTCCAAAACAAATGTGAACTGACAACAGGATCTGTGGTGTAAAAGTTTATATGCATGTTTGATCGTCTTTGCAGGCAGCAGCAGCAATGTGCGTTGGAATAGGCAGCTTTTCTGACCCTATGGAAGCACAGGGGCTTGCACACTTTCTTGGTTTGTGGCACACATGCGCATACCGTTCTTTATAGGTGACTAAATGTTGTTACGCAGACATTACTGAAATTGAATTTTTTAATGTTTTGCAGAACATATGCTCTTCATGGGGAGTACAAAGTTTGCGGTTGAAAATGAGGTATGCTTGCATCGAGTACATATTCTCTTTTCCTGATGCTAACCTCATTAGAGATGTCAGTGTGAAGAATAAGACTGACACAAACTCTGTGATTGAGGTAATAAAAAGGGATTAGTTTCTTTTTTGTGCATCCATATATGACTGTACATTCTTTGTCTTATATGTGGATTTCCTTTCTTTTTTATTTCACATTGTAGCTATATTTTCAAATTGAGCGGGCAGTGGGGATTGAGTCCACCAGATTGAGAGCATTAATAGATCTGTTGATGAAGTTCTAGACGAACCATTTTACGATCAACTAAGGTAATTTTTTAGAGGCTGGAAGTGTTACTTAAATACTGACTTGCTAGAAAACCTGAGTTTGATAATATAGTCTTTTAGGGGTGGATGATGTATATTGAGACTTATACTCTTAAAATTGTTGATGTATTTCTGGAAATAAGGACGAAGGAGCAGCTGGGATATGTTGTTCAGTGCAACTGGAAGGTGATGTTCGGTGTTTTTGGCTTTTATTTCATAGTTCAATCGTCCGAGTACAACCCAATCTACTCGCAGCGGAGAGTTGACAACTTTATGAATGGTCTGGAAGACGTTTTGGTAAGCATTTGAGGTTCCTTTCAAATACTGCTAGTGAGTAGTGCCTTAATAGCTAGATAGCAACAATAATATGATAATGATAGGCTTAATACTAGTTAAGGTTTTTTGATGAAATTTTTTAATCAACATTTCATAAGCATTTCTTATGCTCTACTAATTATTCTTCTTCTTTTTTAACCAAGATGATAATCCTATGGTCTTGCAATTTGAGGTTCCATAATGCAAGATATACAAGGCATTTCTAGTTTGTGGGACAATTATTTTGGATCTGATCTTGTCGAGTTCTACTTCTATGGTTTAAGTTGTTTTGTTTTCTTACTTGTGGATTCTCACAATAATATGTCATGATTATTGTTTCGGCATTGGATATCTTTTATTGAAAGCTGTACGTTGGCATCTGTAGCAAGGACTGGATGATGATTCCTTTGAGAATTATAGAGGTGGGCTAATGGCAAAGCTATTGGCAAAAAATTCATCCTTTATAAATGAAACCAATCGATTGGAATCAGATTATCCATGTAAAAGGTACTGTGTATAACCTCTCTGCCTGGTACTGTGCTTGATCTAGAGTCTAGACTAGCAAGAAGTACTGCTTTTACAGGTACTGTCTAATAAATGCTGATCTTCTACAGGTATACGTTTGACTATGCAAAGAGGGTGGCAGAAGAGCTCAGCAGTCTACAGAAGGAGGATGTTGTCAACTTTTACAAGACTTACTTGCAACAATCATCTCCCAAGCGTCGGAGACTTGCCATTCGTGGTTGGGGTTGCAAAACTGACTTGAAGGAAGCTGCAGAATCGCAACGGGAGTCTGTGCAGGTCATTGAAGACCTTGAAGCCTTTAAGATGTCATCTGTGTTCCATCCTAACGGTTGTTGAAAAATTATGGATTGTTTCTGAATTCTGAGTATTTAATAGAAATTGAACCATTAATAGAAACAATGAAGTTATGAAGGCCAAAGTTTTCAAATATTTCAGTTCTTAAAAGAAGAAAATCTGAAAGAAAGTAGGTGATTGGAGAGAAAAGATGCTTAGTAACACCTGCAAGGAAATTTTGATCAAGGTTGCTGAGGCCGTTCAATTTATGTGATGAATTTGTTTCGAACTTCACACTTCATCTTTGTACGAAATGCAACACAAGTTGTTTGCGATATTTTGGTGAAGGAGGAGCATGATGGACAAAAATCATTGGAAATCCTGGGATGGGAGAAGTAGCGTTCTCCGAATCAGAAAGGTGGCTGGGCTTCCGGGCATTGAATCTAGCTAGCCTTGCTTGCTGAACAAGGATGAAGACTGCTAGGCTGAGGCAAAGCTCCTGAGGACTTGCAGTGTGTATTGGTCTTTAGCCACAAACAATTTCACGCGCTTTGGACCTTTCCTTCCTAACAACACTCCATGTTTTCTTTGTATATAATATTGCCTACTCAACCCTAACTACTCAACTCCCCACACGCGCTTTGGTTCCTTGGTTCCTTTGCTTAATTGCCACGACTCTCACGTCCTTTGAAGCCAATTGGTACCAAAATACCCAAAAAAAAAACTATAAAATTACCAATTCATTCCATTCTGGCTTACCCATGGACCCCATCCAGAGTTGTTTTATGGTAACAAAATTGATTCCTGGTAATTCTTGCAGTCAGAGATGAAATTCTCAAAGATACCCAGTTTTAATAGTTCAAATCAAAAAGCTATGTATAAATTCATACACATCTGCAAACAGAAATAATTCCAACACATCTGGAACAAGATAAACTGAATTAGAGCTCATTCCCATTCCATTACATATCAACTCCATGCTAGGAGTTCTAGCACACTTTACAACTTCCAGATATCTAACACTGGATCTCAAAAGCTATGATTACAACTTCCATATACCAAAAGCAAATCCCATTCTTAGCCACATTGGTTGTTTCTGTGAATAATTAAGATAATGAGACAGAACAGAAGACCTAAGAGAAAAGTCGTACATGAATGTAGAAGAATCTGAGATCAAAATAAACCAAATCAGCACCTAAAAAATACTGATTAGAACTATATAGATTCCAAGAAAGCAATGACTGAGTCCCATCTCATGAAATAACTATCCTTCATAAGCACGGCCAGGACAATAAATTGTACAGACAATTACCAAGTAAAACAGATTAGCACTGCTCAAGATTAATCTTCAGAGTGGATCAACCAAATAATGAATTAACAGTAGGAAAAGCAAAGTACTGATCGAGGCATATGAATAAATTTAAACATCAAGAGCCTTTCAGAATGTGTAGATACCTGGTGGAGATCCCTTCCATTCGGAATGAAATCCCTAGCCTCCGTCAGTTTTGAAAATTAGGGTTGTCAGACGTTTCAAATTTTTTCAGCTTGAATCATCCAAATCCACTTCCAGGTAGATAGCATTAGTGTTTTAATATTAAAAAGCTTTCATGAATATCTAGTAATAGATAAAGCTCTTGAACCTTATAAAATTCAGATGGTTTGTGAATGGAGTCATGCAATTTAACAAGGTGATAACATGTAATCAGAGGCTTCAAAAGCAGACTTTTAAAATGTGAGTAGGGATTTCATGGCGTGTGAATTTTTTTTTTCTTTTATCATGGATACTGCGGCGATGGGCCATATTTGTAGTATTTCGTCGAAATTTTCATTGACTTGAAGGTCATTACAATCAAAAAGTATCATCTTCCCCACAAAAGTTAGTTGATCAGAGTATACAAATGGGAATCACCACACAAAAAAATATATACACATGGGGATATACACATACATGAAATCCAAAACATCTTGTATACAAACATATTACATCAAGTCAAACATTAATAAAACAACATATTCAAAGAATAAAAATGACAGAGCAACGATCCTTGCAAAGGATAAAGTGTGCCTATATTAAAGATTTAATCTCAATTAAGCAATCACTATAAGATTTAACCTCACTAGCTATAAGCTACTTATTTCTATTAGAGTAACAACCTCCTTGCTAAAACAAGCTTGACTTCAAACTGGGGCATGTTCAAGTACCTACTCTTGCTCTTCATCAACTGCTTGCTCTTCAATATCAATTATCAACTCATCAACTTGAAGAATTTGAGGATCTATTGGTTGATCTCCATTTTCTTGATGTTGAGTGGTTGTGCAAATGACAATAAAAGTAGGGATGACTAGAAGGGTGTGATAAATACAGCACAAGATGTGCTTGAACACATTCATAAGCAATGGGTACCAAGGAGTCAGAATTATAAGTATAGGAAAGGCAAAGCAGAAGAGAGATGCAGGTAACATGATTGAGGCCAGCAACAAGATGCAAAAAGGACCTGAGAAATCCCCGACTCGAAAATGGATTGGTCGGGCAGTGAGACGAAGTTTAAAAGAGGTAAAAAGGAAGAGCAGCAAGATAATGGCAAAAAACAGATATGCGAGTTTCATAAAGGGATGATGATTTTGGGGGAAGATGCCAAGTTCTAATGCATAATCACCTGACTCTTTGTCTTGGGAGGTTAGGAAGAGAAGAGTGAGGTTTATGAGCGGGGGAATTGCGTACCTCAAATCTATCAGACAATGCATCTTTTTATTTCTATTACACCGTTTGAGGACGCCTCCGTTTTGTGTTTATGACATGCAAGTTATTTATGAAACTGCTCGGCTCTGAGCCTTTGATGTGCGAAAACATGAGGAGGTGGGGCTTTATATAGAAGGAGAAATGTATGAGATACAGGAAAGAGTTCGATCGTATATTCGTATATGAAGGAGAAAAGGAAAAAAGGAGAAAGGGGGACCGATCTCGGACATGTATGAGATAGAGGAATGATAGAGGGAAGAGTTCGATCGTATATGAAGGAGAAAGGGGGACCCATCTCGGACATGTATGAGATAGAGGAAAGAGACATGTATGAGATATTCGATCGTTCGATCGTTCCCCATCTAGACATGTATGAGATGGGGGGAAGAGTTCGATCGTTCGATCGTATATGAAGGAGAAAAGGAAAAAAGGAGAAAGGGGGACCCATCTAGACATGTATTAGATGGGGGGAAGAGTTCGATCGTTCGATCGTATATGAAGGAGAAAGGGGACCCATCTCGGACATGTATGAGATAGAGGAAAGAGACATGTATGAGATATTCGATCGTTCGATCGTTCCCCATCTAGACATGTATGAGATGGGGGGAAGAGTTCGATCGTTCGATCGTATATGAAGGAGAAAAGGAAAAAAGGAGAAAGGGGGACCCATCTAGACATGTATGAGATGGGGGGAAGAGTTCGATCGTTCGATCGTATATGAAGGAGAAAAGGAAAAAAGGAGAAAGGGGGACCCATCTAGACATGTATGAGATGGGGGGAAGAGTTCGATCGTATATGAAGGAGAAAAGGAAAAAAGGAGTCTCAGACATGTATGAGATGGGGGGAAGAGTTCGATCGTATATGAAGGAGAAAAGGAAAAAAGGAGTCTCAGACATGTATGAGATGGGGGGAAGAGTTCGATCGTATATGAAGGAGAAAAGGAAAAAAGGGGAAAGGGACATGTATGAGATAGTGGAAAGAGTTCGATCGTATACGAAGTTTGACCAAAAAAAAAAAGATCGTATACGAAGAGTTCGATCGTATATGAAGGAGGAAAGGCCAAAAGGAGAAAGGGGGACCCATCTTGGACATTTTTTTTTGTCAGACCATCTCAGACATATAGGAATCTCATACACATAGGAAGGAGATCGATCGAATAGGAAGGAGAAAAGGAGAAAGAGGGACCCATCTCATAGGAAATCAATGTTTGGTTAATTTATTTATTTTTATTTTTTTGGATTAGGGGAGGTTAGCGTTAGAAAATTAGCAACACACACTCCCTTCGGGGGTATCCCAGCAGAGCCGGACTAATCCCTTCCGAACGCCACGGGGCATTAAACACCCATTAGCTGGCCACCAAGGCCTCATGAGGATTCGAAAGTCAGACCTGAGAGTTCCAGACTAGGACCTTCTACCACCCCACTATCCCTAGTGGTTAATGTTTGGTTTATTTTAATACCATTTTACACAAAATTATTTTAATACTATTTTTTTTTTTAAATCGTCCAAACAGTATCTGGTCTTTTCTAAACTATTAATTTTCATACATATACTTCAAAAAATATCAAAATGGTACCTAAGTGTTTCAACCCGACCCAATTTCCGTACCTAGCAACAGTAAAATCGTTAACGGAGTTAACTTTTGAAGGATATTTTCGTCATTTTACTATTCATCGTCTCCATCATCTTCTTCTCCTCCACCGAAACCATCAACCCAAGCCACAAAGCTCAGCCACTCAACAAATAATCCAATAAAGACAACCAGGAATAAAAGAAAAAACAATTCGGATAATCCTACCGGATTTAGCCTGTGACAATGCCAAATCGATTCACAATCAAGAGGTACAACCAAAGGTCCCTCAGAAACCTGGGAGTCTGAATGTTTGGCAAGTAATGGAAGCCAACAAGCGTTGTATCTGAATTTAGCATTTTCAACATTGATATATAAAGATCAAGTAGCCACCAGGAAACTTAAATTAAAAACATAGCCACACCTAGTTCACAATGCAAATCGAAAACAACAGGAAGCCCCACTATAAAATTAAACTTCAGAGCAAAAACCAAAAGATGTGATTTGGTACTGCCCAAGTTTCCCGTGCACCGAAAACACAAACTAAACCAAAACTACAAAGTTCAATCAACACGATACATATGCTTTACCTATAGATAGCCCTCTTAAGAGCCGGCCCTTCGTACAGATTCCTATAAACAACAGCAAGAAACTGAAGCTGCTTTTTTGCTGCAGCCACAAGGTCTATGCGCGCTTATTCCAGTGCTCTGCGCTTTGGACCACTCAAGCTCCTGTTCCTTCTCCATCTCTATCTTTATCTAACAAAAAGAACCCCAATTCCATAATTCTAGATTTTTTTTCTTTTTCCCCAATTTGATATTACAATTGTATTTTCAAAATTCTTGATCATCAAGAGCATATAACACAGAAACAACCATATTCATATTCATATAAACAAGCTTGAACAAAAATATCTGCTTCCCATTTCAATCTATTCAACACAAAATTGAGCCACCAATAAGAGAAACAAATAATCAAAAAGCCTCAATCTTTCAAACATAAACAGAGAAAGTTTCAATGCAAAAAAATCCCAATAGCTAACTCAAACTCAAACTCATTCCAACAACCAAAAAGAGCTGAAAGACCAATTCTTGGAATTCAGAATCAGAGTTTACCGACTTGTTCATAGTTCAAACGAAAAATTTGAAAAGTCAAAACAACGATACATGCACGGGAATGCTTCTAATTACCAGAACTGATCGGAAATTTTAAAGTATGAAAGACTCGCCGGAAAGTTGAAGTCACACCTGAAAATAGTTCCGACAACTGTTAACGTGGGGTCCGAGACTGATTGAAGCTTCTGCTTTCTTACGAGTTTTAGTCAGATATTTATAGCGTGGGATCTTGACAATGTACAAAGTACGACTCTTCCCGGTTTCCTATGTATGAGTTTCCTTTCAATTTTTGACAAATGCACCAAATGCACCAACTCACTAAAACCTCTCTTACCATGCGAAGGCGTGATGAAGCAAGGGCTGGAACCCGGGCTGGGATTAGATTTAGGGACGGGAGTTGGAGAATAAGGAAGTTGATTTGGCGCTGTGGGTTGATCAATGGGGACGCGCCGTTGATAGCTAAAAGAGGTGTTGGTGATGGTTTCGGTGGAGGAGAAGAAGATGATGGAGACGATGAATAGTAAAATGATGAAACTATCCTTTAAAAGTTAACTCCGTTAACGATTTTACTGTTGCTAGGTACGGAAATTTGGTCGGGCTGAAACACTTAGGTACCATTTTGATATTTTTTGAAGTATAGGTATGAAAATTAATAGTCTGGAAAAGTCCAGACACTGTTTGGACGATTTTCCCTTTTTTTTTTAATCAATCGATTAATTATTGTCATTAATAAAACTCAAGCCAGAATGGTCATTACATACCTCTCCGCTACCACTCAACGATAGACAAGAGGTTGTATAGTTTCACATGGTACATAGGATTAGACCATTCATTAAACATTTAGTGCTCACTTACTTAAGTAAGTCTATTGACTACGATACTCTAAGACATAGTTATAGGTTAATGAAAAAGAAAAAGGGTTAATTACTGTTTGCTCCTTGAACTTTTGCCCAAAAAACACTTCAGTCCTTGACCTTCTAATTTCACACGTTTACTCCTTGTACTCTCAATTTTGGACCAATAGGTCCATTCCGTTACTTTTCATCCAAAAATTCCGTTAAATTGCTGACGTGGCAGTCCTTCTGCGGCAAAATGTCTATTATATCCTCAACTTTTTTTTTTATTTATTCTTTTCTCTTCTTTTTTTTTTTTTTAAATTATTCTTTTTCATTCTTTCTTTCTTTCTTTTTATCTCTTCTCCTCCACCATAACGACAGTACGACCTACTCTGCGGCCTCCCCTACATCGCCCTCTCCCATTGCCACTGGCATCAGAACTTCAACCCTTGTTCGCCTGCGAGTTCACTCCCCTCCAGATTCTAATTCCATTGCCATCATCAATAAAATCTCACCCATATCAGCTCTCTTTCTCTCTCTCCCTCTCTTTCTCCCAAATTTCATTTCCTTCATTTGAATCAAACCTTCTACAAATCCATCCAATCCAACAATGGCGAACCGAGCAGATGAAGAAGATGGTGGGGTGTTGACGGTGGTGAAGAAGGCGGTGGAGGACAAGCTCGACGAGGAAAACGCAGCCCTAGATCGGGTGGACGACTACGATATGGAGGCGCTCAGAGATCGAAGGCTCCAACAGATGAAGAAGATGGCGGAGAAGCGTAGCCGTTGGATCCCTTGGCCACGGCGAGTACACGGATTTGGACATGACAGTGGAGGAGCATGAATAGGGAGTCGTTGAAGGGTTTTCCGAGATCGAATTCCTCTCTCTCTCTTCTTCAAAATTGACGGAGAAGGGTTTGGCGTTTAGGGGATTAGGGGGGGGGAGTCAGAGATTTGCAGGTGGAGACCGAATAGGAGTGCTCATCCAATTCAGTTTTGGATTTCGGGGCTGATCCTTGAATCGCAGGTCGCTGCCGCCCTCGTCGACGGCTCTTTCGAGATTTGGCTCATCTCCCTTGGCGTCGTCGGATGGCACTGTCAGCTGGTACTGTCAACAATTTTACTTGCTATTTTGCAATGATGATAGTGTTTGATACTTTGATTTTGATTTTGAATCAATTAGTGGATTGAAGGTTTGATACGAGTGTTTCGTCGCTCATTTGATGCCGGGCTGGCTTGAAAGGCTTACCTTGTGGCTGGTTGTTCTCTTCTAGCCTCGACGGCTAGGTTTCGCATTGGATTCAGTCGGGGTATCAATCTTTAATATGGTTGTGGCAGCCTGTGTTAATGATACAGAGAATGGGTTTTTGAATGATATTGGGGGTGATCCTGAAATTGATGCAGAGACGAAATCGAAATTGATGTAGAGTTGAATGATACAGAGAATGGGTTTTTGAATGATATTTTTTGTGTATTGTTTGCAAGTGTTGCCAATCGAGGGAGGTCGGAGATGGAGATTAGAGAGAGCTATGGGGATGGATTACAAGAGTTTATACATGGGTTTTGGTAGAAAGAGAGAAAAGTAAGAGAGGAGGGGGTAAAGGAAGTGTGGGTGATAGTGGCGGTGAAGGGGTGTCGCAGCAACCTTTGGCTGCACCGTGGGTAGTGATGGTGGTGGAGGCGGCAGTGGCAATGGCGAGGATGGAGGGGAGAAGATAAACAGAAGAAAAAAAAAGAAAAGAGAAAGAATAACTTTAAAAAAGATATAAAAAAAAAATTAAGAAAAAGAAAAAAAAAGAACTGAGGGTATAATAGACATTTTAATGGGGTAGGGATTGCCACGTCATCTAGTTAACGGAGAGTAACGGAATTGACCTATTGGTCCAAAATTGAGAGTATAAGGAGTAAACGTGTGAAATTAGAAGGACAAGGACTGAAGTGTTTTTTGGGTAAAAGTTCAGGGAGTAAACAATATTTAACCCAACGAAAAATTACATTTTTTCCTTGCCCTTCACGCTAGGGCTAGGAGGATGTCCCGAGTACAGGACATTGAGGACTTCTTCCGCTGGTACCTTTTTAGCCTTTGATGGGTTCTTGTTCTTTGATCCAAGAGGCCTGCCTCTCTTTTTCTTGTGCTCCACCTTCACAGTTTCTTGTTGTACAGTAGCTAGAGGCATCATGCCCTCCTTTGGAACCAACATTCCTCCCGGAGATGTGATTAACCCCAATGACTTTGCTGAGAACTTTGTATAGAACTCAGGCACTTTAACCTTTTTGGTTAACATGTCATGCATTTTGGCATCCTATAGTGTGTCAAAGAACAGCTTCAATTTTTTTGGGGATGAGAATGGTGATGCTGGGTGCCCTGCTTTGCACTATGCTGAATTTCCTCAACCGGCACCAATGCCAATTCCTCATCTTCCAGGCTTGAGAGATCAACATTATTGTTGCTTGAGGCTCCACTGCTGCTAGGCATGGTGGAGAGTTCAGTGACAGGTTTGATGAGAATCGGGGGACGAGGTTTGTGTGAGCCTCCACTACTAAAGAGATTACGTGCCACAGAGGGCAGCATCGGCGTTTGTAAGCCCTGGAATCTGAAGGCCCCGTTAGTGAAATAGGGTTTATGAAAACCAGAAAAAGTTCTTACTAGTTCAATCCCAGTAACAACATTCTCCGTCATGGGAGTTGGGGTATGATAAGTCTGTGCAGCAGGACAAGGTTTGTTGTCTTGAAAAATGAGATTGCATGCTTTGCAGCGGCCAATCAGATTCTCGAAGAAGAAGGAGATTTCTTCAATCACTCCCGGAGCAAGCTTCAGAGTTTTCTTCAGGCAGAAGGGCTTCTGGATATCATGCTCAACGTGAACCCCAATCAGTCCCCTATTGTCAAACAACTTCTGATCAATCTCAAGGAACTTACCCGCAATAATAGCCACATTCACGATCGTTTCCTTGACCTCAAGAGCCAGTGGGGATGTTTGTGATTCTCACCCAAAAGAAAAGCAACTGCAGAGGGATGGTTTACGGAGCAGCCAGGCTGTCGTACTCTTGAAGGATAACTGGCGCCTCGTTGAAGTACCACGGTCCCCCTTTAATCACCTTGTTGTGATCCTTTCTAAGGTCAAAGGCAAACACAAACTTGAGTTATGGACGTTCCTGAACCTTAAAGTCTCTGTCCAGTACCCAAATCCTTTTGAAATGACGTTGTAAATCTGCAGTGGTGTAGGGTTTGTATGTCAGAGGACGAGCGAGCAAATATGCCTGTGAACCACGACGAATTCTAGCCCCATTCATGCATGACAGGTCCACCACTTCATTGCTGGCAAGGGCCAGCGAGGCGGCGAAGCTGGCAGTGACGTCTTCAATCGACATTTGGCTGGAGAAAGACGATCAAGCAGTGATCGTTTGCTAGAGTTTTGTTTTGGGAGGCGGCAGTAGTCGCCCTAGAGTTTTCTTCTATATATTGTCAACTATCAATCCATCAATTCAGAACATAGTTTGATTGGAGACTTCTGTAATCAATTTTGTATAACATAAATAAGGGGAATTTCATTATACACCTTTTAATAGGGCTGGGCAGAAACCGACTCGAACTTGAAAAACCGACCGATCCGACCCGCTACCGAACCGAAATGAAAAAACAACTGAAGAAGACGTAACCGACCCGCACCGTTTTACTTCGGATCGGAATCGGGTTTGCTATTTGCACCGACCGGATTGAAACCGATCCACCGAATTATTATTATTATATCTACATTTTTCCTTTTGTAGTCAACTTGACCAGGTCAAGTAGTATATATACTCTAACCCTAACTCTTTATTCCATTTCAGTCACTTTTTTTTTCTTTGCAGCCGCACTCTCTCTCACCCTCTCATTCTCGATTTCTCTCACCAACCCCCTCTAATCACAACAGCCTCACTCAATCTGTATTCGACAATAAGAATTCAATCTGGATGTTTGTTTGTGCATGATTTATCGATCATCAATAAGGGTGTCAGGTTTCGTACAAATCTATTGGTAAGTTTCTATTTTTTTAGTATAAATTGGGTATAGATCTGGGTTTTGATTGAATGAATATGGTGTTTTCTTTCTATGAATTTGGGTTTGATTTGTATGCTATTGACTGAATGAATTATGGATTTAGTGTTTTGATTCCGATATTGCATGTCTTCGATTTAGGCTTTGAATATTACGCTATTGCTTGTGTTCAATTTAGTGTTCGATTAAGGATTTGATTATTAGGCTATTGAGATCATGATCTGATTTTATGTTCTCATACTTTTGTATCTTGATTTGTAAACTAGGATCGGTGGTTTTCAGAGGTATCTGCAGTGGTGTTCATCTGCCGGAGCCAAGAGAAATGAAGCTGGGAATTGAAACACTATCATCGAACATTTAATCTTTTGTTGTTTTTGTTTTAATTAATTAACTATGGCACTTTGATTTATTTGATCTGTAATAAGTTCTTCGGTTCTTGTTAGTTTTCCCAGATTGGTTATTGTTCATATAATTAGGTTGAAGAATTGGTGTTAATTGAATTCTACAACTATTAAATATGTAGCAACAATTGGGCTTAAATCTGTTAACTAAATATGAAACTGGGACTGGATTTGGACAATTGGTTAAAATAAAGTTATAAAAAAATATATTAATTAGGCCCATTAAAAAAAAACTGAAACCGAACTAGACCGAACAGCTTTTTCGGCCCAACCGAACATATCGACCCATCTGAAAATGAATCGGGCCGCGGTTTGAGATTTGGGCCAACCAAAATGGACGGTTCGAAAACGGGTTGGGCCCAAAACCGAGCCGGCCCGAACCGTGCCTACCTCTACCTTTTAATACCATTTTACACAAGGAGATCAAAAGAAAACAAGAGCCCTACTCTTGAAGAATGCTATATAGAATGCTACAGATCGTGTGGACGATGTGACGGGCTATAAATGTTCAAAGTCAAGTTCATTACCTCAAGTACGTAATCCCGCTAAAAGCAATTGAAAACAGCAGGAAAAACAGACACAGGGCCCAATTGTCGCCTAAGCCATTTTGTCCAAAGTCCATTTTCTTGGTGGGCCATTATTCATGGTACAAATTATGTGGAGATGCTCTCGTGCTCATCAGTCTTCAGGAATTTAGGATCGATGGATGATGGATGATATTTTTTGGATGTAACGTAATTTTTTTTTTTTTTGTTCAAATGCTACGGAATATGGATGAATGAAAAGTTATGGGACAAAGAAATCCATACCTTCTTTTTTCTTTTACGATTACACCCTCCTCTCCCACTTTTTTTTTTTTTTTTTTGAATGTTTCTATTCAGACTTCTCATGATAGCATGATAGCATTTGGACCTCCTATCAAATATTTTACACTCAAAACTTACAATTTTTCCCTCTCTCTTTCTACCTCTTTCTCTTCCTCTTGCTATCTTCTGCACTCTCCATCTGCAAGCATCCAAATGTAAAATAATTACACACATATGATAATTGGAATACCTCCAAGCATGCAATTATCATCTTGTATCTTAAAAAGATGGAATCAATTAAGTTTTGTTAAAGTCTACATAGAGAACATGAAGGGTTTTGCACCATTATGCTCTCTGGTGTCGAAGGTCTCCATATGAGCCTTCCAATCATATTGCATTGCGTATTTCTTGGAGCATTGTTCACACCTCCACTTCTCGATGTGCTCTTTGCAAAACTTGCTTTATAATGTCCGTGATACAATACACACAGAGCTTAGTAGCCATAACAATATTCGACGTTAAAACAATGACCTCAATGTTAATTAATCAAATTAACAAGGAATTATTCTGATTAGCGTATATTAAAGAGCTTATGGTGCCAACGCCGGGAAGGTTTAGATGGTTGATTTGTTGGGTACTTGGAACTTGGAAGGGGATGGTTGTGGTTTTTTGTTTTGTTTTGTTTGGTGCGAGGGTAAAATAAGAAAAAAAAAATTCAAAAATGTTATGAGGTCTAAATGCTAATAATGGAGATATGAAACCTGTTATTTTTTATTTTTGCCCAAGAAAATAAAATGCATTAATTGAAATTCATAATACATGCCGGTGAGCTGTGATATGTTGATAAATTATAATTCCAACATTGTAAAGGTCTTGAGCTCGATTCTTACTGATATATGTAAGGGTAGGGTGGGCTAAGGGTTTTTTTTTTTTTTTTTTAAAAAAAATCATAATACATCAAATTTTAGTACATCAAGTAATCAACTCAAAATACTGAATGCAGCGAATAAAAATGCATTTTTAGTATGCACTGCTTGATTACATTCATTTTTTTTTTCAATTAAAGGAATCATAGTATTAATATGACCCTAGCCGAAGGTTAGATAATACAAGAGACAATACTTAATTTAAACACTTTTGCTCTCAGAGCAATTTATATCTAAGCAAAGACACTTCGGCTTCATAAGCAATCTAGATTACTTAGTACCTAGCGCCGAGCATGTAATTGTAGTATGATGACTAGTAAATACTTCTATAAAGGCTCATAGAATAGCTCTCACCAATATAGACTAGAAGAAAATAAACAACTAGACAACTACGAACTTCTTCCCCTTAGAGTCGGAGAACTCAGCAGCCTTGAGTTGGGAAAAGCTCAAGCCCATGATAATCACACCCACAATCAGGCCCACTTGAATGGGCCTAAGCCTAACAAAGGACACAAGAGACCCTCATTGCTCGCAAACCTGCACCACAACCGATAGTAGACTTATCTACTTCATATCAGCTCCTCAAGTGCTGACCCTGTTGGCATGTCATACCACTGCTTGTCGTCAAAATCTAAACGCCGCCAAACAACAGTCTCCTCGATCAAGCAATCAAATCCAAGTAAGCAGCGTCCAAGAGACACATATGTTAGTAGCAGCGGATTTGCCAGATAAGCATTTTTAATAGAATAATTGACGAAAGTACTGGAGGGACTAACAGAGGGATGATATAGGTACCACTAGACTCCCTAAAAATTTATAGATACTAAAAAGTATATTTCGTGATAGTTCGAGTATAATATGAGGATAACCCTAAAAATAATAAAAGATGAGAGAACAAAATGAGATAACGCATGGGATGGAGGGGAGAGTATCCAAATTGGCAACTTGCCACATAAGCAGTTAAACTTGAATTGACATATTGCTTTCGGTATCTTCATTGAGCAGATGCTCTTAGTATCATTTTGTAATAACCACCAACCTCACACAATGCATTATAAATTGAAAAACTCCAATGAATTCAGTTCCTTCCATAGCTTTTTAAATAAATTTCCATCTTAGTCTATCATAGACCTTCGATAAATCACTTTTCCATGCCATACAGTGATATAAGTATATAACCCATATGCCTTCGCCTATCTTATTCACCGTACGTTTAATCAGCTGGAAATCATGATTTAGGAATTTAGGAGTTAGGATATTCACCAATAATGCAAGGGGAGTGAAATTCACACTCCGCATTTTACAATCCACATTATTGTTTTATTTTTTAGTATCTTAAGTTTTGTTTTTAGTTTAAATTGTAAAACTGTGATGTTGAGATACTAAAAAAAGAAGCATGGAGTGTGGATTTTAAAATAAAGAGTGTGAATTTCACACCTCTAATGCAAATGTGATGGACCTATGAATTCAAATTTCACTAGTAATCATAAGAATGATAAGATACATAACATGAGATGGTCAGTATGTGTGGGAATAAAAAAGAAGACCAATACAAAATATATATATATATATATATATATATTATGGAAATGGAAATCGGCAACTTCTTTTTTTCTTTGACTAGTTAATTATCATGTATTTATCTGTCAACATTGCCAGCGTAGAGCCCCTGTCGGTCCAACCGTCCAACTATCAAAAACATTTTTAGTGATCATTCATTTTCCACCAAAAAAGGTATAAAATACAAAAATAATGTAATATTTTCTTTAGAAAATTACACACAAGTGTCATTCTGAAACTTTAATTAGTCATAAGGCCACTTAAATTTTTTTGTACACATAGGGCCACTTGAGGCTACACTACAGCAAATTTTTATTTTACTATACCAATTTTACCCTTAGCCTCAAATCAGATCAAAATATCTGTCTCTCGAAATGAGAATCAGATTTTGCTCTCTCTCTCTCTCCGACGAGCTCGTTTGCTTCTCACCATCGAATAACCTCTCTGATGTCGGAAGCTCTCCCTCAGCGGCAATCGACTATTGCGTAGTGAAGCTCAGCGCTGGCCAGATGATGTCGATGGAGAGACAAGCCTTGTTGCAGATCTGAGCGAAATGAGACGGCATCGTTTCACCATATCCTCATCTTTCTTCCACATTTCTCCGATCTCGACGCCGGAGAAATCAAATCAGTCATCGGAGGGAATGGCTTCATCAACCACGGTCAGAGTCTCCTCCATCTTCCGCCGCGATCAGATTGTCATCCTTGTCGTCCACAAGATCTGGTATGCGAGCGCGGGTCATGGATCTGGTATGCGAGTTGAGGTCAAAGAAGAATCAGATTGGCTAGATATGAGAGTCAAAGCGCGAGTGAGAGAGAGAGAGAGAGAGGGAGAGACCTGGTATTCGTGGATGTTGAGGCGGCGGAGCTGTTGCTGTTGCCATTTTCCGGCGATGGAGAGAGAGCAAGAAGTGAGGTGCTTGAGTAATCCTCTCACCATTGTTCGGAGCTCTGAGAGACCTAGGACTGAGATATAGAGAGAGGGAGAGACTGTGTTTGCCAGAAGCAGAGGTGCGATTTGGGCCTTACTGAGAAATCAGAAAAGTAAAAGCTAAATGTATCCCTAGCGTTTGCTCCTCTTCTATCCTCCAGAATCAGATCTGATTCCAGGCACTGCGATGGAGATAGTAGCTTTCTATTTTCTGATGCTAGTATATTTTCAAACTAATGTTAATAGCTTCTGTTTTCATTTTGATAGATTTCACGTTAGTAGCTCTTTATAACTGTTATAGTGGTTTTTCAACAATGTGATAGTAACTTTCTATGTCTCTATTAGTATCTTTTTAAGCTGATGTTAGTAGCTTTTGTTATAATGGCTTTTTAGCACATTGACAGTAGGTTCTACATTTATTGTAATAGATTTTCACAACTATAATAGTACATTTTTAAAACTGTAGAAGTAGCTTTTTATTTTCATAGTTTTGTTACACTTTGAGAATAGCTTTCTCAATTTATGGGAGTAGCTTTTTTTCTACTTGGTAGTAGCTTTTGGTTTTTGTGAGAGTAGTTTTTGTTTTGCTTGATAGTAGCTTTTGGTGATGGTGAAAGTAGCTTTTGTTACTGGTGATAGTGACAGTAGCCATTTGTTGCTGGTGAGAGTATCTTTTTGTGTCATTGACAGTAGCTTTTGTTAATGGTGTTAGTAGCTTTTGATTTTTAGGAGCGTATCTTTTATTGGTAACAGTAGCTTTTGTTGTTGGTGATAGTAGCTTTTGTGACATCGCCAGAAGTTGCCAAGAATCTCATCAGAGTAGCTTTTGTTGCTAGCCACAGTAACTTTTGGTGTTAGTGATAGTAGATTTTGTAGTAGCCGGAGTTTGCCGGAAGTTGGCCGGAGACCCGTTGGAGTTGGGTGGAGGTCGGTCGGAGTTGACCGGAGACCTCGCCGGAGAAGAGAGAGAGAATGGTTGTTGACTTTTTACTCTAATGACATTTATGTAAATATGTTAGTTTTTATATCCAAAATATAACACAATTTTAAATTTAGTGACCTTATGAGAGAAAAAATTAGTTGGTGGGCTTATGGCTAAAAAAACATTGAAAGATGCACTTATATTTAATTTACTCTATTTTCTTCTACTCCGAAGACCCGTAAAACCAGTAACACATATATATCGAGACTCTGTGAGAGCCATATAACTGAGAGGTCCTTGGCTACGTAGCCGAGTTTATTGTCTCTCCCTCGTTCCACACCTCTTAGTCTCATCATGACTTGCTGCACTTTCTCCTCGGACAATATCGTAATAAATTCTCCGAATGATAAACGATTCTACAGATTAATTAAGCTCGATAATCGCCTCACTGCATTGCTCATTCACGACCCTGAGATTTACAATGAAGGAGTACCCCAACACAAACAAGAAGAGGAAGATGAAGAAGCAGAAGAAGACGAAGGTGCTTTTGATAATTCTAAGAAGGTTGGTTTGTGATTTGTGATGAAAATTTGCTCAGTAATTTGAGTTTGTTTATTTGATAAATCGGCATATATTGATTAAAATGCTTGAAGTAAGGAAAAGAATAAGAATTTGTACGTGTCTGCATGAATGATATCAAATCACAGCAATTTCAAAATCGCTGCTTGGTTTTTTACTTTATCATCATGCATGGTTGGGGTAATTGGTTTTCTTAGGATCTATTTCCAGTGAATACTAATGTGTAATTTTCGTAGAAATTCTGAAACAAAATAAGAAGAGTTTCTTGAGAGTACTTATCGTCATAATCTCAACTGCACCCTATATATCATGCATGTAGTCCTTAATTGCATAAAATTTTGCTGTGTTATTAGTGATTCTGTCTCCAAAGTCTAATAAATGAAAAGGCCACTGATGAAACTTGACATATCACATTATAACATTGATGAAAATTGGTTAATACTTAATATAACCTTGTTATCACTCAAAATTATGCCCTAATTCACATTACGCCTGTTACATTATTATTATTAATTTTTACGCGTAAAACTTTTATTGAACAAATCAGAATAGTACTGATGCGGGAAGCGTGAACACGATAGCAAGAGGCTCCGTCAAGCGTTGAAAGCCATATGAGATAAACTAGAATACACTAGCAATTACAGGCACAGCCGTAAGAAACATAGAGAAACTTCTCTAATATTTGGTTTTTTTATTTATTGATAACTTGAATGAAAATTACAATGCCTTCTATAGAGCACGTACATAGCATAAACTTAATACAACTAGAACACAAAAAGAACAATTTATTATAGACTAAAACTAGGAAACCTAATTAAACCTCATTAAATAAAAATCGGAAATAGAATCCTAGATACTAAAGAATATTACGCAAATATGTATTTGGAATCCCAACCAAGATTTTGCTCGAGAATCCCGATATATCCAAAAGAGTAATTATGATTAATTTCATCATTAAGAAGCCTATTTGAATACCAATTTTCAATATTCAAATCATTTTTCTTAATGTGAAGACACTTCTTTATTTTCGAGATTCTTTGTTGAAATTGGCTAAAATCTTGTCCTACATCAAGTACATACATCAAATAAACTAATCCAGGCCTACATTGGTACACAACTAATCCATAAGAAATAAACACTCCGGTGCCTATTACAAAATAAAAAGTGTCTCACTTTCAAAGGGAGAAATAAATTTTGCTAGTCACCTATGTTGAGCATGCAATTGTGGTATATGAACATCTAACACTTCTAAGAAGACTCATAGAAGCACCACCTATCCGTACAGGCTAACAAACCTAGTTGCATATCAAGCAGTTGAAACCTTCCCTTAAGGGTTAGAGGCATCAGAATCCTTAAGAAAAGAAAAAATAGGCAAACCATTCTCACCCACATCAGCTTTCTTCTTAGAACCCTTATACGTTTTTTTGGAGAAGACTTAATCTTTCCTCAATTAGAATCCGAACCAACAGTAGTGTTTTTTTTGAGAGGCCTTGTTCTTGCTTCCCCTAAGGCGCCACCTTTTCTTCTTAGCCTGCAAGACAGGAACCAATGCAAGCCCCATTCTCTCAGCATCTAAATTAGACTTTCCCACAGAAGCTCAACAAAGGCTTATTTGGAGAAGACTCCAATAGCGACTCCCTAGGTCGCTGTTTCCCACAAAGGGTATCACCAGAAGGCTCTCTAGTCTCCAGCTCCCTTATCACTACTGTTAGTGACGAGAAATTTTGTAGAGGATTTTGACTCACCAATGAATGTGGACTGGAGCGGGAGTTGACCAGGAATGAAGCTTCCTTCGAGCGTTGACTTGAAGTTTGACCGTCGGCTCGAAGAGGAGGGGGATACCTGCAGAAAACTCTCCGATGCCTAAGTTAGTAACTTTCTTAGTTGAGTCAAGTCAAATGAGTCGGAATCAGATATCATACATGGTCGTCTTGCCCCCTACTTATAGGTGTGAGGCGACTTGGGTCATAAGTCGTGATTTATTACCGCCTTTATATCTGTACTTATTTCCTAGCTTTATGATCGTCATCATTGCTGCGCTTAATAGCTGTCATCATTGCTGCGCTTTATAGCCGTCATCATTGCAACATTTACAATTGTAATTATCACCGTTTCCTGGTCATATTTACTTGTATATTCACGGGGTTTAATCGTCATGATTGTAAGTTAAATTTTTTGACCGCCCCCACAACTACCTTCTTCTTTTGTTTGAGTAGCCAGAGAATATCCTCCAAAAGCCAACACAACAATTGATGTAGGCACCACATGAGGTAACTTCGCCTTTAAGACCAAAGTAGGTCTTGCAACAGCCTATGCTGCCTTCAATACACCTTAAGAGGACGCTTGGACTAGCGCTTGAGAACTGTGCTGCATCGGCACGGGGCAACAATATAGAAGTTTGTACCGACAAAACTTTGTTGCTAAAAGTGTCAATCTTTTGTTTTTTTTATGAGAACAGATGAAATTTCATCGGTAAAAGAAATTGAAAAATTATACAAACGAAATCTTCGTTGCTAAAAGTGTGTCTTGTTTTCTTATGAGTGTCAATGGAATTTCTTCGGAAAAAAGAAAATGGAAAGATGTTACCTACAAAACCTTCATTGCTAAAATTGTGTGCCCTTTTTTTTATCAATATTGTGCCTAGCCGGACCAAACTAGAAGATAGACCAAGCCCAGTAAGGAGACTCCGTTCTTATCCCTACTCCCGTAATTTTTTTTTCTCCAACAAAGAAAGTTCGGTCAAAGGGAAAGGCAACCCCTTGAGCTGAGGCCCTATTGACACTCTACATTCTACAGAGGTCCCTAGTGATCAACCTAACTTCCAATTAGGAGACTGACCGGCTTGCGTGAGTGTGGGAGTGAAAAGACAACCTCAGAGCAAGTTCACCCGTTGGGTCACCAGATCACTCACTATTCACTGTTTTTTAGTATTAATTTCACCCTCGTGACCTAGAGAATGAAAATATACACTAAAAAGCAGTGAATAGTAGGTAACCCGGTGACCCAAAGGGTGAACTTGCTCTCATAGAGTCCCGAAGCCCCCACACTATTGCTATATCTAGTAAAGGGCAAGACCCACGGTCATCTGTACCTAGTCCATGGGTCAGGGCACGTATAAAACCCATAAACCCGGAACCCATAAACCCGGCTGGTTGCCCTACATATGTCCACACTTAGGTTAGTTGTGAACCCAATTACATAAGGAGCGTAATTCTTAAGCCCCTCGTCAATTCTGTCAACCCTTATTGGCCCCTATTTCGTAGTAAACGGCTTAAAGCTGTTTGAAACTTTGGAAGAGGCCCCTCCTAGCGGCGCGAGACTGAAACAACCCTCTTCAATCTTCATGGCTCGCCGGACTTTCTCATCGGACGACGTCGTTTTGAAGTCTCCGAACGATAGGCGACTGTACCGATTGATCAAGCTCGAGAATGGCCTCACTGCATTGCTAGTTCACGATCCTGAGATTGGAGATTCCCAACTCCCCATGGGCTCTGAGGAAGCTGAGATGGAAGAAGAAGAAGGAATGGAGGAGGATGAGGATGAGGAAGATGACGATGAAGAAGACGAAGATAGTGAAGGAGAGGATGAAGAGATGGATGAAGATGATGAGGGAGAAGATGAAGATGGACTGAAGAAGAAAAAGGGAGGGGATTCTCAGACTAAGAAGGTTGGTATTGTCATTTGTGTTCAAAATTTGTAATGCCCAATTTGTATTGGAGTTTATTATAGAAAACCCAGTTGTTGGAATTTGATAATTTCAGTGTTAGGTTGATGAAAATGCTTAGAGGTTGGAAAAGATTGGAACTTTATGGCTTTGGGACCGAAACCCAATTACATAAACTTAAATATCACTGCTTGGTTAGTAGTACTTATACATGGCACCATCATTCTTTTTCACACAAATGTTTTAGTTTCTTGAGCTAATTTGGATGGAGCTTTTGCTCTGTGTTTGGTTGTCTTATGTTCAAGTATAATTAATGAGAATGATACGGTGGAATGGTGATTACCAAGTCTAGTTACTAGTATTTTGTTTGATTGGATAAGTGAACTTGATTGCTTGTCTTTGCAGGCAGCAGCGGCAATGTGTGTAGGAATAGGCAGCTTCTCTGATCCTCCTGAGGCACCGGGGCTTGCACACTTTCTAGGTCCGTGTTACATGTGGCACATATGCTTAACCAAAGCGTGGTTAGATTTTTGATGTGTCGACTTAACTTATACATTGTATGTTTTGCGTGCAGAACACATGCTCTTTATGGGGAGTACAGAATTTCCAGATGAAAATGAGGTATGTTTGGCGATCAAGTATTTTCTTCTTGCCAGTTAACTTGGTTTTGATTTGCAAATCTTTGGGAGTGCACGTGCTCCTTTGTCTTCTTTATCATAAATTGAGATTTACTGAGAGCTCATGGCAGTGATTCAGCAACATCATTTTTCTTTCTAATAGAGATTACTACATGGAAAATCAAGAATTATATCTACTTGTCATTTACCTACATCATCAATTTGCCTTTCTAACCATACAAGTTGGGGATGACTTGCTTGTTCTTTTTGCTGCAAACCTGCTCGCCTATATGTCAAGCTGCATTTAACAACCAAGTAAATGTTGTGATTTCTTTAACTAACTATTAGTGTTTAGGAGATTAAAAGATGGGTTTTTTTGTTATTCTCACTTGATTAGGAAATAACTGCTTTTTCGTTCAGTTTGTTATGCCCTGAAAAGATTTAATGATGTTTAGGGTGGCACAGGGTATGGTACTGTGACTTAAGAATCATCTTAGCTGTTTGACTTATACCTTACTGGATTGGATACTAACAGTTTGTATCTTGGTTAATGGTAAATAATTTTTGAATAAATAGTGTTTACTTGATAAAACTTTCAAAGCTTGCATGCAAGTTAATATGAAAAATTATGTGCTACACTGCTATAGTGCTATGTTATGGTTATCACTTGTTCTGACTCGTTTCTTTGCTAGTATGACAGTTACTTGTCCAAGCATGGAGGGTGTTCAAATGCATACACGGAGGTAGAGCATACTTGCTACCATTTTGAAGTGAAACGAGAGTTTCTCAAGGGTGCCTTGACAAGGTAAATACTGAGCTCTTCAAGTGCTCAATTTGAGTAAGTCATTGCCTTGGTATTGAAGATATTTGTGATTGGTAAACTGAAGCTTTGTCTCACTCATTCATATGAAAATTGAATGGATATATGTCTGCTAGTCATACTTACGTTCCAAAACAAATGTGAATTGACAACAGGATCTGTGGTGTAAAAGTTTATGCAACTTTTCTTGTACTTCTTTTATTTTTATATTTATATGCTCCATATATTAAGGATATTACTTGTTAGACTACCTTATCAGAAAATTTTGGGATGAACATGAGATTTAGGTTGCAAATCTAAGAACCAATTCTGTTCTTTGTGGTCCCTCAGCATCTCATGTGTTATATCATTTCAGTGAATTCTAATCAAATATGTAATAGTCTAAAACTCATTTAGTAGAATATTTTTGCATATGTTACTGTAGCAATATATTACCCTCTGTCATAACTTTTCATTTTTCTCCATTTACATTTCTATTTCAGTAACTTGACTTCTGTTTACTGGGGCTCCTTGATTTATCAGATTTTCTCAGTTCTTTGTTTCACCCCTTGTAAAAATTGAAGCCATGGAGCGGGAGGTACAGGCTGTAGATTCAGGTGCATGCCACTCTTGTCTGAGTTTTTATAGTCTTTCTTCAAGAAATGTCCCAGTTTTGCTAAACAATAGTGCAGCATACAAGTTTCTTATTGCTGAATGGTATTCTATGTTGAAAAAAAATGGAATGCAGAGTTTAACCAGGTTCTGCAGAACGATGCTTGCCGCCTTGAACAACTTCAATGCCATACAGCCTCACCTGGTCACCCATTTAATAGATTCGCATGGGGTAAAACTTAAATCTTGGGGTTTTACTTTTATCTTTCCTTTTCTTTTTGCTCAAGTGAGATCTTTATTATGTAATAGTGCAACTAATTGTAGTTGTGTATGCATGAAGGGAATAAAAAAAGCTTGAGCAATGCCATGGAAAAAGGGATCAACTTGCGGGAACAAATATTGAAATTGTACAGAGATTATTACCATGGTGGATTGATGAAGCTAGTTGTCATAGGAGGAGGTGAAAGTTTTCATCTCTTTGTCTTGTTGTTTTCTTTGTTTTTACCATTGTCTTTTGAAAGTTGAATAAAAGATATGCCAGTAGCAGGGAATTTAAATTTGCTTAGTAAATTTCAATTAGATTACATTTATTAGATGGATATACTTAGCGACCAGGGATTCTGTTGATTATCATATTTGATTCTGGGAACTTGTGACCAGAGGTTGATGTTGGAGAACACAATTAAACATTATGGGTTTGTCAGTAATGGTGTTCATAGTGAGTATTCTGATACCCGGAATTCCAAATAGGCAATGCACTGGAGAAACTATGGTACTTTATGGCCTATGAAGCCGAAAATAATTTCACTAGCACTTTTGGATGAGGCCTTTGGGCCATTAGAAATCACAGTGGGAATTCCAAATAGGCAACGTGCTGGAGAGATCTAGGGTATATTTTGGCTTTTGAATCTGAAAATAATTTCACTAGCACTTTTCGATGAGGCCTTGGGCCGTCAGAAATCATAGTGTTTTGGCAGTTGTTATTATAATGTAGATGGAATTTTGTATGCTGCTATTGAGCCATTGTTATTACATTGACATATAATTCCTGCTTTTTAATGCTCCGGACATGTCAAAATATATATTCATTGTGATGTTGTACTTGATGCAGAATCTCTTGATGTACTTGAGAATTGGGTTTTGGAATTGTTTGGTAACGTCAAAAAAGGTCCCCAAGTAAATCTGGAATTCAAGGCGGAAGGTCCTATTTGGAAAGCTGGAAAAGTTTACAGGCTAGAGGCTGTTAAAGATGTTCATATACTCCACTTAACATGGACATTGCCATGCCTTCGTCAAGACTATTTGAAGAAATCAGAAGATTATTTATCTCATATCCTTGGGCATGGTAAGATGACCATTATTAGTTAGTTTTATTCATTGTTCCAATGCAGGGCGCACGTTGTTTTTATTGGATAAAAGAGTGTGAAGTTGAGATTTTGATTTTCCTTTTTAAGGAAAAGGCAGTAGTTATGAGTCTTGTAACTCCTTGAAGTAGACGTCTCTGAAAATTTTAAGTTAGCTTAGATCCAGGGAAAGGAGCTTGAATGCTCCTGTTCTGACCTTTTGTGTAGTATATTTCTTTTGACTGGCATCTGTCCTGCATTAGATTTTGTAGCTCTTGCGTGCTTGTGATTGTTTGTTGTCCAGCTATACAGTGATTATCTGACTTTTAACGCTGAGCACTATGTTTTGTGTTTCCCAGAGGGCAGGGGAAGTTTGCATTCCTATTTCAAAGTTAAGGGGTGGGCAACATCTCTGGCTGCTGGTGTTGGGGATGACGGGATGCATCATTCTTCTGTGTCTTATGTCTTTCGCATGGACATTCATCTCACTGACTCTGGATTGGATAAGGTAGCATCTCTATTTTATCTTCAAGAATCTTTTGTTAGAACAATAACTCCTTTTTTGGTGGGTAGAAGAATAACTATTCCATTTCTGAGCCTGTCTATTGTCATGGGAGTAAACATTAGTCTATGATATTGCAATCCTACATAAATTTTTGAGAAATTATTGGTTTTATGAATGCATGCCTTAATGTTCTCTCGATATGCATGGTACTGGTAAAACATCAGTTAATTTACTGTCTGAACATATCCAGTGAAGCAAAATTTGCTCCATCTTTGTTACTTATCATTTTCCATCTACGATACTTCTCATGCAGATTTTTGATATAATTGGCTTGGTCTACCAATACATAAAGTTATTGCATCAAGTGTCCCCACAAGAATGGATATTTAAGGAACTGCAGGATACTGGGAACATGGAATTTAGATTTGCAGAGGAGCAGCCTCAGGATGATTATGCCTCAGAACTTGCAGGTTTCTTTTGTTATTGAAATTACACATCTTTTCTTAGACATATTTTAACAGACAGTATCACCAGATCCCCATCATAAAATATATATTTTAGAATATTAAGTTCATGTCCTGTTAACTAATGTCAAGACTTCTATATGTTGCAGGAAATTTACTAATTTATGCAGCAGAACATGTTATTTATGGGTCCTACGCATACAAGATTTGGGATGAGGAATCGATCAAATATGTTCTTGATTTCCTTAGACCAGAAAACATGAGGATTGATGTTGTATCAAAGCCCTCATTTAAGTCAGAAGGTAATATTTCATTGTCTCATGCCAAAAAGGAGGATGCTTCTTATAGAACTATATCTTGTTCTATCTTATTTTTTTGGTGTTCTCAGATTGTGTTTTTTCATTGCATCATTATGGGAAGTGTCTCATAGATGGTCTTTTTGTGTTATCCCTTGTAATTTTATTATTTGTGACTCAGAATGGACCATAATTTCTCTGTGTGTCTCTTTATATGTTAAATCATGCTATAAGCATTTGTTTTCCGGGTTATACTAAGTGAAACAAATTTTAAGCATTGACATTTCCGTGTATTTGTTTTAACTGTTTCAGATTTCCAGTGCGAACCTTGGTTTGGGTCACATTATACTGAGGAAGATCTATCTCCATCTTTGATAGATTTGTGGAAGGAGCCTCCAGAAATTGATGTTTCATTGCATCTCCCAGAAAAGAATGAGTTCATTCCTACTGATTTTTCCATTCGTTCTGATGATCTTGATACTACAGATACAGCTTTTCCGAGATGTATACTGGATGAGCCATTGGTGAAGTTCTGGTACAAACTTGATAATACTTTTAAACTTCCGCGGGCAAATACTTATTTCCGCATCAATCCCAAGGGTGGATATGATAATGTGAAGAGTTGTGTCTTGACTGAACTATATGTATCCCTCCTCAAAGATGAGCTGAATGAGATTGTTTATCAGGTTATTGTCTCATCTCACATGGACTAGTGGACTTTGTGGTTTAGTAATGGCTGGTGCTTAATGCTTTGTTTTGGGGAAGACTCTTGCATTTCGATCATTTTTTTTTGTTGATCTCCCTGTAGTCTGCATCCATGTTTGTGCACTAGAGGGACTTGAATTCTATAGTAACTTATAGTACAGACTTGAAAACTAGAAAATCGTTTTATGTAACTTCCAAATAAAGTACCTGTTGTTACCTTTTATCATATAAGTTATAAATTACAAATGTTTTCTCTCTCCATTCTTGGAAACTCACTTATTTTGATCTTCAATTTAATTTATAATGATAGTCTTCCCCAGCCTTGCGTAGCTAATTTTGAGAACTAAAGAAACGTTTACTGATGTCTATTAAGTGTATACTCAATTTAGTTGAACAATATTGGTCAGGTTGTCCTCATTGACTTATTCTCTGCATGTAGGCTAGTGTTGCCAAGCTGGAAACTTCGGTATCTGTATCGACTGACAAGCTGGAGCTAAAGGTCTACGGTTTCAATGACAAGCTTCCAGCTCTGTTGTCAAAGATTATGAAAACAACCAAAAGTTTCATGCCAACTTCTGATCGTTTTATGGTATGCTTAGCCATTCATCCCTGCTATCCACTCTGTGTCTGGTTTAAGTTTCATATCGATAAGAATACCTTGCTGGATTCGGGCTTGTTTATGACAAAGTTACACTTAACAGGTTATCAAAGAAGATATGGAGCGAAAGTTAAAGAACACCAATATGAAGCCTCTAAGTCACTCTACATACTTGAGAGTGCAAGTTCTGTTCCAGAGATTCTATGATGTTGATGAGAAGTTGCATGTTTTAAGTGGACTGTCTATTTCTGATATGAAGTCATTTATTCCCCAACTTTGGTCCCAGGTATAGTACACACAAACAGTCCAGGATTGTTGATGTCATTTTCTTCCAGTTTCATGTGTAACCATCAAGTAGAGAGTAGTAAGAAATACTTGAGGAATTGGAGATTGGCTGTCAGATGTGATGTCTAGTGATTATATATTGTTGTGTCGTGAAAAAGGATAGAATTATTTCAACTTATCTCCTCTATATGCACAGGTATACATTGAAGGCCTCTGTCATGGAAATTTGTCAGAAAAAGAAGCAATCAGCCTTTCAGATATATTTAAAACAAATTTTTGTGTACAACCACTTCCAATTGAACTGAGGCGCAGTGAACAGTGTATTTGTCTTCCTCCTTCTGCTAACCTCATTAGAGATGTCAGTGTGAAGAATAAGTCTGAAAAAAATTCGGTGATTGAGGTAATCAAAAGTATTAATTATTTATTTTTTGGTTTTCTATATAAATGTGCCTTTGGCTTATGTGTGGCCCTTGGTCTTGATTTCACATTGCAGCTGTATTTTCAAATTGAGCGGGAATTGAGGATCGAGTCCCCCAGATTGAGAGCCCTGATAGATCTTTTCAATGAAATTGTGGAGGAACCACTTTTCAATCAGCTAAGGTAATTTTTTGAGTCTGAGAGTATTACATTTACTCTTATTAGCTAAGGAATTTGTATGTGATATTGTAGTTGGATGAATTTATAATTTGATGTACAGTCTTACGATTGCCTTTATACTTCTGGAAATAGGACGAAGGAGCAGCTTGGTTATACTGTTCATTGTGGCCCACGGGTTACTTGCAATATATTTGGATTTTATTTTTGCGTTCAGTCAGCTGAGTACAACCCAATCTACTTGCAAGGGAGAGTTGAGAACTTTATAAATAGTCTGGAGGAGTTGTTGGTAAGCATTCAAGGTTCCTTTGAAACTGCTAGTTTAAGGGCTTTCACCCCCCTCCCCTCCCCCTCCCTTAATAGCCAAAAGATGATGATAATCATAATCATATGATGATGGTGATTTTTACCCAATCTTTTTTATAAACATTTCATAAGTATGAACTTTAACTGTAGTATACTATGTTTACACTTTTTAAAACCAAGATGACATGCCTATAGGATCTTGCAACTTGAGGTGCCATAATGAAATGTACAAGGCATTTCTAGTTCATGGAAAAATCTCTTGGATCTGATTTTATTCTGTTATGCTCACATACTTGGTGTAACTCGCGTGGTTTTCTTATTGAGCATCTGCAAAATGATATATCATGGTTGTTGGACATGGAATTTCTTATAACTAAAATGTGTTCGCATTTGCAGCAAGGACTGGACGGTGACTCTTTTGAGGATTACAGAGCTGGGCTAATTGCAAAGCTGTTGGAGAAAGATCCATCCCTCCATTATGAAACCAATCGATATTGGTTACAGATTACTGATAAAATGTAGTGTATATATCCTCTCTGCCTGCCGGAATGCTTTGCCTAGACCTTTCTAATGCTTGTGCTCTGACACTTACTCAAATAAATGTTGATCTGCAGGTATATGTTTGACTATACAAAACAGGAGGCAGAACGACTCAGGAGCATTCAGAAGGAGGATGTCATCAACTGGTACAAAACATATTTGCAACAATCATCTCCCAAGTGTCGGAGACTTGCAATTCGTGTTTGGGGATGCAACACAGACTTGAAAGAGGCTGAAGCACGGCCGGAGTCTGTACTAGTCATTGAAGACCTTGCATCCTTTAAGATGTCATCTGAGTTCTATCCAAGCATTTGTTGAAACGTTATAGACAGGTTTCTGAATTTTTGATGGAAACCTAGCATTTTGAGGCCTTATTGTTTACCAGGTTTTATTTGTGTTTATTATAAGCCACCTGGACCATGAAAGTGAAAATCAACATCATTGTAGATACATTCATATAAGAAATTATATTGATTCACTCAATTTTTTAGTGAAATTATATTGCTGGTTTTTGTTTTTTGCCCTTTCCTTTTGGTCTTGGTACTGCAGGTTAATCTCCTTGATGTGATATGGTATGGATTGGATTTGGTGATTCACATCATACTAATGGCCAGTGGTGGAGCCACTTTATAGCATGCAGTGGCAGTGAGTCAGTGACCATGCTTGTTTCTACGTACTAAGACCATATATCCTGTTTCTATGCATGCGTATAAATTCATCGGATGAATCAAGCAAAACATTAGAATTATGCTTTCAGACTCTCAATTGAACTCGATAAAGCAAAAGGCAATGAATTTCCAATCCTCAAAATTCAAAAAAGTAGTTAGTCTTATATGTTAAATAGCTTAAATATCAAGTTACTGATATCATTTTCAAGTATATATTTTCTTTATTGAGATAATCTCAAGCCACAATTGTGCACCATTTCAGCACAATGACCTTCATTCTTAGCTTCTTCACTTTCTAAGTCCTCGTGTCCATGTAAACCACTCGATGAATTGCACCATTACTTGAAAATGGTTTTCAATGCACATAATCAAGCTATTTCAGTTAAATGATAAAGCATCAAAATTTAAGCATTAGACTAGTTAAAAGCATCCGACTTTGGCATTGCATTTCCACCTCAAATAATAACAATGCAATATGTCCCTGGAGCAATAGAAAAAGTGTGATCCAGAACTTGACATTGCATCAACAATCAACATCCATTAACTTGAGATTCAAACAATCATCTCAAATGAGACTCAGTCCTCATTTGTGAACAGACCGTCCGAGTTTATTGCATTTCTTCATTAATAAAAAAAAAAAAAAAAGCAAAAAAACTAAACAGAGTTTCAGAAAAAAAAAATTGCAAATTATAATTCATGCGAGCAACATTAGTAATTTTTTTTTTTTTCAGAAGAGCAAAATTGGTATGTAACCAAAACATAAGAAGGAAAGTCGATCTGAGTTCCGAGAAATCCTACCAAAAACAAAGCTGAGAGCAGAAACTGAAAGCAATTGTTGAATCTGAAGATGATGCGCGGCAGCAACTCAAGAGGTATGCTTTCTTCTCTCTCCGTCAACAATGTCATGGCTTTGTTTCATTCGAGACAAACCCAAACCCATGTAGAGAGAAAACCACCCTCGAAGCCCAAAGTTGAGGAGGATGCCTTGAAGTTGTTCCGTGAAATGCTTCATAGGCGTCCCCTGCCTTCTGTTGTTCGTTTCACTCAGATATTGGGTCAACTTGTCAAATTGAAACATTATTCTGCCGTCATCACTTCGAATAGACAGATGCTTCTCTCTGGAATTGTTATGATCAATACACTCTGTCTATTATCATCAACTGCTATTGCCATTTGAATCAAAATGGGGTTTGGCTTATCTGTCTTGGGAACATTCTTCAAATTGGGTCTTCAACCAAATGTTATTACCTTCAACACTCTAATCAACGGCAGCAGAATCCGGCCAACTTTCGCCAGATTCCTATCACCGGTCGCCTGATTTCGATGACCGGCCGTCGGAATCTGGTAACATGCCGCCCACCGGAATTTGCTGAAAATGTCACCAGAAAGGTTTTTTTTTTTTACCCCAATAGACATCTATTGCCCCCTAATAGAGGGGCAATAGACCTCTATTGCCCCAATAATCTATTACCCCCTAATAGACGTCTATTGCCCCCCAATAGACTTTTCGATTGCCGAAATGAGAACTAATCTTCTTAAAATTACACAAATAAAACTTTGATTAAATAAAAAAAATGAGAGATTACATCAATTTAAAATGTCTATTGGCCCCAATAGACTTTTCAATTACCGAAATGGGAACTAATATTCTTAAAATTACACATATAAAACTTTAATTAAAGAAAAAAAAAAGAGATTACATCAATTTAAAACGTCTATTGGCCCCCAATAGACATTCAATATTTTTTTCATTCATTCTGTCCCATTACTTAAAAAAATAAAATAAAAATAAATAAAAAACTGATTTGCCAGAAAATACTCTGGGCACCCAAGTTAAGAGCAGGACAAAAACCACTGGAGCTCGCCACCGATGTCTCTCACCTGTAAAAAAAAATGATTTGGGCGGATGCAGCTTCTCTTTCTCCTTCTTCTTCTTTCGAACATATTCTCGAAGTCGAGCACAACTTCTCGATGTTCAAGGAGGAGACTGGTTCGGGGAATATCTAAACCACACCACTAGCCCATAGTTTAGCTGGCCGGACATGAACCGGGGATCCCCACTTCCAAAATTCCTGAAATCAGACTCAAATCTCGCCGGAGATTATTGTTCTGCGGTGGGCTGCCATGGAATTGAGGCGAAAGAGGCTCATCCTTGTGATCGAGGTTGGCTCCGGCCTCCCCCAGAACTTGGATGCAAGGCTCGGATCCCAAACCTGCGACTAACAGAAGAGCTGTGCGGTTGTGGAGTCAACTGTGTCAACATCGCGGTCGCCGTCGGCGGGGAAGGCTTTGAAGCAGTCTAATGCAGCTCCTCGACTCATTGGAGATCGGAGGATCAAAATTCCAGAGGCATTCCTCGACTCACCAGATCTGATTCGAATTAGAGAAAAGGCATTGTTGGAGGAGGTGGAATCGGAATTTGGAGGGGAGAGACCGGAATCGGATTTTGAAGGGGGGAGAGAGAGAGATCGGGGAGAGAGAGGAGAGAGGAGATAGGAGAGTGGCATCAAGTGTAATTTATTAATTAGATTAAGGTTAGAATTGTCATTTTGCTTCATTTTGGGTTAGTGAGAATAAAAATTTGTTGCTTGGGTAAGTGAGACATTTTTCGTTGATTTTGGTGCTTTGAGTCAAGAACCCTAAATTATATGTCCCAAGAACAATAGAAAAAGTGTGACTCAAACCTTTAGGCCATCTCTAATCCTGGGCTAAGGGGTTGATATAGCCCAAAAAACACCATTTTCCATCTCCAACCTAAGACTATGCTATAACAAAAAACTGATTTAGGGGACTAAAAGGGCCAAGGGCTGGGCTAAACTAAATGTCCATGGACTTCTTATTCGTGGGAACCGCGCTGGTGACCCAAAATTCTAATCAACAAAATTAATGGCTAAGATTAAAGGGCAAATAATACAATAAAATAGTATTTAAACTTATAATCATAAAGGATTGGAGATGATAGCAATTATAGCATTTACTATTTACATGAATAGTAATTATTGAGGGCTAAAACAGCTAGAGATGGCCTTACATTGCATAAACAACCAACGTCCATTATTCTTTGTAATTATTTTCCTTAATATATATATATATATATATATTATATATTTATGTGTGTGTGTGTATCAGAGTTTCAGAAAAGAAAATTTCAAAATTTAATTGTGAACGAAATATAGGAAGGAAAAGGCACAGAAATCGGATCAGAAACAAAGCTGTGAGCAAAGCAACCGTTGAATGTGAAGATGATGCGCAGCCGCAGCACAAGAGGTATGCTTTCTTCTCTTCCCTCTACTCATCTTGCTGTTCCACTTGCACTCATCAACAATTTCATATCTTTGTTTCATTCGAGAGGAACCCATCGACCCAATATTATTGTGAGTAATGTTGAGGATGCCTCCATGTTGTTCCATCAAATGCTTCACTCCCGTCCTCTGCCTTCTTCCGTTGTCCCTTTCACTCAGATATTGGGTCAACTCGTCAAATTGAAGCACCATTCGGCTGTCATCCCTCTCTTTAAACAAATGCTTCCGCGTCGAATTGTTCCTAATCACTAATCACTAATCGATGAAGCAATGGACCTCTTCTCGGAAATGATTACCAGAGGTATTGCTCCAAACGTCGTTACTTACAACTGTTTGATTCAAGGAGTTTGCAATTTAGGCCAGTGGAAACAAGCTACGAGGTTGTTGAACGAAATGGTGAGTAAAGGTATCTTTCCAGATGTCCGCACCTTCAATATCTTGGTTGATGCTCTTTGTAAGGAAGGGATGGTCGTGGAAGCCAAAACTGTGGTTCAAATGATGATTCAAAGACATATTGAACCTACTGTCGTTACATACAACTCACTTATGGACGGTTACTGTTTGCGAGGAGCAATGGATGAGGCAGGACAAGTTTTTGATCTTATGATTAGCAAGGCCTCCATGGTTGATGTTCGGAGTTGTAACATATTGATTAACGGATATTGCAAGGCTAAAACGGTTGATAAGGCTCACGAGATTTTCAAGGAAATGCGTCGTATGGAACTTGTTCCCGATACCATTACTTATAACACTCTTATTGATGGTCTTTTCAAAATGGGGAGAATTCAAGAAGCAGAAAAGCTGTTCTCTGAGATGCTAGGTTGTGGACAGCTTCCAAACCTTCGAACTTACACTGTGATACTTGATGGCCTGTGTAACAACCAGCAACTTTCTATGGCAATAGAATTGCTTAAAGAAATGGAAGCCAACAAAGTAGAACTTAATGTCGTAGTTTACACTCTTGTTATTGAAGGTTTGTGCAAAGCTGGAAAAATTGAATCCGCAAGAGATCTCTTCTGTGGTTTGTCGTCAAAAGGAGTTCAGCCTAATGTCAGAACATACACTGTAATGATTCATGGACTTTGTCATCATGGTTTAATAATTGAAGCAGAAAAGTTGCTGAGAGAAATGGGAGGGAAAGGATGTTTTCCAAATGATTGCACCTATAACACCATTATCCGAGGGTTGTTAAATAACAATGAGACGTCATGGGCTACGAGACTTATACAAGAAATGATTGAGAGGGGTTTCTCTGCAGATGCATCAACTATGGAATTGATTGTTGATTTATTGTCGAAGGATATAGTAGATCCGGCTTTGTTGCAGCTGTTAAAAGATTCACGATAAAGTTGGTTTGAACTCTATTAAGCTCAGGTATGTCAATTTCTTCACTGCTCCAAAGTTTTTTATTTCCTGTTTTTTATTTCATAAATTAGATTCAGAATTATTTAGACTCTCGTTGATACAAGAGTAGGATTTGCTCCTTCCACTTGCCTAGTTTATTATTGGTCTTGGCCTTAGTATTGCAACAACAGTTATGAGTTATGACCTTAGATTTCTATTAATGGTCTTAAATCTAAGCTGCCACTGTGCAGTTAAGTATGTGCTTCTCAGAAGAGAAAGCTTATATCTTGCACTTATTTGGGGCATTAAATGATGATTTCCATTTGAGTTTTTGGCGTCCCATGGTAGCTAGCCACCTTTTTTTCTTGCTTGTTACTATTTTAGGAAGGCTTTATAGCAGCTTCTTGGTTATCTGCAGTCGTACTTTCTTTGCCGCATATGATGCAGTTTTCTGTTGATAACTGCTTACAAGTTTCAGGTTATTTATGGTATGTATTTGTGTAGATTCAGAAGTTTGAACTAGTTGGCTGAAGCTAACTCTTGGAACTCAACGTGTAAGCTTGCTTGATTGGTAAACTAGAACCTGACAGGCATGGGAATGGTTCTTAGGAATTGTATGGAGACCTTTTAGAGGCATTTATATTCAAATATCATTTTGGGTCTTGTATGAATCTGGAAATGTAAAAAAACTTCCCTCTTTAATCATATATATCTGCTTCCACTTACCTAACAGCGGGAGGTTCAATCTAGTCTACATAGTTGACAGTGAGGCATTGAGTAAATTCTTAACCTGTTACTAGTCTGCATATGCTATTCTTCTTGTATTCATCAAGTTCCCATTGAAAAAGGATCCACACTAGAAAAATGAGCTATTTGACCTTGTTGTTCCCTGAATCAAAGGAAACAATTAATTAAAGAACAACAATTTCAGTTCGCTGTCCCTCCATGCTGTGTTGAATGTTTTTATGTCCTTTTTCTTCGCTCGTCATGTTTACAGAATTGTAAGCGTGTTTTTATTATCACTACATGATGCAGGACAAGTAGCAAAAGAACTGTAGAACTAGGGTTTATTTGCAGCAGTCTTGATTGTTAGAAAGAAAAGGGATTTAGAATAAGAAACTTCAGAAGAAAAGGGATAGAACTACTAGCATCACACCAGTAGGGTTTCTAGGCATCACACCTAGAGAACTTAGGCATCACACCTAAGGTTAGGCTGCATCACACAAACCTGGAGAGAAGCAAAAGCTTTCAATTTTTATTAACTCAAATCTGAAAATAAAAGACTACAAAGGCCTCTATATATAGGGAGGCTAAGATAATTCTAGAATAACTAGGAATATCCTTAAAGAATCCTAAAGAAATAATCCTAATAATTATAAGAATCCTAATAATAATAACCTAGATTTATTTGAACTACTTTCCAAATCCTGACTAAAAATATTCTGGTCGTATTCTTCATCACTACAGTTGGCAATTACTTCAGCCAACCCTTCTGTTCTCCTTTGTCTGTGCTTTTAGGAAAATGTAATAATTCCCTGTGCAGCGTTTTGCTGGAACAATCCCTTTGTTATTGGTAGTCATATTATGTATGCCTTCATGTTCGCTCTGTTGTTTCTAAAGCTCCTTTTCTGATGTACCAGAGTTATTTCTGCACTTTTTAATATTTCTTGGGCAATCCATGGTCCTTTTTGTAACTCGAGCAATTCAGGAGATGAGGGATGCGGTTCATGACTTGTATACGCTATGCCCACCGGTTGCAACGTCACAATTTGTTTTTTTTCTCTCTCTCTCTCTCTCAAAGAGAGGAGTTGAACAGTGATTCAATACAGTAGTCTTGCTGGTGTTTTCAAGTGATTTGAACAATCATGGCTACTTGTTGGCAGTCATTGTTTTTGCATACATTGTGATTTGCTTCAATTTTCGCTTCACCTAAATGATACGGGAACTGGCTGTTCATTGTCATTCTCACATTTAGCATCCTTTATTTTCTTTGTTTTTAGTGGCAAGGTTTTGCATTTTCTTTGTTGAGCTATACATAAATCCCAATCTGTGTCATCTATTGAGTTCAGAAAGTGGGTTGCATCATGGGGTAATAAGCATGTCCTTTGGGATCAAAATATATTGGTCAAAAATAATTTTGATCTGTCATTTATGACTCATAACTGCAAAACATGAGTGGTAAGTGCATCACAATCAGTTTTGCCTTATACTGCCCTATCATCTCCAACATGCATTTAGTCAATTTTAACCAGTTCATGTCATCTATTGGCTTCTATTCTAATTCAATGGATGCCGCAAGATTTAGGACACTTGAGACGCCAAAAAGAGGAAATATTCTAATTCTGATTGTTAACTCCCAATTAAAATTACCATTAGCAGCTATCACTCAGTTTTGTCAACCCAAGTTTTTGCAGACTAGAGGGTGAGCAGGGATAGATGTAGTTGAAATATAGAACTTGGGTAAAGTACAGAGAAGCTTTAGCGATGTACTATTAGTGGAGATTGTTTCCTTTGAACTTTTAGGTGAAAATGTCCAAAATAATGGACGGCATATATTCTGCTTTACTCTGTTTTATGGGTAATAGCATCATAATGGTTGGTTGTAACAACTTTCCTTCTCTCTATTAGAGCTCCAGTAATGTCTACATTGCTCATAGTTCACTTGAAATATTTGGTTCTTGTTATGATCTTTACCTCGGACTTGAAATTGATGTAATTGAACCATTGTGCACATCACCTGCAGGTTCCAAGATACTAGAGTTGGACTTCATCAGAAGAGTTGTAGCACCCCTGCAATGGTGATAGGTACTGAATGCTGATATCCATGGTGGCATGTGCTTGTAACTATTCATTTTTTAAGATGGGCTACCAACCAAAAGTATAATTGTTGTACTAATTAGATTGTAATTGAGCTCTTTTTGTTTCTTATTATACCGTGAGGCTGATGTCTAGTTGATAAACAGACACTGAACAAAACTTGGTCATGTGATTGGATTGGTTTCTGTAATCCAGCTTTGTTCCCGCTGTTAAAAGATTCATGATAAAGTTGATTTGAACATTTGAAACAGATCATTTTCGTAGTATGAAAACCTTGGATGTACTATTTACATTACCTATCTTTTAGTATCGTCATTTCCTAAATCAAATAGCATTGTAGCAATGTCATATCCTTATCCTTATAACTTGGAAGTTCCATTGCTATTGACTAATTCTAGCTAGATTGATAATAGCTAGTTATATGGTGCTCCCCTAATCAGTAAGATTTATGTATATGCATATTCTTATTAGGAAAGAAGCTCATTGATTATTTTACAGTGTGTATGGAGATCTTTATCTTACAGGTAGTAGTACATATTAAACCTCGATGATGTTTTAATATTCTCTTTGGTAGTGCACCTGAATGTCGTTTTGCTATTGCCATATCGTGATATCTGTCATGTAAGTTGGTAAGGGAGGCTCACGTAGATACAGAGCATCCCTCTCAAGCATGTAATTTTATTTCTCAGATAATTAGTTATGATCTACTTGGCACTTTCTCAGCAAGTAACATATGCTTTATACAAGTTAAAGAATGCCGGTTAATAATCGAACAGGAACTGGAAAGTATCGGTAGGGAGCCGGATGAGTAAATGATTTTTGTGTTGGTTGTATTCTACAAAGATATTCATCCTGTGGTGAGGTGCAGAAAGAACCTTGGTAATCCATTTATAGTGAGATTACGAGGAATGATAGTGCTGGAGGTGGGCAGAATGAAACAAAACCTACCAGTCTATACTTTAAGGAGTCTATTAGCTGCTACCAACAATTTCTATGAAGCTAAGAAACTAGGAGAGGGAAGGTTTGGCCCTGTTTATAAGCTGCAACACTTCCACACTACTGCTCTTCATGATTCTAGTAGTTCCCTCAGATTCGTAAGAAGTTATTCTCTTTGTCTCAGATTACCTTTCTTTAATAGGGGATTTTGCCTGAAAATCAAGTAGCCATGAAGAGACTGTCAAATTAGTCCGGACAAGGATATAAGTAGTTAGTTCATGAATGATTTAAAGCTTATAGCCAAGCTTCAACATACGAATCTTATCAGGCTCTTCGGTTGCTGCATTGAAGAGGAGGAATTGATATTGATCTTAGAGTACATGCCGAATCCAAGTTTGGACAAATTTTTGTTTGGTGTTTTCTCAATACTTCTAAGATTAATTCTTTGATCATACTCGTGATTTAGTTGAGAAAGTCTTTCTTAATCGTTTGTCCAATCAGATACATCTGTAAATACAAAATTGGATTGGAGTAAACGCTTTCAAATTGTAAAAGGTATTGCTGAAGGGGTACGTATTTTTTATCCACAAGCACTCGAGAGTCCAGATTCAAAATCATCCACAGGGATCTAAAAGCTAGTAATGTTTTGTTGGATGGAGAAATGAGTCCCAAAATTTCCGACTTTTGAATATCAAAGATTTTCGAGATGAATCAAACTAAAGTAAATACCAATAGGGTTGTCGGAACGTAGTACGTATTTGTAGCAAATGGTTTCAATCATTTTACTGACGGTATCACAAAATTATGAGAGTTTGGTCTGGTGATTTGTATGAGATTGTATTGGATATTTCTTTGAAGGCAAATTTCATTAATCTGGTGATACATTGTTCATGAGAATCTGTTCTAGCCGAGTAGGACACGGCTTACAAGTTTCAGGTTATTTATGGTATGTATTTCGGTAGATTCAGAAGTTTGAACAAGTTGGCTGAAGCTAACTCGTGGAACTCTAACCTGTAAGGTTGCTTGATTGGTAAACTAGAACCTGACAGGCACGGGAAGAGTTTTTAGGAGACCTTTTAGAGGCATATTCAAATATCATTTTGGGTCTTGTATGAATCTGGAAATGTAATAAAACTTCCCTCTTTAATCATATATATCTACTTCCACTTATCCAACAGCAGAAGGTTCAATCCTAATCTACATAGTTGACGGTGAGGTATTGAGTACATTCTTAACCAGTTAACCTGTTACTAGTCTGCATATGCTATTTTTCTTTATTCATCGAGTTCCCATTGAAATAAGATCCACACAAGGAAAATGAGGTATTAGAGGCCTGCAGAGCAGGCTTGTTGCTAGCCATTTATCAAGGGTGGAAGGAGGTAGAAGTTGAAGGTGATTCCTCTGTTCTGATAAATGCTTTGAACCAACAAGTGGAAGATTTTCTAAGGTTAGTCAGAATATTGATGATTGTAAAGATGATATGCATGTTTTGATGTTATTGTGATTTGACATATTTTAGAGAAGTAAATAGTGTGGCAGACAGATTAGCTCATTTTCTAGTTTGGGTCATGTTGTTGACTTTCTATTAGATGAGACTCCTGATTTTGTTCAGGATGTCTTCTATATGGATCTTTGTAAAGCTTATGATAGCGTTCGGACTCGGATTACAAGTGTTATGCTCCCTTGATGCGCAATATTATAATAAATAACAATATGGGCGTGGGGATTAACTTGATTTTCTATCGAAAGATAATAATAAGAGTTAGAGGGGTCAACAAGGACTTTACAAGTAATGTTAAGCAAAAAAATTAAGTTATATGGGTCATTTTGCACATCGAGGGAGCGTATTGCCTGTACCACAAAATTCAAAAAAATTAGTTGGTCTTATATGGTAAAGAGCCTAAATATCAAGTTACTGATATTATTTTCAAGTATATGTTTTTTATATTCAGATAATCTCAAGCCACAAGTGTGCACCATTTTAACACAATGACCTGCATATGTACTTTCTAAATCCTCATGTCCATTTAAATCACTCAATAAATTGCATCATTCCTTCAAAATAGTTTCCAATGCACATAATAAGACCGTATCATTTGATGACAAAGCATCAAAATGTGAGCATTAAATCTCTACTTTGATAAAATTTGACGAAATTTCTTTATCATCTAGTTATATCAATTCATTTGTCTAGACCTAGAAAATCATATACATGATCCCATACCTTACTTGTCCAAAAATCTAAAGACTCAAAATTCGGCACCATATCTCCACTTAAAAGAGTAAAATATATGTCCCGAGAACAATAGAAAAACTGTGACCCAGAACTTCACATTGCATCAACAACCAACATCCATTAACTTGAGATTTAAACAAATCCTCATTTCATTTGTGAACAGACTATCCATGTTTATTGTGTTTTCTCATTAATAAAAAATAAATAAAAATAAAAAACTAAACAGAGTTTCAGAAAAGAAAAATTGCCAAAATGTATTTCATGTGAGCAAAATTGGTATATAGAACTAAAATATGAGAAGGAAAGTAATTGTTGAGAGCAGAAACGCAAAGTAATTGTTGAATGTGAAGATGATGATGTTCAGCCGCAGCTCGAGAGGTATGCTTTCTTCTCTTGCTGTTCCCCTCGTCAACAATTTCATGGCTTTGTTTCATTCGAGACAAACCCATCTAGGAAATCGACCCAAAGTTGAGGATGCCTTGAAGGCGTTCCATGAAATGCTTCACTCCCGTCCTCTGCCTTCTGTTGTCCGTTTCAGTCAGATATTGGGTCAACTTGTCAAATTGAAACACTATTCTGAAGTAATCTCTTTGAATAGACAGATGGGTCTCATCGGAATTGCTCCTGATATTTATACTCTCTCTATTCTTGCCAATTGCTATTGTCATTTGAATCAAATGGGGTGTAGCTTATCTGTCTTGGCCCACTTCTTCAAATTGGGTCTTCAACCAGACGTCTTGACCTTCAACACTCTGATCCACGGCTTTGTTCTCCACAATCAAGTGCCTGAGGCTGCACGAATTTTCAGACAAATGGTGGAGGGAGGTCACTGTAAGCCCGATGTTATTACTTTCAGCACACTAATAAAGGGACTTTGCATGAGGGGTGACAACAGTGCTGCCATTGCTTTACTTCGGAAGATGGAAGAAACAGGATGCGAGCCTAACGTAGTTTCCTATAGCACCATCATCGACAGTCTTTGCAAGGATACACAAATCGATGAAGCAATGAACTTCTTCTCAGAAATGATTAGTAGAGGTATTGCTCCAAACGTCGTTACTTACAACACTTTGATTGACGGAGTCTGCAAACTAGGCCAGTGGAAACAAGCTACAAGGCTGTTGGATGAAATGGTGAGTAAAGGTATCTTTCCGGATCTCCTCACTTTCAATGTCTTGGTTGATGCATTTTGTAAGGAAGGGATGGTTGTGGAAGCCAAAAGTGTGGTTCAAATGATGATTCAAAGACATATAGAACCTAATGTCGTTACGTACAACTCACTTATGGACGGTTACTGTTTGCGAGGAGAAATGCACGAGGCAAGACTAGTTTTTGACCTTATGATTAGCAGGGGCTCCATGGTTAATGTTCGGAGTTGTAGCATATTGATAAATGGATATTGCAAGGGTAAAAAGCTCGATAAGGCTTACAAGATTTTCAAGGAAATGCCTCGTATGGAACTTGTTCCCAATACCATTACTTATACCACTCTTATTGATGGTCTTTGCAAAGCGGGGAGACTACAAGAAGCAGAAAAGTTGTTCTCTGAGATGCTAGGTTGTGGCCAGCTTCCAAATGTTCAAACTTACGCTGTTTTAATTGATGGCTTGTGTAACAATCAGCAACTCTCTATGGCAATAGAATTGCTTAAAGAGATGGAAGCCAACAAAGTAGAACTTAATATTGTAGTTTACAATCTTGTTATTGAAGGTTTGTGCAAAGCTGGAAAAATTGAATCCGCAAGAGATTTTTTCTGTGGTTTGTCATCAAAAGGAGTTCGGCCTGATGTGAGAACATACACTATAATGATTCAGGGCCTTTGTCATCATGGCTTAATAATTGAAGCAGAAAAGCTGCTGAGAGAAATGGGAGGGGAAGGATGTTCTCCAGATGGTTGGACCTATAACACCATTATCCGAGGGTTGTTAAATAACTGTGAGACATCATGGGCTATGAAACTAATTCAAGAAATGCTTGAGAGGGGTCTCTCTGCAGATGCGTCAACAATGGAATTGATTGTTGATTTATTGTCGAAGGATATAGTAGATCCGGCTTTGTTGCAGCTGTTAAAAGATTCACGATAAAGTTGATTTGAACTCTATTATGCTCAGGTATGTCAATTTCTTCACTGCTCCAAAGTTTTTAATTTCAGTTGCTGTTTTTTATTTCATTAATTAGATTCAGAATTATTTAGACTCTCTGTGATACTAGAGTAGTATTTGCTCCTTCCACTTGCTTAGTTTATTATTGGTCTTGGCCATAGTTTGCAACTACAGTTATGAGTTATGACCTTAGATTTCTTTTAATGGTCTTAAATCAAGGCTGCCACTGTGCAGTTAAGTATATGCTTTTCAGAAGAGCAAGCTTGTACCTTGCACTTATTTGGGGCTTTAAATAATGATTTCCATTTGAGTCTTTTGGCGTGCCATGGTAGCTAGCTGCCTTTTTTTCTTGCTTGTTACTGTTTTAAGAAGGCTGTAAAGCAGCTTCTCTGTTTTCTGCTGACTTAGTTTGTTTGCGTATATGATGCAGTTTTTCTGTTCATAATTGCTTACAAATTAAAATGGTATGTATTTGTGTAGATTCAGAAGTTTGAACTAGTTGGCTTAAGGTAACTCTTGGAACTCAACCTGTAAGGTTGCTTGATTGGTCAACTAGAACCTGACAGGCACAGGAAGGGTTCTTAGGAATTGTATAGAGACCTTTTAGAGGCATCTTCAAATATCATTTTGGGCCTTGTATGAATCTGGTAATGTAATAAAATTCCATCTTTAATCGTAAATATCTACTTCCACTTACCTAACAGCAGGAGGTTCAATCTAGTCTACATGGTTGGCAGTGAGGCATTGAGTAAGTTCTTAACCTGTAACTAGTCTGCATATGCTATACTAGTATACTTCTTGTATTCATCAAGTTCCCATTGAAAAAGGATCCACACAAGCAAAATGAAGTATTAGACCTTGTTGTTCCCTGAATCAAAGGAAACAATCAATAAAAGAATAACAAATTTTAGTTATTCAAAGAAAGGATCTGAACAGTGATTCAAAACAGAAGTCTTGCTGATGTTTTCAAGTTATTTGAATAATCATGGCTACTAGTTGGCGGAAATTGTTTTTGTATATATTGTGCTTTGAACCAATTTTCTCTTCATCTAAATGCTGGCATCTAAAGCAAGGACTGGATCATGATTTCTTTGGGACATACTGGGCTGGGCTAATGGCAAAGCTATTGGGGAAAGATTTAATATGAAACCAAACGATTTTGGAGTCAGATAACCCAAAAAAGTAGTGCATAACTGTATCCTCTCTGCCTGCTACAATGCTTTGTCTAGACTCTGATCCCTTGAGCTTTCCGATGCTTGTGCTCTGACGCTTATTCGAATAAATGTTGATATGCAGGTATATGTTTGACTCTACAAAACAGGTAGCAGAACAACTCAGAAGCATTGAGAAGGAGGTTGTCATCAGCTGATACAAAACATTTTTACAACAATCATCTCCCAAGTGTCCGAGAGTTGCAATTCGTGTTTGGGTTGCAACACAGACTTGAAAGAGGCTGAAGCACGGCCGGAGTCTCTCGAAGTCATTGAAGACCTTGCAGCCTTTAAGATGTCATCTGAGATCTATCATAGCATTTGTCGAAAAATAACAGACGATTTCTGAATATTTGATGGGAAATGAACAGTTAGAAACATTTTTGGTCTTAATTTCTTGTGTGTACCAGGTTTTATGTGGGATAATTATAATCCACCAGGAAGATGAAAGTGAAAATCAAAATCATTCACCAATCACCATTATGGTGAGGGATTGCAGATAACTTAATTGATTTATTCGATCTGTCAGTGAAATCGTACTGCTGGTATTGTTTTTTTGTTTTTGTTTTTTTCTTTTGTTGAGGTTAATCTCCTTGATGTGATATGGTTTGAAAGTACTTCAAATATTGGTTTATCTGATCATTTCCTATGGAAATGGCTTCAGGTAAAACTTGACCCTCACACAACCTATGAGTATCAAAATTAGTCCCAAATATCAAAAGTTTTCCTTTGAAATGCACACATGGTAGGGTTTGGATTTGGTGATTGTGATGCATCTCCATATAAGCTAATGTAGGGTTGTATTGTGGGCTCTGAAACAATACCATGTTCTTATTTTCCCCTACTAGAAAACAGTTCCTTAAAATCTGCATCGGGAGGTCTATTCTCTTACCAAGAAACTCATAGACAAGCCCTTGTGAAGGGCACTTTCAAAGACTCCTAACTAATTAATTAGAAAGGATATTCATATCCATATGCCCCCTTGTCTGTTTTGGCTAATCCAGTCTCCCCACAAATTCTGTTCCCGCCCAACATTTTCTCAAAAATAATAATAGCATTGAAATTTTGGCATAAAAAGAAAGAAAAGTCTGTATTGTATGGTTCAAATTGTTCAAATCCCTTCTCCTAGATTCCTTCTGTGGGGTATTATTATTGTTGTTATTCAGCTAATTAAGGCTCAGCCATGTGTGGTGTTGGTGTAGTTCTTTCTCCATTAAAGAGCCGGTTAATATGAAAATATAATTAGACAGAAGGGCTGTAATGAAAAATCCAAAATCCTATAGATTTACCAAATACTAAAGCATGTTATTATAGGTAAAAATGCATGAAGCAGGCTTTGAGAATCAAGATCCTACGACAATCTGGAAAAATATGGTTTTAGAATCAGGATCATTGAGCAATCTGCATTGAAGATTGCTCCCTGCATTCTACCATAAATTAATCTAAATAAAAGACCCAAACCCAACTCAAATATTCTCTTCAGGAGAGGACAAGAACAAGATGTGTATCTATAAAAATATTGAAGCCAAGCGAGTCAGGTTTTGACATGGGACAAAAACGAAGGCTTAAGATGCTTCCTCAACTTCAATTCTTCCTAGATTACAAAATTTTACAAAGTTCAAAGATATTGATGAAAAATGGTGCATGAACACTTTCCATGTGCGTCTAGGATAATAGGACAGATCTGTTCATATATATCTCCAACCTCAGACATCTCTTACAAATAATATAGTTTTTCATTATTTATTTTGCGGTGCAAGTCCAAAAGCTAGCAGAAATGGATACGACTCAACCATAATGAAAGGTTGCAAACAAGAGTAATAAATATTTGCTGCTCATGATCCAAACAACCAACAGAAGTGAAAATTTTGCAGAAAACAAATCCAAATACGCCGACAGCAAAAGCAGTGAATCTCTATTTGCACCATTAAATCCTTAGAGTGGAACTTATAATAAAATCCTGATTCATGAAATCTCAGGACCAACCCTGAGTGCATGCATCCAAGTGTGGGGTTTTAAGTACTTTTAACGCAAAATTTCTCAGTTAAATACTAGTGATAATGAACCACCAGCGTCCTTCCTTCTTTGACATCTGTAGATTATTGAGCCACACAACTCCAAACATACGACTGTAGATTGTTGTTCACTATATTAGTAAATGAACCACCTCTTATGCCTGCATGTGTTATAAATGGTCACGTCCCTTGCCATTTTTAGCTTGTGTCGAACCACATAACTCAAACATGTAGAACGATGAATGCTAAAATATCCTTCTTTCACAAATGTAAAGCCCACTTACAGAAAATTGGATTATCTATACTACATCTGTACGTGATTACTGCAATCACAAACAAAACGTACAATAGGGTTCTCTAGAGAAAGACATTAATAAACAAAAACTGTAATCTCATTAAGGGTTCCCTCTGCAATGTACAACTGCTGGCAGCTTAATTAGTAGCTAGGTTGATATTGTTGGAGAGGAAAAATTTCACATTAGAAAAGTAACAAATAAAATATAACTTATAAGTAGGTAGATCTCACCTAATTGTACCAAGACCTTTTGTGATTAAAACCCAACACCTATCGGGTGGTTAAGTTGAGACAGTATCAGAGCGGGTCCCCAATTATCATGTGCTCGAATTTGGCTTCCTTATATTGCCGTCAGAAAATTTTGATGTGGTTTGTTATATTTGCCGCCGGAAAATTTCGACGTGGTTTGATATGAGACTTGTGTCTCAATTTTCAATGTGGGAATTAGATTGTTAATTAATTTCACGTGCAGACCTATAGAGCTAGGTTGCACGTGAGGGGGCGTGTTGGAGAGGAAAGATCCTATATTGGAAAAGTGACAAATAAAATATAACTTATTGTTGAAGAATATTGACATTTGTGCGCCTCATCAAAATAGGATTAGTTCTATGATTGTAATAGGAGAGAAGGTTTTAAAATTCATAGTCCTATTCGGAATAGTTTTCCTTGAATCATTAGTTTATGCACTTTGTAATCCCTATATATAGGGCTCCTATTATCAACAGTGGAACACACAATTCTCTCAACAATCTCTCTCAATTATCTCATTCTTAAACACGTTATCAGCACGAGCCCTAACCACAAAAACTAGAAAAAAAAAAAAAAAAAAACCCTCCGCCGTGAACTTTGCTTCCACCTAGCCCATGCTAGCCCTACCGTCGCTGCCATCCTCAACTGCCGCTACCTCCGCCTGTCCTGCAGCACACCCGTGAGACTTCGCTGCCCCTGCAGCCTTCTCGGCTAGTCAAACAGCCAACCAAACCAGCCACATCTCAGACAAGCAGCAGCAACTCTCGGCCAAGCTTCATGCAGCCTTCGGCCACCCTTCCTAGCCCCGTTTCGCAGCCCCAAAACATCTCCAAAGCTCAAGAAACAAGTGTTCAAGCCCCGACTCAAACAAGTAAGTATTTAAGATTAAAGTTCCGACTTTTTGTCTTTAAATTTTTTTTCTTTTCTCGGGGACTTTCAACCTCCCTTCTTCTACATCCCACCTTTCTTATAACATGGGTTCGATTCTTTGAAAAGTGGAATCGTGGGGATTCACACTAAACGAACTAAGAGCGTTGGTAAAACTTCGGACTAAGAGCGTCCGTAAGCATTGATTTATGACCATATAAACATCATTGTTTCAGTCTAATCTAAAAATTCTTGGAAATCGATTTCTTGGTAGCATAGCTCAGAAATCTTATTATTTTTTAGTTTTCATGGAAGCATTGACTCTGAAACTAATCTATTTCTTCTTCTTATTTTCAGGATGTCAAAATCGAAGCTCGACTTTTCTATGCTTGATTCAACTGGCTCGGAATACCATAGTTGGGTCACGGATGTTGAGAACCATCTCACTTCAAAAGGGATCCTACCCATAATTCAGGCACCAAACCCTGAGCTCATATTTGAGCTTACGGCTACAAATAACACCACTGCCTCATCTTGATGAGACGTCATATGGATAAATCACTCCGACTTGAAGGTTCAATGGAGCAATCTACGATTCGCAGACTTCAAGTTCGTCTATGAATATAATTTAGAAGCTCTACACTTCAAAACCATGTTAGAGTTCTGTGGACAGCCCGTCACAGAACAAGAGCTAATTGAGAAAACTCTCTCCACCTTCCCTGTCTTAGTAATTTTGATATCACAGCAATACAGAGGTGAGTACAATGCTGAACAGATCACGAGGTTTCATCAGCTAATTAATGTCATGTTTGTAGCTGAGAAACATGATAATATCCTAGTGAAGAATTATAATTCAAGGCCCGCTGGGACTAAGAGCGTTCACGAGGCAAATTATAATAATGCAACCAAAGGAGGGTGCAAGGAGCGGAACACTAAAATTAAGGGACAAAACGGACATGTAGGTCCATACAACCGCCCTACAAAGGAAGGTAATTGTCAAAATGAAGGACTGACATGTGGCAATACATGGCAACATGGGAGAAGTGGCCGTGGGGCTTCAGGACGTGGAGGAGCCACCCAAGGCCGTGGTAATGGCTCCAATTCTTCTAGGGGACGCCAACCAAGTGCAAATAATGCACCTCAATTAAAGGGAGGCAATCACAATGACGTGTGTCATCGATGTGGATCAAGTGAGTATTGGTTCAAGCAATGCAATGCAAGCAACCAATTAGCTGCACGATACAAGGCATATAGGGACCTCTAAGAGCAAGAAGTCTATCTTGCCGAAGAAGGAGATGATGGTGATGACAATGATGTCAACCTCATAATAGCGGACTTCAAATCTGACAAAGAAATGCACAAGGATGCCGCAGATTTTGATTAGTGTAGTCCTTTATTTTTCCAAGAATTATGTAATGGCAATTATGCCTTAATCAATAAAATGACTTTTTGTATTAGCTCTTTCTTACTAGGCTCATCCAAGAGTAATTGCGATGTCTAGGAAAGGTTTGAACTGAGAGAACGGTTTTAAAGTGAGCACAGCTCCACTAAAATCTCGCCTTACCTTACTTGGTCACAACCAAATTGGAGTTACCGAACGGATTGAGTGACTACAATTTGTCTAAAGTTTGATTTTTATTTTGGATTAGATTTTGGTCAAGAAACTTTGCTGTAATCATTGGCTATTTTATTAATAAAGTATCGATTTATTTTTTGAATGTCTTGGACATATTTTAATTTCGAACTTTATTATTTTTCAATATGTTTCCCGAAGAGCTAGAGTGCCTTGTGGATAGTGCAACTACACATACAATACTTTGAAATAGGCAATTGTTCCTATGGATGATGCCTACTCAACCTTCTGTGACTACAATGGCTGGATCATCTAAATTGATTCATGGTAGAGGACCAACCCAATTTATGTTGCCAAATGACGCAAATATTAATGTCACCGAAGCTCTTTATGCTCCTAGGGTTGAAAGAACCCTATTGAGCTTCAAAGATATAAGAGCCAATGGTTTTCATGTGGAAACACATTGTGAGAATGGACAAGAGTTCCTTTGCATCACCTCTAATGACTACAGACATAAAAGAGTTTTAAAGAAACTTATGTGTCAATCTAGTGGGTTATATGCAACCACTATTCGAATCATTGAATCCAACCATGTCATAAGGGATGACTTATGAGATTCCGACACATATAGGCTTTGACATGACCGTTTGGGACATCCAAGTCTTGATATGATGTTCCGAATATTAAAGACTTCACAAGGACATCCATTATTCAGAACGAAAAGAAGTAAAACTCGAAATTTGGACCATGAAGGAGCCCCTGCGCCTCACGGCGCCGTTCGCATGTATATCAGGCCATCCTTGGCTGGTGCCACCGTGCCCCTGCGGTCACAATGTGGCATTGACGCCACATGTGCTCCGTTGTCTCCAATCTCTACTTCTCAAGTCAATTGTGACTTCATGCCTCAACCAAAATCCTCATTGGTTGTTTCTAAAGCCCATCATTCATTCTACAAAGCCTGCTCTTTAGCAAAATTAGGATCGAGACCATCCTATGCAAAGGACACTAAAGAAAACATACCATTCTTGCGACGAATCCAAGGTGATATTTGTTGACCTATTTAACCACCTTGCGGACCATTTAGATATTTTATGGTGTTGGTTGATGCATCGACATGCTAGTCACATGTCATGATTTTGTCCACCAAAACGCTGCATTTGCTAAACTCCTAGCTCAAATTATTAAGTTAAGGGCTCGCCACCCTGATCATCCTATTAAGTCTATACGACTTGACAATGCTGGGGAGTTTACATCGAAAACTTTTGATGATTATTGCATGTCCATTGGGATTGAAGTTGAACATCCAGTTCCTCATGTTCACACCCAAAATGGTCTCGCAGAATCCGCCATTAAACGACTACAAATGGTTGCTAGAGCATTGGTTATGCACACCAATCTTCCTATTTCTGCTTGGGGCTATGCAATATTGCATGCAGCTGTGCTTATTCGTCTGAGGCTCATTGCTACTCAACCCTTTTTTGCGTCCCAGATGGTGACTGGGTATGAGCCTAATGTCTCACACTTAAACAAATTTGGGTGTGCAGTTTATGTGCCAATTGCGCCGCCATAGCGCATCAAAATAGGTCTTTAAAGACGATTAGGCATTTATGTTGGATATGACTCTCCAACTATTATTCTCTACTTAGAACCCTTAACAGGTGATCTCTTTACCGCTAGATTTGCGGATTGTCACTTTGTTAATGTTTAAAAGTCTAGCGGTAGCTGGACCTTAGTTAACGCTGATCCGGCGGGCGGATCGATACCTTTGTTGTGAGTGGTTCCCGTTACCTGTCAAATAAAATACAATGAGCGTCAGAGGGAGACCGCGCCGGGCGGTCTTCAACTCTCCGATGCCTAAGTTAGTTAATGTATTTATGTTGACAAAGTAACAGTAGGTAAGTATTGAATGTGTCATAAATGAGGAGAGAGGAGAGGACCTTTTATAGGTGAGGAAGAGGATGATCTTCTCCTTGTTTTTCGATGTGGGACTGATGTGCTTTAGTTCCCAGTTTCAGTAGCTTCTGATGCTACCTTGACACGGCGCGTGGCGGCGCGTCGGCGGTGCTTTGGGGTTGATCCGGGGCTCAGGCGGTAACCTGGCTAGCTGTCTTTACGCCAGTCACTCATGAGGTGGGCGTTGGTACCCCTGGCGGTACCCTGAGCGTGGCTCGTTATAGCTAATTATGCTTGCAAATGCACATGTATGTACAAGTCCCCCAAATCCCCAGTCAAGGAGGGCAATCTTGGTTGGGGAGTTGATCGGCGGTTTGAAGCGTTTCTCCCGCTAGACTTTGCAGAAGCATAATTAGCGTCAGTGCGTTGTCAGCCATGGATTTACTGAGCAAACGCTTTGTGCCCTTTCGGGTGGGCCCCTGCTAGGCCCCCCAGGGAGTCCCCCACTCCCCGGCTTAGATGGACCTCCGGATGGTCGCTGTTATTGTTTGTTGAGGGGGAGCTGCACGGAGCAGAGGGTGTTGGGTTGCGAGCCCAATCTTAGCACCCAGGTGACGGGGGTCAACGTACCTGATCAGGGTTGTCGTAGACTGTTGACTAGTCCCCGTGTCCCGTAGGGACATTCTGACCGTAACTCCGCGTGGCGGCGTTGTCAGAGAGGCGTGGCCTCGGGATCCGCCGCTGGCGGAAGTCCCCCCGCTAGATGTAGCAGGAAGCAGCGTCAAGTAGACGTGCTTGGTGGTATTTTATTGAGCGGTGTTGCGCTGAATAAAGTACGCAGCTTGTCAGAAAGGGGGTCAGCTAGCGGTGCGCTGTGTAGCGGAGGACGCCCCGTTTACCAAATGAGGAGAGAAGCTCCGTTGGCGGGGTTTCGCTCAGCGGAGACTCCGTCACTTGGAAGATGACAAGTGAGGATCCGCTGGCGGGGTTTCGCTCAGCGGAGACTCCGTCACTTGGGAGATGCAAGTGAGGATCCGCTGGCGGGGTTTCGCTCAGCAGAGACTCCGTCACTTGGAAGATGACAAGTGAGGATCCGCTGGCGGGGTTTCGCTCAGCGGAGACTCCGTCACTTGGGAGATGCAAGTGAGGATCCGCTGGCGGGGTTTCGCTCAGCGGAGACTCCGTCACTTGGAAGATGACAAGTGAGGATCCGCTGGCGGGGTTTCGCTCAGCGGAGACTCCGTCACTTGGGAGATGCAAGTGAGGATCCGCTGGCGGGGTTTCGCTCAGCGGAGGCTCCGTCACTTGGGAGATGCAAGTGAGGATGGATCCGCTGAGCGGGGTTTTCGCTCAGCGGAGACTTGCCATGGTTGGGGGTTTACTTGTCAGGTGGTGACTTCCCTTGGAAGCTAAAGAATGATGACGGTTGACACGTGGCTAACTCCCAGAGGGTTAGCGTCTGGAGGCTTGTCTCCTAAGCCTAGCCGTCTTCTCGTCATTAATGCGAGTAATGATGGATTTCGTAACCGAGGCGACGCCTCGGCTAATCCAGGGAGTTAGTGAAGACGTGGGACACGTGTACGGTTGGTACGTGATGTAGTTTTGTAGCGGACGGCTCAGGATTACTTGATGTTGACATAAAAAGGGGGGAACTGAGCGAGTTTCGACATTTCTGGAAAATCTTCAAATCTGAGTTGCCTGCTTCGAGCCTTGTTCGTCTGCGAACTGCGAAGGAGATCCCCGGGTTTGCGTGGAGTAGTCGGACTGGAGAGGACGAAATCTGTCAGTGAAGACGAGCTGCACTCCAAAGTCTTCGACGTGAGGTTGGTATTTCGGATCCTCTTCCTGTTTCATTGAATCTGCAATGGTGGTTTCTGGGTTTTGGTATTTCTGTTAATGGTATGATATTGCTTCTGTGTTGTTCTCGGAGGGTGTAGGGAGAGATTTGAGGGAGGTTATGGTGTTTGACAGAAAGTTGGGGTTTTGGGTTTTGCTAGACGGTCTAATCTGGGTTGAGCGTGCGGTTGTTTTTGTTTTGGTATTTTTGTGGGTAGTTGTTCTTGGCATCTTTGGCTATATCTGATGTGAGAGTAGGTTAGATCTGTATTTGTGCTAACTGATGTGGGTTTTAGGGTTTGGGATGGCCAACGTCATAGATATTTCGAGCAGTGAGGATTCCGGGTCTGACGTGTCGTTCAGCGTGGCGGATATGACCTTTATTGACTCGTTGCGTCCGTCTGCCCATGCAGGAACCTCACTGCCAGAACCGCTTGAAGTTGAGCCACTTCGGACCATCCCCTGGGAAATAGCTATGGATCGTGGTTCGCGTCCAGAGAGCTCTAGGGCGGGTGAGGTTGCTAGGCGCGACGAGCGCTTGGCGAGCAATAGTGCTGCTAGCGGCTCCGCTGGCGAAGGGGAAGCGCCGGGCCAAAATGTCGAGTCGGCGTGGTACCTCTCAGATGGCACCGCCGTCGACGAGGCAGGTGGGCGGATGGATGCCGCCGCTGTTAACCGGATGAAGCGGACGTTCCGGTTGCCGGGCTCGGTGAAGCTGCGCCCCCCGACAGCGGATGAGAAGGCCTCGATGCTCCCAGCGGGATGTGCTGCCGTGCACGAGGCCATATTCCGCCAAGGAGTGACATTCTCGCTAGTGCCCAATCTCCAAATTCTTGTGTGCGAGTTTGGCCTTGCCTTTGGGCAGATCTGTCCCAACATGTGGCGGTTGATGTTGGCGATGAACTCCTTGTGGCGCTTGTCGGGGTGCGAGGGGCCTACCGTGGCGGAAGTGCTTCACTTCTACGAGCTAGTGTATGTGAAGCGCCGAGGTTGCAGAGGGTGCGTGAACCTGAGCCGCCGCCAGGGAGCTCCCAAGTTGATTGAGAATCTAAGGGACTCAATGTCCTACTGGCGGGGGACCTTCTGCGTCGCCACAGATGGCTGGGAGTACCACACCAGGTCGAATGTGGAGGGGCCGACGTTTAAGACTAAGTCGGAATTCCAGCCCATCCGAGGTTGGCAACTGGTTTCCGCTAAAAATAACTGGCGGGTTCAAACTTTTGCAAACCTGCGGTTTTTGCTAATGATTATTGTGTTTGTGCAGCGGGACTAAGGTACATTTTGACGCGCGAAGAGGAGTGTCGCGTGGCGAGGATCCGTGGCTGCTGGCGGAACCGCAATTTGCTTGACTTTCGTCTTCTGACCGGTTGGGAATTGCTGGTCGACCTGGGGCTAACTCGCTCTATTGGTGAGAGCATTTCCGCCACACCTCTTTTTTTGTAAGTGATCCGGACTGACGGGTGTTTGTGTTTTTCTTTTCAGAAACCCCGCCCGGTAACAAATCTAGTCGCGACTCTTTCGAAAAAGCAATGGATCGCGCCGAGATAGAGAATTTTCTTGAGGCTATGTATGCCGAGGGGCTGGCGGCCCAGCAGACGGTGGTGAACCCGGAGACGCTGGTGCTGAGCCAGTCCGAGGTTGCGGTGGAGCTGCCGATGCCGCACCACTCCCATCTGGGCGAGGATGGCCTGCCGGTAGTGCAGGCGGACACCCAAGCGGGCGGCGGGGAGAGGGGGATTGTTGGTACAAGGCCGCGGGAGCGGATGCCTACCACCCGGCGCGGTCCTCAAAAGAAGACGGTGCAGCCGACGGAGACTGCCACCGAGTCCCGGGGTGAGCCGCCGGTGCGGGTGACGAGGACCGCTGCTGGGACACAACGGGCGCTGGAGAAAAAACGCCGGCAGCCTGACTCCCCCGTCGAGGAAGAGGAAGAAGAGGTGGTGATCGGAGTCCGCCAACAAAAGAAGGCTCGACAAGCTGCGTCGAAGGTTGCAGTGGCGGAGGGAGAGGCAGCAGCCGTCAGTGATCTGGACTCCTTTGCCGACTATGCGCCATTCATGACAGAAGGGGAGCGGGCATTCCTTTTCCATCTGTACGAGCGGCTGGGGTTCGGGGGTCTGGCCGGCATATCGCGCCCGACGGCAATTGACCAATCGCCCTTCAGCTCGGCGTTTGGTCAAATATCTGCGGGGTTACATGATATGTTCGAGGCGGCGTCTAAGCAGCCCCGGATTGAGGAAGAGCTCAGGGGAGAGATCGGGGGTCTGCAGAGGGAGTTGGCGGAGGCCAAGGAGAGATTGGCGGAGGCTGGTCAAGGCGGAGTGTGACTATGCGGACGCCCGCGGCAAGCTTAATGCGGCCATAAGGCGGGACCTGGAGAGGAATGAACGCGTCTCCCAGTTGGAGCAGGAGATCGCATTGCTGCAGGAGCGGATAGCCGCTAAAGATAAGAAGCTCATTATTGTGCAGCGGGAGTCTGCCGCCAGACTGGGTGAGATGCAGCGGCTGGACGGGGAGGTCAACCGCCTGAAAAATGAACAGAGTTCTTCTGCGGCCGCCGCCGTTGAAGCGTTCAAGATGTCGGCGGAGTATAAAAAGACATTGACCGAAGCGGCGAAGTCTGGGGCCCGGGCCAATATAGACATGTTGACGCGGAAGGGCGCCATTGACTTTGCAAAGGCGTCACAGCCCGACGTGCCGGTGGTCGAGGGTGTCCCGCCGGAGACAGAAGTCGTGCCTGCCCCTGCGGCGGGTACTCATTCGGGCAGCGGGGAAAGTGGCTCCCATCCGCCGGAAAGGTCCCAGCAGACTCCCCAGCAGACCCCGTCGGAGGTGTCACGTGCCGGATTTCTGGAGGCACACACCCGGGCGGATGGTACAATGGAGACTCCCAGTCCGACAGCTCGAGGGTCCGATCAGGCGAGCCGATCGGTCGTGCCGCCGCCAGTTGAAGCCGGAGAAGCCGAAGACAACCGCTGAAGCTAGCTGAGACTTCCATAGGTTTTTTTTTTTTTTTTTTTTTTTTTTTTTTTTTTTTTGACACTGTAATAATGAACTATTTTGGGTGGGGAGTCCCAGCCCTGAAATGAAATTTCAGAGTTTGACGTTTGTCATGATGTGTTTGTACCGCTAGAGTTTTGACGTAGAGATTTTTCTTTTGCCAAGCAATGAAACATTAAAGGAATTAAAATTGGTCCAAGTGCACCACGTAGCGGACGTGGTCCGCTGACGATTCCTGGCGTTGCCAGTTGCCCTCAGTGCTAGACTTGGTAACAATGGTTTGAATAATTCCTCGTTTCATTGATAGCTGACTGATCAGCGTTTACAAAAGAGGGGTAGTACCCGTTGGGTAGCTTCCCTTAGCTAAATATTGAACAAAAATTTAGCTAAGTCAAGATGCTCTTGGGTAGCGGCATGACTATTTATAATAATACCGAAGGTGTTCGGTATTCCAAGGGTGGGTCGTTGTGACGCCATCCTTGTCCATTAAGTAGAAGGTGCCTGGGCTAACGACTTCCACAATTTTGTATGGACCTTCCCAAGTTGGGCGAAGCCTTGTTGGCGGTGGAATGACTTCCTTCATTACCCAGTCCCCCAGTTGGAGGTTCCGGGCCTTGACTCTGGCGTTGTAGAAACGCGATACCCGCTGCTTGTTTTGCAGGTTGCATAGGTGGGCCTTGTGTCGCTTTTCCTCCAGGAGGTCCTTGTCCAGGTTGATGCCGTCAGTGTTGGTCTCTGGGCGGTAGCCCTCGACTCTGGCGGTAGGTTGAGAGACCTCAATAGGCAGGACAGCCTCCGTTCCGAACATCATGCAAAAAGGAGTTTCACCAGTTGCGGAAGTTGGGGTTGTTCTGATGGCCCATAGAACTTCCGGGAGTTTCGCCGCCCATAGACCCTTTGCTTTGTCGAGTTTTTTCTTCAGCAGCTTTTTGATTATCTTGTTTGCTGCTTCGACCTGACCGTTGGTCTGGGGGTGGGCGACAGATGCAAAACTCATCTTAGTACCCAAGTTGGCGGTGAAAGAGATGAGCTCCTTGTTGTTGAATTGTGTGCCATTGTCGGTGATTATCGTGTGTGGGACACCGTAACGGCAGTAGATGTTCTTCCAGAGGAAGTGAATTACCTTGGCGGTAGTTATTGCTGTTAGTGGTTCCGCCTCTATCCACTTGCTGTCGTAGTCGATAGCCACTATGATGTACTTGAACTGGCCCTTGGCGGTTTGAAATTTTCCCATCAGATCCAGGCCCCAAGTTGAGTGGATCCATGGAGCGACGATGACCGATAGTGGTTCCGCCGGTGCATGCGGGATGTCAGCAAATTGTTGGCACTTGTGGCATGATCTTGATACCAGGCGGGCATTGTCGCCGAGAGTAGGCCAAAAATAGCCTTGTCGCATTGTGCGATTGGCTAAGGATCTGGCGCCTGAATGGTTTCCGCATTCTCCGCTATGAATTGCTGCCAGAACGACCTTTCCCTCCTCTGGGGTTAGGCAGCGGAGGTTGGGATGGGTGAATCCCTGGCGGTACAGCTTGCCGTTCTGGATGTTGTAGCGGGTTGCCCTCCGCTGGAGTTGTCGCGCCTTAACTTTGTCGTCCGGCAATGTGCCGTTGCGCTTGTACTCAATGACTTCGTCCATCCAGCTGGTATTGACCTCAATGTTGAAGATCTCCGCCAGGGTTTTTGTGATACTTGGCTTGTCAAGACATTCCACTCTTGTGTCCGCTGGACTCTGATGTGGCTGGGCGGTTGCCAGCCTTGCCAGTGAATCAGCCTTGGCGTTCTTTTCCCTGGGGATTTGTGTGATGTTATGAAATTTGAATTTCTTGAGGAGTGTCTTAACGTACCCCAAGTATGCCGCTAACTGTTGGTCCTTGGCCTGGAAGCTGTCATTGACCTGGTTAACGACCAACTGGGAATCACTGAAGATGTTGACGCTGTCACTGTCAGCCCCTGAATCGATGGCGAGGAGTAGGCCGGCAATGAGTGCTTCGTATTCCGCCATATTGTTGGAGGCTTTGAAGTTGAATTTTAGTGCGTATTCCACATTCAGCCCCCCAGGGCCTGTGAGGATGACTCCGGCGCCGCTGGCCTTGGCGCTGGCGGAGCCGTCCACATGCAGGTTCCAATCTGATTGTAGGGGAGCTGGCTCCTTAGCGGTGACCATTTCCGTCCCGGGCTCATTCTCCGTGCTGGGACTGGGCTGACGCTCAGTGAGCTCGGCGATGAAGTCCGCTACCGCCTGACCCTTCATGGCGGTTCTTGGCTTGTAGTCTATGTCAAATTCACTGAGCTCGATGGCCCACTTGCTGAGGCGCCCTGAATGTTCAGGGTTCTGCATCACCTGTCTCAGTGGTTGATTGGTCAGCACATGGATTGTGTGCGCTTGAAAATACTGGCAGAGGCGTCTGGCGGCAACGATGAGTGCAAGAGCTAGCTGTTCTAAGGGTGGATACCTTGTTTCTGCCCCGTTCATGCCTCTGCCGGCGTAGAAAACTGGGAGCTCGTCCTGTCCCTCCCGCCGGACGATGGCGCAACTCACCGCCGATACCGATACCGCTAGGTATATGAACAGTGTCTCTCCTTGCACAGGGATAGAGAGTAGTGGGACTGCCGCTAGGTAATCCTTCAAGCCCTGAAACGCCGTCTGACACTCTGGGTTCCAGTTGATAACTTTCTTGTGAGTCGTTTTGAGGAGCTTGAAAAATGGGGCACACCTGTCAGAGAGCCTGGAGATGAATCGAGAGAGGGCGGTTAACTTGCCCTGGAGGCACTGGACGTGTATCTTATATTCAGGGTCCGCCAGGTCGAGTATGGCCTGTACCTTGTCCGGGTTAGCCTCGATTCCTCGTTCACTGACAATATAACCCAGAAATTTGCTGGCGGTGACGCCGAAGAAGCATTTTTCTGGGTTGAGGCGCATGCCATAGGCCAGGAGGATGGTAACTATGATCTTGAGATTTGCCACATGTCCGCTGGCTTTTATACTTTTGACTAACATGTCGTCCACGTAGACCTCGATTATCTTGCCCAAATGTTCAGCGAACATAGCATTCATCAGCCGCTGATAAGTTGCACCGGCGTTCTTCAGACCGAAAGGCATGACATTGTAGCAGTACAGCCCTTTGTCGGTGGTGAAGGTGGTACACTCCTGATCGCTGGGATGCATCTTGATCTGATTGTAGCCGGAGAAGGCGTCCATCATGCTGAGGAGTTCATGCCCGGCGGTCGCGTCGACCAGCTGGTCAATGCGTGGCAGAGGGAAACTGTCCTTTGGGCATGCCTTGTTGAGATTTTTGAAGTCGACACACATCCGCCACTTGCCGCTAGGCTTCTTAACCATGACCAGGTTGGAGATCCATTGGGGATAGATTACCTGGCGGATGAATCCAATGCCCTGGAGTTTGGCGACCTCTTCTCCTATGGCGCGGTATTTCTCCTCGTCGAAGGCCCTTCGCCTCTGCTTGATGGGATGGAAGGATGGCTTAATGGTTAGTTTGTGTGTGATGATTTCGGGAGAGATACCTGGCATGTCCGCATATGACCATGCGAAAACGGCGGCGTTGTCCCGCAGGAATTGAGTGAGTTCTGCGGCCACTTCTGAGTCTAGCTGAGCTCCTATGCGGACTGTCCGCTCTGGGTGCTCGTCAGAGATGCTGATGACCTTCAACGATGTTTCCGGATTGACCGGTTCCTTCCTCACGTATTTCTCCTCCTCATCCCTAGGATCCTCGAAGATATCTGGTGGCGGTGCCTGATTTCCTACCGTTAGGATTTCGTGGCGGCGGGTTGACCGCGCAATGGTGGTAGAGTAGCATTCTCGTGCCAGTTGCTGACTTCCCCTGACACAGCCCGTGCCGTTGGGTGTGGGGAACTTCATGAGAAGCATGTATCCGGCGATGATGCATTTGAGCTTGTTGAGTGCCGGCAGTCCTATGATGGCGTTATACGAACTGAAACAGTCCACAATTATAAATTCGGTATGTACCTCCGCCATACATGGACTGGAGCCGATGGTTAACCGCATGTAGTCAGAACCCAGCGGCTGAGTGATATCGCCGGAGAAGCTAAGCAATGGCTCATGGTCTTGTAGTAGTTTCTTGTTCCGCTTAAGGTTGTTGTAACAACCGCTGAATATGACATTGACAGCAGATCCGCTATCCACCAAGATTCTTCCTACTGACCATCTGTCGAGAATGGCATCGATCAGGAATGGGTCGTCATGGGGTAGATGTACTCCGCGCTCCTCCTCCTCTGAGAAGGTGATGGGCTTCCAACCAGACTTTGGGAGTTTGGTGGATCTCTCGTAGCGGATGTTACAGACTTCCTTTGGGTGATTGGCGCGTGCGTAACGCTTTCTTGCCCTGTGAGACATGTTGGTGATTGGAGCCCCGCCGTCGATGGTGTTGATGCGGCCCAGTGGCTCAATGTTGGCAATCACAGGTCGCGGTTGGCGCACCTTGAACTGATCCATCTTGCCGTCACGGTATAGGGTCTCAATGGTTGTTTTGAGAGCGTTGCAACTGTTGGTATTGTGACCGCTGTCCTCGTGGTATTTGCACCACATGCCGGTGTTTCTTGGCTTACCCCTTTTGGGGAATTTCGGCGAGGGTGGCGGTGGTATCTGATCCTTACACTGATTGTAAATTTCCTCGTACGAGGCTGTGAGGACGGTGAATACTGCATACCGCTGAGAGGACTCCGTCTGCTTGTTGCGATTGTCCCCATGGGATGGGCGGTTGCCCTTGTAGTGGTTGTCTTTCTGCCTCTTGCTTTGATAACTGCCCTGCTGCCACTCCCTCTTCTTGTCGGCTGGCGGTGCAGTGGGGGCTTTGCTGGCGGTCTCCTGATGGCTGGAGGAGGGTTGAGATGACTTTGTTGGTGCTGCTGGTGGCGGTGGGGTTTCTCCGTATGTGATAAACTCTGCCTGGGCATGAATGACCGCCTCACTCATAAGGTGATCGTACGCCGCATTTGGATGATTGTAGTTGAGGTGATAGAGGAATGGTCCCTTGAGGAGTCCCTGCTTGAAAGCCGCCGAAGCCATTGTTTTGTCGAGATCGCGGCACTGAGATGCTGCCGCTCGCCATCTGGTGACGAATGCCTTCAATGATTCGTCCCCTCCCTGCCTGACGCCAAACAACTGGCTCGTGTTGTGATGACCGGCGGACAACAAGATGAATCGAGAGAGGAAGGCATGAGATAATGCGTGGAATGAGTCGATGGACCCTGGCGGACACTCGAAAAACCAACTCATTGCCTCACTATCCAGCGTTTCGCTGAACAAGTGGCACAGGGTGGCGTCATCAAATCCCTTGTTGTTGGTGACCTTCTTGAACGTGTCCATGTGGACGAAGGGGTCGGTCTTACCGCTATAATGTGACATTTTTGGGGTCTTTGCAAACGCTGGCCTGACGGCTTGCAAAATTGTAGCGGTGAACGGGCCTGGCCTGGATGCGAAGAGTGGGTTTGGGGCTGGCGCCGGGGTGCCTGCCTCCGCCAGGATTAGTCTCCGTTCTAACTGCTGCATCCTCTCCAAAATTTGGGTGGTTGTGTCGCCAGCGGGGCCCGCCTGGGCGTTCCGCGGAGCGAACCCCCGCCCGGGAATGGGTAGATTACCCTCAGTCCTTGTTCTTGTCCTCGAGTGGTGGGTGCGCAGCGATGACTCCGCCTCCTGCTCCAGCAGTTGTGGGATAGGGGGTGGTCCCATTCCTGCCAGCTCAGGTGGGTTTAGTGGTACTTGCATTTGCACGATGGGTCCCATACCAGCGGTAGGCCGGCTGTGCCTGGTGCCGTGTGACTGCTCACTTCGTGCGGGGTTGGCGTTTGCGTCCAGTGTTCGCCTTAGCTCGTCGAAACGTGTCATCAACGTGGCCACTTGGTTTTGGGCCTCCGCCTTCTCCTTGCATTCCTGCTCGCGCTCTCTGTTTGCTTTGTGGAGGTCCGCCAGCGCCAGCTCATACAAGGCGGTGAGGTCCTGACCTGGGGGACGGCTGCTGCTTGGATTTGTTTCGCCGCCTGGGTTGACCGGGGTGTTGAATAGTGCGCGGTTGATGCTTACCGCTGGGCGGGCTGGTTGGGGAACGGCGGACTGGTCTGCCTGTTCCCCGATATTTCCCCCGCTACCGTTAGTCATGGTAATTGTGATGGGATGACCTTCTGTTCAAGGATTCCCACAGACGGCGCCAATGTTAATGTTTAAAAGTCTAGCGGTAGCTGGACCTTAGTTAACGCTGATCCGGCGGGCGGATCGATACCTTTGTTGTGAGTGGTTCCCGTTACCTGTCAAATAAAATACAATGAGCGTCAGAGGGAGACCGCGCCGGGCGGTCTTCAACTCTCCGATGCCTAAGTTAGTTAATGTATTTATGTTGACAAAGTAACAGTAGGTAAGTATTGAATGTGTCATAAATGAGGAGAGAGGAGAGGACCTTTTATAGGTGAGGAAGAGGATGATCTTCTCCTTGTTTTTCGATGTGGGACTGATGTGCTTTAGTTCCCAGTTTCAGTAGCTTCTGATGCTACCTTGACACGGCGCGTGGCGGCGCGTCGGCGGTGCTTTGGGGTTGATCCGGGGCTCAGGCGGTAACCTGGCTAGCTGTCTTTACGCCAGTCACTCATGAGGTGGGCGTTGGTACCCCTGGCGGTACCCTGAGCGTGGCTCGTTATAGCTAATTATGCTTGCAAATGCACATGTATGTACACACTTTGATGAGACATTCTTCCGGTCGTTAGGGGGAGATAAGAACATAAATGTTTAACAGGAACGACAAGAATTGTCGTAGTCTGTCCCCACTTTGTCTCATCTTGATCTCCGAACCACACAATCCAAAATTGAAGTGCGGAGAATTTTCGATCTTCAGAAAGTAGCAAATTCGATGCCTGATGCATTTTCTAATATCACTAAAGTGACGAGATCACACATGCCTGCTGCAAACGTGCCTGCAAGGATTGAAGTCTCTAAAAATAGAGGACATGGCGTCGTCCCTAGTGTCATTAGGCACGGCGCCGCTGGCCACAATGGTGATGGCACAGTGGCTCAGGCCGGGCTCCCTACAAGGAAGCGAGGGAAGCTCAAAGGTTCAATGGATTCTCGCCCAAGAAAGAAAGCGAGTTTGGCACAAAATAATCCATTAATCATCGAAGTAAATAATTCATCTCATGAGAATATTCCGGATTATGATTATACCCAAGAGACATCATTGGGGGACGCTCCAATATCAGAACCATTTCCAAAGAATAGAGAGATCTCCATGAATTACACTAGTGTACATGAGATGATGAATAGAAATTCTATTACTATTGATGATGCCTTGGCTTATCATGTTACAAAAGGAATTATAGAGTATGATGATATCGAACCTCGCTCTGTCGAAGAATGTCAATGAAGAGCGGATTGGCCTAAATGGAAATATGCGATCCAGGCTGAATTAGATTCACTAGCAAAGAGACAGGTATTTGGGCCTATAACTCCGACACCCCCAAATATAAACTCTGTTGACTATAAATGGGTCTTTGTTAGAAAGCGTAATGAGAAAAATGAGGTGGTTAGATATAAAGCCCGCCTTGTGGTGCAAGGTTTCTCATAACGCCCTGGAATTGACTACGAGGAGACATATTCTCCCGTAATGGACGTTATAACGTTCCGCTGCCTTGTCAGTTTGGTAGTTTCTGAAAAACTTGACATGCAACTTATGGATATGGTTACAGCATATCTCTATGGGGATCTAGATTCAGATATATATATATATATATATATATATATATATATATATGAAGGTTCTAGATAGACTTCAATTACCCAAATCAAGTGGCTCTAAACCACAGAGCGCGTTTTCAATAAGGTTAAAAGGCTCACTGTATGGATTAAAACAATCCTGACGGATGTGGTATAACCGTCTAAGTGACTACTTGATTGGGAAGAGATATATTAACAACGAAATATGCTCGTGCGTGTTCTTTAAAATAACAAGTTCAAGATTCGCAATTGTAGCAGTTTATGTCGATGACATGAACCTAATTGAAACTTTAGATGAGTTAAAGGAAACTGCTAAGTATTTGAAATCTGAATTTGAGATGAAATGGGAAAACATAGTTTTGTCTCAGTTTAGAACTCGAGGATCGCAATGATGAGATTTTGATCCATCAGTCTGCATATACTCAGAAAATTCTAAGGCGCTTTAATGAAGATAAAACAAAGCCTGTGAGCACTCCCATGATTGGCCGTAGTTTTGAGCCCAGAAAAGATCCATTTCGTCCAAAGGATGAGGACGAAGAATTATTAGAGGCCGAAGTGCTCTATTTAAGTGCAATAGGCGCATTATTGTACTTCGCTCAATGCACAAGACTATACATCTCATTCGCAGTGAACTTGTTAGCTCGACATAGTTCTACGCCAACACGCCGCCATTGGATTGGTGTAAAGACAATCTTTCAATAATTAAAAGGTACAATTGATATGGCGCTATTTTATCCCTACAGAAAGAAAAGGAATGACGGAAAATTAGGACCGGACCCTATAAAGAAAGTCATCTCTGTCCAAGGTACGGCCGCGATGGTGGCCGGCGTTCTCCTTCTCCCCTCCATCAAAATGACTGTGATGTTTTGATGGGTTTTGCTGATGCAAGGTACCTCTCTGACCCTCACAAAGGTCACTCCCAAACAGGTTATGTCTTTACCATGGGAAACACTGCGATATTTTGGAGGTCTACAAAACAGACCCTTGTTGCTACTTTCTCAAATCATGCAGATTATTGCTCTACATGAGGCCGTGCGTGAATGCATATGGCTAAGGTCTGTAATTAGACATATTCGAGGAACTTGTGTTTTGAAGTCTACCACGGATGAACCTACATGCATTGATGAGGATAATGCAGCTTGTATTGAACAAATAAAGTTAGGTTTCATCAAAGGCGATAACACCAAGAATATATCGCCTAAGTTCTTCTATAATCAACAACAACAATCGCTTCTAAAGATTGAAGTGAATCAAATCTGATCAGAGGATAATGTAGCAGACTTATTCACTAAGTCGTTACCTAAATCCACATTCGAGAAGCATGTGAAGAGCATCGGATTAAGAAAGTTATCCGAACCCCCATAATCGTAGCAATCAGGGGGAGATCGATATCAACATCAGGGGGAGGTATGATGTCTACATGTTCGATCTCGAAGATCGAAGAGTGAATGATGTATTGTACTCTTTTTCTCCTCCTCGAGGTAGTTTTTGTCCCACAAGGTTTTTCACTTGAGCAAGGTTTTTAACGAGGCAGCAGATAAAGTGTCACCACCAAGTTTGAGCGGCACAAGGGGGAGTGTTGAAGAATATTGACATTTGTGTACCTTTTCAAACTAGAATTAGTTCTATGATTGTAATAGGAGAGAAGGTTGTAGAATTCTTAGTCCTATTCAGAATAGTTTTCCTTGTATCATTAGATTATGCACTTTATAATCCCTATATATATAGGACTCCTATTATCAATAGTGGAACACACAATTCTCTCAACAATCTCTCTCAATTCTCTCATTCTTAAACACTTATAAGTGGGTGGATCTCACACAATTGTACCGAGACCTTTTGTAATTAAAATCCAACACCTATCGGGTGGTTAAGTTGGGATAGTATCGGTACAATGATAGGCCACGGCTACGCTTGTCGCTGTTTAATAGATATGTCATGCATGCTACTATTTCCGCTTTATATTAAGAGGCCTTGATCGGTGGTAGATGGGAGTAAATTATTAATATGCTAAACCCTAATAATTTACTAATTATTTGTTACTAATTTGCTCGTGTAAGACAAAGATGCATTACTACTTTGTCGTTCCACACTTTACAAATTTAGGATAGTTAAATATAAATTCTGTTGTTAATGGTGGTTCATGTACATTTAAGCTTGTTATTATGTGCTTATTCTTTAGTTAAGAACAGATTAGCGGACTCTAATAGAATAAAAGGTTTTGAGGACACCTGTAAATGTTCTTTGTATCATTTTATGCTAGCTGCTTTGAAATGAAAAGTTGGAGACACCGAGACAGAAGAACAAGAACACAAAGTGTACCAGAACTTATAAGAAAACATACTGCAACTCTGGAGCTGCTTTTAACTTTTTAGTCTCGCTAAAAGCATACACTGTATCTTAATCTGTAACATTATCCACATAGTAACATATGACTCATGCTATGGCTAGGTTAAATAAACTTTAATGATTTTTATGTTTATCAACTACTCCGGTTGGGTTATTCTTCATGTTAAGCTAAACTTCACTCGATACGCATGTCAAAAACAATGAGGAAGCCCTTGCTAGGTTTATTATTCGATCGTGATGAAAATGGCTCTCCTATTATAGCAGTTGCTAAGGAAATAGGGTTTTAATTTTTTGTATTTATGAATCTAGTAGTTGTCAAAGGATAACCCTTGATCATAAAGAAGTAGCTTCTTTTTATTGGTTGTGAAATTTTAAATTAAAATGGCCCGAGTGAACCACTTCATGGTCCAGTTTGATAAAATCTTGAAGGGAGGAGACTCTGTGACTCTCATTAATTAACTGCATCACGGTCGTAGTATTCCTAAAAGAGTGATCTGCTTTCTTAACCTTCGATCTTTGCCCGGACGAAAGTGTCCTAGTTTTGTAATAAGTGGCTTTCATCTTAATGATCATTACTAAACATCTTAACGTACTTGAAATTGCAATAAAGTTGAACGTCACCTGAATTCAAAACTAGGGTTGATCTAACTTCAAATTTCTAGCTACACGTCTTATTTATTGGGCGGGTCCAAAATTGGATACGAGGCATCAAGCTTGTCATCGATCTCTATTCAATGAAAGTCGGCCATCCACGTGACCAAACACCCAACAGAAAGCAGACCTTCCTGATGTCTCTCACCCCCACGTATACCAACAAACTTTTTCAGAAATTTATACCGAACACTTTATTCATGAACGTATTTCATCGAACACCTCACTCACAGAAATATTTGGTAAGTAGAGGCGATAGTCACATACTCACATGGCTGCTGGTGGACTTTTATGCCTCGAGTATGAAGTCACAACTGAGGCATTCCTCCTGGCATTTTATCAAATATAGTGTCCTCATTTTAAAGGAAGGTTAAGATGGATGAATTGGCGCGCGGAAGTTTTTCATGAATGGAGACAGTTGGTACTTATCGATTCTCTTAAATTATAAACTGAAGACCAGGGGGAGGGTTGATCCAAATTCAGACAGAAAACTGGACCAAAATCAACTGAGAAGCAAGATTTTCATTGCCTGAATTAGTGACATATCACTATTTGAAGAGATATGTGGGGGCAAATGAAGTTGGCCCTGTGATAGAACATAACACATGCACTTCCCAATTTGAAAGGCACAGATATGAAATTATGGGGTGGAACGCAATGAAGTCTCCAAGTTGCTAATTACATTCCAGATCAGATTGGAAAACTTGCTTGTAAAGTCACAATTCTCATAGTTTTAGAACTTTGCCAAATGCTTGCAAATTTTGGTGCACGTACGATCAACTTTCAAGCAAGAGCTTTATCACTTGACCCAAAAAAAAAAAAAGTAAGAGCTTTATCCCTTATTATATTATATTTAGCTATAATCCATTCTTTCATTTTAGGATTTTTAGCAAGACTTTCTATGCCATGTGCAAAGATACCCTTATCTGTTAAGACCCTACCATTAATCTATCAAATACAATGGCATTTTCAGCTTCTAATTTTGACTCCAATGGTTATATACAATAATAGATCTGGGGAGTGTTAGCGATTAAAATCGCTTGAAGTTCTGTTTAGGAGTAAAGTTTATTAAAGTGCCTTAAAATGACTAGGACATAGAGAATAAGAGTGAGATCTTAATATACGGTTACCGAAAGAGATAAACTACAATAAGATGTTTAATACATTGTCTCGTATAGGTTTAAGCAAGACAATTTGAAAGTAAAACAAGTTAGTATTTGAGTTTATATATTAAAAAAATTAGGATTTAGGATTTTTGAATCCTGATATTATTTGCTCTATACCTAAATCCAAAATATGAAGGAAAAAAGCAGAAAAATAATCAAATCGGTGAGAAATGCATGTGGAGAAGATTGGCCCACTGGCCTAGCAGTTGGTAACCCCAACAAGAACCAATGCATGTGCACTTGATTTTCTAAATCAGTTCTTCTTCTTCTTTATTATCTGAAAAAAAAACAAAGAAAATAAAAAATAACCGAATTTTCTCAATCACTTCAAAGTTTTTGGCTTAGTTTGTGCAAAGTTGCAACCTCACTTTAGTTTCCTTATAAATAGAGGCATCCTCGTGCACTCTTAACACCACAAATCAAAACATCACCTGCTCTGGACCATCAAAGCTCCTCTCTTTTCCCCTTCTCCAATTCATCTTCACCAAAAAGTCACAAAATGGCAGCTTCAGCATTGTCTCTAGCTCCTCTAGCTCTTCTCGTTCTCTTCAATCTCCATTTTCACTCTACTTTTGCCGATTATGGTGGTTGGAACGGCGGCCACGCCACATTCTATGGTGGTGGTGATGCCTCAGGCACAATGGGTAAGTTCAAATTCCAACACGACATGATATGTTGTGAGACTGTCTATCAATCTTTTAGTATCATAATAATTGGGTTTTGACATTTCGGTTTGGGGTTTGTTTTGCAGGAGGAGCATGTGGTTATGGGAACTTATATAGCCAAGGGTATGGAACCAACACTGCAGCACTGAGCACAGCTTTGTTCAACGATGGCTTGAGCTGTGGCTCTTGCTATGAAATGAGGTGTGACAATGACCCGAGGTGGTGCCGCCCAGGAAGCATCATTGTGACTGCTACCAACTTCTGCCCTCCTAACTTTGCGCAGGCCAATGACAATGGCGGTTGGTGCAACCCTCCCCTCCAGCACTTCGATTTGGCTGAGCCTGCTTTCTTGCAAATCGCACAATACCGTGCCGGAATTGTTCCCGTTGCCTTCAGAAGGTAGGACTTGCATAAGTACTACAAGTATATTTCTTTTGCTTATTATAACCAGAAGTTAAATTAGTAGAGTTAAATGGTTACTGCTTTTGTTGCCTATATGGCTAGATGGTTCTTGATGGTACTTTTTGCGGAAGTGCTTCTATAACAGTAAAAAGCACTTTCACCTATAATCTGCCCGAAGCATGATAAAATCATTATCGCTATAAATTTGCTAACAAGATTGATCGAGTGATACTATAACACGTCATCTATTTCGCAAATTATGAGAGCGTTGTGCAGAAGTTTACTAACAGGATGTTTATGTTGGCCTTATACAGAGTACCATGTGTGAAGAAAGGAGGAATAAGGTTCACCATCAATGGTCACTCCTACTTCAACCTTGTTCTGATCACCAACGTCGGCGGTGCAGGGGACGTTCATTCGGTTTCAATCAAGGGGTCCAGAACTGGTTGGCAATCCATGTCAAGAAACTGGGGCCAAAACTGGCAGAGCAACTCATACCTCAACGGCCAACTCCTCTCCTTCCAAGTCACCACCAGTGACGGTAGAACCGTGACAAGCTACAACGTGGCGCCGGGTAATTGGCAGTTTGGCCAGACTTACCAAGGGGGTCAATTCTAGATTTCCAGTAAAAATATTGGTAAAGGAATTTGTAAATCATATTTATCTGTGCTTTTTAGTTTTTGAGAAGTGTAAAAGCCAGAGTATAGTAGTGAAAAGGTTTGCTGAGGTGAGCTAAACAGTACCCGCAGAGCCTTTCACGTTGAGATTTCTGGGAATTGGTAGTTTTCCTCATTCGGGTTATGGATTGCTTGTTTCTCAATTGTAATCTGAAAGATAAATTTATAAAGGCAATTAATATCTTATTAAGATGTGCAATATTTACTCCAACAATCAAATTTATCAGTTACTTGCATGGCATTGTTCTTAAACCCAAAAAAAAAGCACTGAGAGTAGGGATTGAAAACTCGAATTCAAGACCTACAGTTAATGGTGGATCCACAAGAATAAGACTGAGAAGTTTATTATTGCGTAATCGTCACACTACTTGCAGCCATTTCTACAAACATTTTACTCTCATAATCGTGCAAACACATAACTTTTGCCAACTCCAAACAAGAAGTGAGGTGCTCGGCAGTACTACAAGGTAGGACACTAGCTAGGCCTAGTTTGACCCCGAGGTGACTAATATAAAAGCGGCTTTAGCTGTGCTGTGAGAATAATGACCAGCTATGAAATTAAGTAGCTGAGTGTTTGGTACACTCTATTTTAAAAGTGTCGTTAGTACAAAAGCAGTGTTTTAAGTGTTTGGTGAATTTTGGTATAAAAGTGTTGCGAATTTAATCAATAATAAAAAATGACATAAACAAAAATTAAGGAATTAAGATGATATTAATTTATTTCTCGATAAGTAGTAACGATATTTGGGAATTTTTCAGAAAATTCTATTGGAGTGAATCTTTAATTTATTGACTCGGGTGTAAAGTATGCGTCACGACCAGTCCGAGGTAATTTCTATGAAATCGGATGTCAGAACTATTTATTACAAATTTTAGACGTTCGGAAATTAAGAAATTCATTTTGAATAAAAGAAATAATTGCGGTCCGATCTTGACCGGTTGTTTCATCACTGCTCCATCTTTGGCGCTAATCTGGGCCTCTAAGTACGTTAGGATATGATCAAATGGTCTAGAAGATCCCAAGACAATTTAGATCACGCGACCCTTTTCTCAGACCCGCACAGCACTGATCTACCCGGGTCGTAACTTCCGACTCCCGACCACATATCGACATCGGAGTGACGACATTCCATTCATCTTGAAGGAGTCTACGTCTTCCTATATTTGGTTTCTCCAAAAGGCGAAAGGTGGAGTCGATTCAAACCGTGAAAAATTTTGGTACTTCCGACTGTTTTCTTGAGTTTTCTGGCGACTCCCGTCGCCGATGATGACAAATGAGGTAAGAAATTTAATGTACTCGCCGAGCTCAACATCTTGATGTAATTGGAATTCAGTTTTGGTTGAGTTTTGAAGATGGGTGATTTGGGTAGAATTTGACCGCCGCTGAAACCGTTGTTCGTAGTGGTGGCCTTAGTTTCTTTGGCCTACTTTTAATCTACAACTCATGCATGCCTTTGAATGCACCTTGACGTCCGGTTGAATTGTGAAGTTGATAGAATTGGATGAGGGCAATAGATAAAGTCAAGCAAGTTATCTCAACTTTTGAAATCCGCAGTTCTGGAAGCACCATTTCCACAGCTTGTAGATTATGCCTATGGAAGTGGGAGATTCTGATTATAATTGATGATTGTTGTTTTACCAAATAGCTCTAGCAGCTGAAATTGAGAAATAAGTTGCTTAATCCACAATGATCAAACTGGGCCCTATATAAGACATGTCGGCAACAATTGCTGTGAGCTGAATACTGTGAATTGGTCAATGGATCACCAGCCAATAAGCCCAATACCCAAATAGCTTTTGTGATTTTGATTCTAGAGTTCTAGTCCATAACACACCCAGACCCAGAATAAAAATTATGACATGAAACATAGTCCTTAGTAAATTACAAATATCAAAGCTTGTTTACCTATGTCTTTGTATTCTCACTGCTCTAGACTTTGCTAAGTCATGCAGTAACATTATGTAGTATTTCACTGCAATGCATTTCGACACCACGCCAACTTGATGAAAACGCAACTTAAACCATAGAGCTCACATTTTATCCAACATCTTTCTACTAAACTGTTGAAGTAGAAATGATAAAGATATTGTATGATAAATCCTACACAATATAAAGATAATCAATTTCAATGATACGCATGCATGACACAATTTTAATAGTAAATGACCAATAAATTCACATATTTTAGAGACTCAAAACAAGAAAGATTCTGAATTCTAAACTTAGGGAGAGTCTCTAGTGAGAACTGTACAAAGACGACTCAATGAAGACTTTCAAATCAACAGTTAGATGAGTAATCCCAATGTTAATTAATTCTACAACACACATATCATCCAACCGTTGATTTAAAAGTTCTCATGAAATCCTCATTTTAAGATCGTCATTAGAGCTTCACTCGTCCAAACTATAAATATTCCGTTATGTTCCAAAAAATACATGTGTAAAAAATTTTAACCGTCAAATTTACTTTCTCCGAATATAGTCACTTCTCCGATGGATATTCTCTCCGTAACCCCCAACTTCCGAGTCCCTGCCCACCGACTCGTGTGTCACACTAGCGACTAGCCCAATTAATGCAGATTTTGCAAGTAATCACTTCAAGATTACGCTAATCATAGACAAAATAAATTGGGGCCCCACTTTCCCACTATATGAGTAATCCCCTTAATTACACGTGCTGCCGCCCCAATCACAGAAGTCAACAAAATCCCCAATGAAAAAATAAAACCTTTTTTTTTTTTTTTTTTTTCATTTTCGTATTTTCGAAAAAATTAAAGAAAAATTTTCACTCCAGCAGAATTCCCATCTCTGATTATCTCAGCCAAGAACACGATGCTACTATTGATTCAGGAGGCCGAGCTCTGATGCTCCGCCCTTCAATGCCGCCACACCAACCGAGCACCGACGCTTACGTCATTCATCGTCTATAGTTTTTCTAGCTTCCGCATTGCAGCTTTGTACGGTAAGCCTCTTTATCTTCCTCTCTTTTGGCTTCGCGATTCGGTGTTTTCCATCAAATGGTAGATCTAGGGTTTCTGGAATCGCGAAATGGCTGCTGCATTGGCTTTGAATTCTTGTGTGTTTTTGGTTTTGTTTTGTTTGCAGTTGAGCTGGTAATTACTCCAAATTTTTGAGACATTGATGACAATGAGGTATGAATTTAGTGCTTAATTTGGCGCATTGCTCCGGAAGTTTCGACATAATGTAAATGTTGTTGTGGTTTGTCGAAATGCTAGATCCATATAAAGGTTTTTTGGAGTGTGGATAGAGCTAGAGGAACAAGAGTTTGGGAAAATGGGAGAGAGCCAGAAGTTCCAGATGGGAACCATTGGGGCTCTGAGTTTGTCGGTGGTGTCGTCCGTGTCGATTGTCATTTGCAACAAGGCTCTTATTAGCACACTTGGTTTTACTTTTGGTGAGTGGTTGGAATTCTTCCCCTGCATATTTGCTTGCTCTTAGTGAGGAATGTAGTCAAGAATTTTTTTTTTCCTTTGAATCTGTATAATTTTAGCAAAAGAACGCACTCTAGTTACTTTTGGATAGGAATGTGGTTATCTTGATGATGAACGTAGAATTACGTTGATGTTGTTTGAGTAAAGAAGTATCGACAAGTAAAGTCGTGTTGGTGGATTGAAAACAGGTCGAATTGGGGGGCACTGTGAGGTTGGTTCTATATATCCATATTCTACCAAATAGAATTATCAAGTATCATTCTTGTTGATAAGATTGTAGGATACCAAATGTCTTGACAGTGCATTGGCATTTGATTTCCTTGTTTGCATTCTTCATGATATATTATCACAAAGGAGTAGTCAAGATGCCAATCTCATCTCATCTATTTCCTGAGCTGCTTCATTGAGAAAAGGCATGTATCACAAAGAACGAATTTTGTTAGCTTTGACCTTCTCAATCAAACAAACAACTTGTTTTCACCTTTTGTTTTGATTAATCAAACACCGGTTAAATGTTATGTAGTGGTAAAAACTCGCAAATGCCAGCATAGAAATCTGGCTCTGCTTTTATCTGGAAAGCCTGAATTGTTGGTTTGTTTGAATTAAGGTCATCATCACATATCATACTCTGACTTTTGCTTTGTCAATATTGAACAACATACTAATTCTCTATCTGGATACACAGCCACTACTTTGACGAGCTGGCATCTTCTGGTCACATTTTGTTCTCTTCACGTAGCATTATGGATGAAAATGTTTGAGCACAAGCCTTTTGATGCTAGTTCTGTAATGAGTTTTGGAATTTTAAATGGGATCTCTATTGGACTTCTGAATCTCAGCCTGGGTTTCAATTCTGTTGGTTTCTACCAGGTAAGTTTCTAATATTTTTTCATGCCTCGCGCAACTTATTCTCAATGTGATCCCGTTTACCTCTTAACATAATGATATTACATAGTTTAATCTTTAATCCATTAAGCTACTGCTTCACAAGCTCTTAATTTTTATATGAAATTATATGCTTCTGAGTCCTATTTTTCTATGTTAGATGACAAAACTAGCAATCATTCCTTGTACTGTTCTTTTGGAGACCCTTTTCTTTAGGAAGAAATTCAGGTCAGTTTCTTAAGTCTCTTTATCAAACTTCATCCTGTAGTGTGAGAAATTTGTCGTAGGATATATGAGTTTATACAGATTCTGCAAGTGTTTAGTTTTTTCTGCTTTTACCTGTGCTGTTCTACTTTGTTTTAGTGTACTAGGTAATTGAATTTCAATCTGTTACAACTGTATACTGGGGTCTGACACTCTAATGCTATAACAGCCGAAGTATCCAGTTTTCTCTCAGCATCCTTCTTATGGGCGTTGGAGTTGCAACAGTGACTGATCTTCAGCTCAATGCCCTGGGTTCTTTTTTGTCCCTGCTGGCAGTTATTACAACCTGTGTTGCTCAGATTGTATCCTAAGCTGGACTTAACTTTAATATTTCATTGGATGCAGTGTGGCATGTTTTTTATGCTTAAAGCGCAATTTACTTGCTTTTGTATGGAATAATATGCCTGCATTGTGAGAACTTAACAGCTACTCAGATGACCAATACCATCCAGAAGAAGTTCAAAGTTTCTTCAACCCAACTTCTGTATCAGTCTTGCCCTTATCAGGCAATATCCTTGTTTATCATTGGTCCATTTCTAGATGGATTTCTGACTAATCAAAATGTTTTTGCCTTCGAATATACCCCGCAAGTGCTGGTGAGGATTCAACAACTCCATTAGGGGGTCTAGCCAAACTCCCCCTTCCGACTTTATTCTGTGATATCCTGTATTTCTAATAGTAATTGTAATATTGTGTATGCTGCAGTTCTTCATTGTTCTATCCTGCCTGATATCTGTCTCTGTAAACTTCAGTACGTTTTTGGTTATTGGAAAGACGTCTGCGGTAACCTATCAGGTCCTCGGACATTTGAAAACATGCCTTGTTTTGACATTTGGCTACACTCTACTTCACGACCCATTTGACTGGCGCAACATTTTAGGGATATTGATTGCCGTGCTCGGAATGGTACTCTATTCTTATTATTGCTCTCGTGAGAGCCAGCGGAAGGCTAGTGAAGCATCTCAACAGTTGCCACAGGTAGCTCCTTTTTTATTAATACCTCATTCAGGTGTTTATGTATATAATATCAGTATTACATAATCTGAGTTATAATAACAATTACAAATTTAAGGTAGGAGGTCTCTATGTCTTTTTTGGTCAGTCTTGTTTTCCTTCCATTTACCTTTTTCATGCTGTAGTACTTTTGGATATATAATTGGGAAATGCTATTCGCTAAATGATTTCAGACAAAAGAGAGTGAAGCGGATCCTTTATTAGCAATGGAAAATGGAACTGGGATGCTAGGGGAGGATGGTGCTGTTCAGAAAGGCCCTGTGTGGAATTCGAACAAGGACCTACATGCTTAAAGGCTTTGTAATGTCTCTTAGTTTAATGTATGCAAAATTGTTTGATCAAAAGTGGTGGAAAAAGCTGTTCCAGCAACGAAGATGTTGCTGGCAAGGGTTCTCTATCCAGGGCATTGGTTGGGGTTTATAATTTCTGTTGTAGAAGTAATGCTTCAGAGTCGAAGAAAGCAATTTATATAGCAATTTTGGTTATTAATATTGTATGAATCCGGTTTAGCAACTGGGATTCATACCGGAATTTGGTGCTCAGATTGCATACTGTTGTACCGAATACTATACAATGTTCACAATTGTTGTTTTTTATTCACAATTGTATTAACAATTGTTGTTGTTTCAGGTTGGTTTCTACCAATTAGTTTCGTTTAGTGAACAAAGTGAATTGGTCCATGATGTCAATTTTTATGCCCTTGCAGTTTTACCCACCTGCTTTCTTTGGAATGGTTTGATTCAGATTTTGTTCTCATTGTTTAGTCTGCAGATTGCAGGAGCACCAGTATAATGCTGCCTTTGCTTATAATCACTTTTTTTTTTTTAAAACGACAGAAAACTGATCCATTGATATTAATCATACGACCACACTCGATTTTGATGTAAAAGGTTTATGAACTGAGTTAACAATTTGGATAATATATCTAAATCCATTCCTTCATAATTGAAGAAAGGAATTCCAATGGCCCCATATCGCTCAGAATAAACAACTACAAACCAAAATAAAGGAAACTAAAAAAAACTGAGGAAAATGCAGGAACAAAAAAAAAACCAGTACAGGTGTAGTTTTCCTGGCGTGACACGTGGACACTCACTGCAAGCCGGTGATCAGTGACACTTGTCCACTGAGTTCATGAGGCCTTAGCTTGAACCGACTCAACTGTGACTAGGAAACCCAGAATGGCAGAATCTGCCTCCTCGACTCTACATTTCTACTCTTCAAGATGGCCTTGAGAACTCTGAGCAGGAAAAGCCTGGCTGGTTTAACCAGAAATGGCAGAGGAGGCTTAGGCTTCGGGCTCGTCCCAGTCCGTGGCCTAAAGACCTTCACGCTGCCGGACCTGCCCTACGACTATGGGGCACTTGAGCCCTCCATTAGCCGCGAGATCATGGAGATCCATCACCTGAAGCACCACAACACCTACGTCGACAACTTCAACAAGGCTCTCGACAACCTCGAACAGGCAATGGATACCGGCGACTCCTCCACCGTCGTCAAGTTGCAGAGCGCCCTTAAATTCAACGGCGGAGGTTTAGTTCTTATTGCACTAGTTTAGTTTTTATGTTTTATTAGTTACCGGTCAACTGGTTAATTCAATATCTGTTTTTTTTCGTGTTGAAGGTCATATAAACCACTCTATTTTCTGGAAATGTCTGGCCCCGGATACGGTAAGTAACTTTATTAGTGTAAATATATGGCCAAATTGGTAGGTAGTTTTTTCGATTGGCCAAAATGGTACATTCGTTCATAGTCTTCATACTATCACATGTGTGCTGCGCATGCACATGTTTCTCTTTTTACATATTATTTTGAGATACAAAATATACGAAAATGTACGGAGGTACAAAATTGGCCCCGAGAATTAACCATTTAATTAATCGGGATTTGAGATTTTCTTTCTTGGTGTTGTTTTGGTGACAAAATGTAATGGGCAGGAAGGAGGAGGTGAGCCTCCAAAGGGTTCATTGGGATGGGAAGTTGACAATCAGTTTGGTTCGTTACAAAGTCTGAAACAGAAAATGATGGTAGAAGGTTCTGCTTTGCAAGGTTCTGGTTGGGTGGTAGGTGTCTTTCATTCACTTGTTGTGGGATGGATTTTGGAAAATGAGTGTACTGATTAAGATTCGGTTTTGATTATTTATAGTGGCTTGCTCTTGACAAAGATCAGAAGAAGCTTTCCGTTGAATGCACAGCTAATCAGGTAGAGTATACTTCGAGGTTTATATGTTTTGCTTTCACATGCTCTTCGGTTCATGTTGGAAATTCAGAGTTTATTTTTACTGTGTCATTGGAGTGAATCTGTATAATATGCTCACACACGCACACGTACATTGGTTGAATTTTCCGGCTATGCTGCATAAGTGCATATCATTTTGGCTAATGAAAACTTTGTGCAGGATCCACTGATAGTTAAAGGAGCAAATTATGTTCCTCTGCTTGGGATAGATGTGTGGGAGCATGCTTACTACTTGCAGGTAAATCTTTTGTATTTGGTGTTTTTATATGTTTTTATACCCGCCATGATAGTTTGGTTTTGGACAATAAACAAGTACTGCTTGTTTTAATGAGAGATCATTGAGACGACTTTCTTTTTGCTCCAATGCTTGAGATGCTGAAAGTATGTAGAAAGGTAAAATACAGAGCTGAAGGCTAATCAAGTTTAGTAGTCTATGCTTGAATGCTTTGTTGTACGTGTTGCATGAAGCTGAAGTTTTTATCTAATTTGATAAGGTTTTAGCAGGCCGATTCTGACCTATTTCGTCCCTTAACTTTCTTATTTGATTCCTCCTAAATCCTAATGGAATATATAATACTATAACAAGATGAATTATTGACGTTTGTGCAGTACAAAAACGTAAGGCCAGACTATCTGAAGTACATATGGGAGGTTGTTAACTGGAAATATGCAAGTGAAGTGTACGAGAAAGAGTATCCTTGAGGCAACACCGTGGTGCCAGCAAAGTTGTAGGTAAGCTACGTTTGCCCAGTTTGTGCAGAAATAATACTCTACTGTTTGTTGTTGATGATTCCCCAAAACTTGTAATGAGACTTCTCCTCTTTGGTGATGCTGTGTATTAGCTTTTGTGAACTAGGCTTTTTAGGATATTCGTCTGTGTAATAAATATTGTGATACAAAGGAAGTTTGCTTCAATTGATGAAGGTGGAGCAAAGTCATTTTGTAGCTTATTGTTCTTACTTAGATTGTTGTGGACGCCTATGGATCACTAGGCAAATTGCTAACTGTCCTCTTTGATATGGTTAAGAATCTCGTACTTCGATATTTTAATGCTCCGCATCTTGTTTCCTGGAGATTGTGTATTCCTTGGCTTAATGGTGTTCATTTTTCCCAATAGCTTCATTTTCATGTTTCACATATCTTTCGTGAAGGTAACACTTTGACAGACAAACTTGCCAACTATGGTACTATGCATGATGGTGCAATTTGGTGGAATTCCATTCCAAATTTTTTGGCTTACAGCTAGCTATGGTCGTGATTTGGCTTCTTTGGCTACCATTCGATTTAGATAATGTCAGTATCCCATTGTTGCTTCTGTTCTATGTAATTTTTTGGCTTACAGCTAACTATGGTCGTGATTTGGCTTCTTTGGCTACTATTCGATTTAGATGACGTCAGTGTCCCATTGTTGCTTCTGTTCTATGTTCTGTTTGATTATTTGATTGAGTCTCTTGATTATAAAGGTGGAAATGATTCATTCAAGGAGTTTTTCTATGGATGGGGTCTGAACTTTTATGAACCGGACATAGTGGTACCTAGCCTTTTAAAGTGATAATTAGGTATAGACTTTAAATATCATATCACTGAGATACCTCCACTAGAATTCTGTTCAACCTCCCTTAACTATAAGGGGCAAACAAGACATTTCATCTGCTATTCAAATGGAAATCACTTTTATAGTCTTAACAGTTAACAACACTCAACAACCACTACTTCATGAGGATAAGCTAAAACTTGAGAAATTCAAACCATACAACAAAGACGTTTCAACTTTCAAGTGAAATCATGGAGTTCAAAGCTACTCCTTGAGCAAAGAAACACCATGGGAGATCAAAACATTATCGAGACGCTCGTTATCACTATGCATGGCCTGCTATACTTAAATCTGAAGGTAGTGCCTCTAGCTCTTTTCTGCTTATGCGTACAAACCCAGATCAAAGTTCTATAATTTTGTCCCAAGTAAAAATTCCAAAGACCCATGGAGTTAAACCCTACTAAAAAAATATGAATTATGCTCTGGAAATTTGGGATTGAAAGAGTTGGTCTTGCATGCTATCGAATGAGCCCACCCATTTTGGAGCTTCAAATTCTTTGGTGAACAATCTATAAGAAGGGGAACCTGAGAGAAAATAAATGGAAGTTTGAAATAAAAAAAGGTATTTGAAGCTATGAATTTTTTTTTAATTTTTTTATAAAGGAGGGCCGGTACAGTTATCTTCAAGTCTTGATTAATAAAACCATCGAATACAAGAAGGGAACATAAAGCCTAAACCTCATATTACAATAAGTAATATATTCTAACATATATGCACCAGTTAGCAAAAAGTGCACGACTAGCTAATCTATTTGCTTTGACAAAACGGTGACATAACGGAAAGATAACTCTACTAAGGAGAAGCATCATAACCAATAGTGCAGCTTTTCTATTATGTTGTCGCACAAAATCTAATCTGGCGACACTTTGTTTCATCCTGCCACTAGGAGATTGCTTCCATTTTAAAATAGATAATCGTCTCACTAGGCTAGACAAGGCACACTAAGTGTGCAGACCGGGACAAAGCTCACTATCCCTACCATACTTTGATAGGGACTTATGAGAAACAAACAACAAACTAACACTAAGTAATCAAAAGAGTCCTTGACCCAAAGCACCAAAATAAGCCAAAGTTATCCCACTTACCCTAGCAATAAATTTTTGTTCTCATCTACCCAATTTAACACCAAATGACCATTTTGCCCTTAATCTAATTAAGAAATTACATCCTCCCATTGTCTATCTCTCTCATTCCATCCGGCAAATCGATCTGTCTCCTCTCTCTCTCTCTCTCTCTCTCTCTCTCTCTCTCTCTCTCTCTCTCTCATCGAGCTCGTACAGCTTCGGCGAGTCTGCAATGCGCGCCGGCAAGCTCCCCTTAGGTTGTTCTCGTAAAGATTCAGGCCTTCCAGCTCCAGCCGAGTCAACTCGTCGGGAATCTGCCCCGTCAGCCGATTCATGGACGCGTCGAGCAGCTGGAGCTTTTTCAACTTCTCTCTCTCTCTCTCTCTCTCTGCTGTCGCCGTACATCCTGCGCCTCCTCAGCTCCACCGAGAACGTCGGCGAGTTTCTCACGGACATCCGGCTCGTGTCGTCGAGTGTGGTGGTGTCTGGAGCTTGAGCGACGTCGTTCAGGAGGAACTTCGTTCTGGCTCGAATTCGTTGACAGCGAGGGGCTGGACGCAGTGGTGCCGGGCTCCGAGATGGTGAGGAAGATCGAGCCGTTTATGTTGAGGCCGAAGATCAGGCCTTGTCTTCTCTCTCTCTGTCTCTCTCTCCAGTGGAGTTGTTGATTTAAAAAAGTTTTTTGGTTTTTTTTGTTTTTGTACTATTTTTTTTTTTTTTTTTGGTTTGTGTAAAATAGGGGTAGAAGGCCCAGAAAGAAAGAAAAACCAAAGAAAAAAGAAAAAAAGAAAAAGTTTTATTGGTGGGTAATACAAGGCTATTGGGGGAATAGAGGTCTGTTAAATGTCTATTGGGAGGCAATAGACGTCTATTTGGAGGCAATAAATGTTTTGAATTGATATAATTTTCTCTCTTTTTACCTTAAATCAAACGTCTATTGGGGGGAAATACATGGTTGATAGTCGTTTATTGGAGGGCAATAGACTATCGGGGCAATAAAGGTCTGTTAAATGTCTATTGGCAGGCAATAGACGTCTATTTGGGGGCAATAAATGTTTTGAATTAATATAATTTTCTCTCAATCAAACGTCTATTGGGGGGCAATAGACTATGGAGGCAATAGAGGTCTATTGGGGGGCAATAGATGTCTATTGGGAGCAAAAAAAACCTTTTCGGTGGGATTTTCAGCAAATTCCGGTGGGCAGTGGCCAGTGACCGGAATCCCGCGACAGGTGACTGGATTCCGGCAGAAGTTGGCCGGATTCCGGAGAAAGTTGGCCTGATTCCGGAGAAAGTTGGCCGGGTTCCGGCAGCCGGTGACCGGATTCCAGCAGCAGGTGATCGGATTCCGGCGGCCGGTGATTGGGCTCCGGCGAAGTCTCCTATTGTTTCTCTCTCTTCCATTTTTTTTTTTTCTCTCTCTCTCTCTAAATTTCAAAGGAGTGAGGGTAAAATGGTATTAAAAAAAAAAAATTAATGGGGTATTAGGGAAGACCTCCTTAGAATGTTTTGGGTAAAAATGAATTAAAAAAACTTAATGGGGTAAGTGGAAAAAAAACTCTAAAAATGGGATAAATGGACAAAAACCCTAATCAAAATGACAAAAAATAAGAACTGTAAAAGCCCACAAAGGGCCCAATTGCTAAATCCAAGCCCAAGATGCTAAGGCAACAATGAGACTGTGCCCCCTCTTTTAGATATGGCCCAAGCACGCATCTACAGCCACACCACCTATCAACACCACGCCCACCGAACCACCATTGATGGCAACCTTCTCCACAGTCACACTATGTTACGCCGGTACCCAAATTTACCCATTTACTAGTCATTTAGATGGTAAATAACAACTATTGTTACTTTTTACTTCGTTTCAGTACTTTTAATGGACTAAAAAGTTGACTTTTGTTTTGTTCACTTTTTGAGAAAATTTTCTTCAAAAAAATTGTAGAGGACGTTAAACTGAGTTCATAGACACGAAACACGCTAAAATCGGAGTTGTAACGAAGAAGTTATAAGGGTTTCAATTATACTGAAATCATTTACTACAAATGGCAAGGCTGATTTCCATTTCAGGAAACCAACTCCAAAAACCCAAAAATTATCTCCTTTGGCGGTGAAACTTTGTGACGTCGTGGCCGTCTCATCTGACCACCTCCGACCACGACACCGGTCTCATTCTCTTTGTCTCAAAACTATCTTTCCAACCATATAAACCTTGGATCCTCTTATTCACCATGTACGAAGAATTGAGGAAAAGAAGCCTCCAAGTTTCATAGCTCAATTCGACGTGAGGAAGAGGAATCAAACAATTGAAGATTTTGGCACCGAAAATCTTCAGGAGGTTTCGATGTAATTTCTGGTGGCTCCAGCGATCATTTGACATGCATGAGCGGCTTTTCTAGGCTTCTGGGTTCATCTCCGTTGTCTAGGGGCCTGGATGGATGTCTTCTAGTGCTTGACTCATTGAGAATGTCAAATTGAATTGGTGAAGTGGATAGAGTCTAAGGACTAGGGTGGTCTCTGTTCGAATTCCACCAAGGAGCTTATTACCAAGTCGTTTCGAACTGTTTGAACTCAATTTGGGTTAAATTACAAAGCCAGAAATAATAGAGTTATTCGAGGAACGAAGGTTCATGGGTCTCAAATGACGTGTTGAGCCATCACTCGAGGAGAATCTTTACGCTTGGCTACTTTAGCCATATACTGTGAGTGGATATTTGATTTTAAATTAAATTATGCATGCAGTATTACTTTTGAGCATTTTTATATTATGAGATTTTATGCTTTGAGATTTTATAACTTTATGAGCTTTGTTTTACCGAGAATTCTTGATTTATGTTTTCGATGATTTATTGAGGATTTACAGAATTAGTATTAAGTTTTCCTTCTAAAAGCATTTGCTATTTTCGAGTTATGCAAATATCGAGTTATTGGAAGAAACGTGGAGATTTAATACTTTGAGTATAAATGAGTTATCGAGATTTCCTGAGTTTGATATTTTAACGAGATTGAGTTCAGATTATTCGAGGAGGCAAATATGTTAATGCATGCATGTATTACCTGGTCGGCAATCCCGTTCAGGTAATAGTCTGGTCGGCAGTATCCTCCAGACAATATTATGGTCGGTAGTACCCTCCATAATATTTTAGTCGGCAGTACCCTCCAATGCGTCCTCTGGTCGGTAATACCCTCTAACTATCTATGGTTAGTTGGCAGTACTCTCTAGCCATCACCTCCTTGTCCGGTCGCGCAGCCCCCTCCGATTCGTGCCTGGTCGGCAGTCCCCTCTAGTTGGTATGAGATGACTAGTTGACAGTCCCCTCTAGTCATCGCCTAATTTATGATATGAGCATTTTAACGAGATTTTGAGGTGGTTTTCGAGGATTTACAGCAAGAGTTGAGATTCAGTTCCAGAGAATGATTAAGAGTATTTTGAAGAGACTTTACTGCATGCTTGGTTTTTAAAAGAATAAATTGGGGAAGCGTTAAGTTTTATTTATTTCTTTTGAAATTACTTATTTTTCGTCCAATCACTCTAACGTTTTAAATGATTTCCCCTGGGCCTTTCGGTTTCAAATGACCAGTTTGCAGGCTAGATTAGTTGAGGTCGGACATACATGGAGTTAAGGCATAACTGTCATTGCTTCCGCATTGTAGGATTTATCGATCCTTTACCTTTTTATTTTATTTTCTTGTATACCTGGTATATTAGATTGCTATGATAACCTAGTGGCTAAATGTTCTTAAGTTGATACTTGTGTTGTGTTGTGGAGTTTGTTGTGAATCGGAGAGCAGGGTGGCTCCAGGAGTTGAGGATGGAGATTGATTTTAGAAGTGTGTTGTTTTCTACGGGTTTCGGGTAGCCCATCTTGGGGTGATGCTGTCGACTTTTAGATAGAGTTATTCTTAAATTGGGCCCTGTAGGGCCACCTCAGATTTCAGGATGAAATCCGGGGCAGGTCCTGTCACATTGCCACCACCGTCAGACCCCCAGCAGAGGAGACCACCCACCAACAAAAAATCAACCCAATATTGCCTAAAACAAGATCGAAAAACCAAACTAGTCAAGTTTGCCCGATTGTTGCATCGCTTCAAACCGCCACCAACCCAAGGTGGTTCGGCAACTAGCAAAAACCCACCATCGTGGATCAACCCCACTCCTATCCTGCTTATATTGACTGCCATTCCGATGCCTCCCATCAACCATAGATCAAATCCAGATTCAGCTTTTTCCTTCGATTGAAAGAGAAGAATGAACACCCCGACACCATCTTCGATCCGAGCCTTGGACAAGCTAAAGAAACCCCCACCAGACACGATGTCCACTCTAGCCCGTCCAAAGACGTTGCCGAAAGGGCGCGCCGTCGAACCAGGCATACACTATTGAGGAAGACTAGACGCTGCCGGAAGGGTTTGAGAGAGAAGTTGAGAGTCGTATGTGTTATTTGTGGAAACATAACTTGTAAAAATTTGGACCATTTCTCGATTTATGCATGTCATCCTTGTGCAGGGGTCATGCTAGTCTTCTTAGTATCGTTCCAATTTTATCACACATGGATTTGGATCAAATTTTGGTGAAAGGTAAAACCATATTATCTGAAAGTGAACAATTGCTAGGATGAAACTGTGAGCTTTAATGAAACTTCCAAAACAATTGCAAGAATCAGATGAATAGAATTTTCGATAATTAAAGGAATATTTAGAAAGAAATGTAAGAAAACTAAGTTTGTCGACGGCGTATTGATATTCAATTAGCATCTAAAGGTGGGGGATCTAATGTTACTTTAGATGTGTGAAACACTTGATGTTGCCTCATGAGAACTAAATTTAGACTTGCCTTTCGAACTAAAAGGGTCGAGTTGGCGATAACATTCTGATGGAACTCCTTGTTGGCCCTTCTATCAAAAAGGAAGAGATGGAGCAGAGTATCACTTTTACCCCCTAATAATCAGGTCACCAGCATAGCACATGTCTCTATTTAACAGAAATTTGACGGAATCCTAACGGAAGTATCTCAATGGCCTAACTTTTAAAGTCTACGTACCTAATTGATCACTTTTAAAGTTTGGTTACTATCGACTCCGGTTCAAGAAAGCTCAGACCCTATCCATAATAAAAACTCTTCATTCATGTTTTCTTAAGCTAAAATTTGAGTTGTTTAGGAGTTTTACAGGTTAGGCTTACCAAAGCTAGAGTGGGAGGGTGGAACTTACAAGTCTACTTTCATAGAGTTTAGTGAGTTTGATATTGTTTTGATTGTTCCTTTAACAAAAGGAACTTGGACACACCAAAAAAAAAGCTGCGTGAGTACCTCTTTGTTTTCACTTGGGCAAGAGCAAGTCTCAAAATTTTGTTGCAATAGCATCAACATTTTAAGTTTTATCCTTTATCGATATCTTCATAATGTGAATATCCGGATATACTAGTCATTGAGTTAAACCAAAGTCTACAAGTTCAATACTAGAAAATACAATTTTTATTTAAGTTTGTGTCTTTGGAAAAGTTCGATTCAGATTTTGTTCTCATTGTTTAGTCTGCATATTGCATGACACCAGTACAATGCTGCCTTTGCTTATAATCACTATGGCTTATTAGGATGACAGGAAAATGCATTGTTTAGTAGCTATAGATACCTCCCACTAGCATGACTAGTTTGCTATCTCACCAAGCACAAGTAACACCCTCTTAGAGGGCCCACAAGCCATGGTAAGCCATGGTGGGGCCCAACCGCGACATGCATTCCATAGCCCGACATTCAACCTACCCCGTGATAATTGAAAGAGGCCGATACCTCGCCAAGAAGCCACCTTCCCAGCCTTGCCAAGATGCTTCACAATGAAGCTTTTTACACTATGATAAACATTTTGTATCCCACCTAGAAGAAAATGTAAAGAAAAGAGCCTCCCTTCCCAATAAAAGGAAACTCCTTCCCACTTACTCACATCCCATCACTACTTGCCTTTATAATCAACTTGGGCCTCAAGACCCAACACATAGTAAAAGCTTAAAGTGGATGCAGTCTCCCCCAAAGTGGGAGATGAACCACTATACTTCTTGTGTCTTACTTCTCTCTCTTTCTCTCTAAAGCTAACTAAACCCCTTTGGTTCTAACGTTAATAGTAGCAATGAAAGGTAGTGATCATTGAGCAACAAGCTAAGGGCATTTTGTAATCGAAAAGAAAAAGAGAGAGAGAAAAAAATTAAGACAATTAGATAGTCGTATGAGTGTAAATCAACTTGATAAAATTATGAGTTATTAGCTATTTTAATTTGTATTCTTAGAATTGAGCAAACAAGCTAAGCGTTACTCAAGTTTAAGCTTGTTACACAGTTGAAGTAAGTTGTTAAGTGGAGTCATAATGGAGGAGAAATATACCAAAATCGACCGAGCTAGCTTGAGCTAAAAAAAAAAGAGTAAGCTTTTAGCTTGTTATTTGGGGAAAAGAATACAGGTGGAGTCTTCCTGGCGTGACGCGTGGACACCCATAACGAGCCGGTGACCAGTGACACTTGTCCACTGAGTTCATGACGGCTCAGCTCGAACCAACTCAAGTATGAAGTATGACCTTGAGAAACCATTTGCATCCTCAACTCTACATTTCTACTCTTCAAGATGGCCCTGGGAACTCTTAGCAGGAAAACCCTAGCGGGTCTAACCAGAAATGGCAATGGAGGCTTAGGCTTCGGGCTCGTTCTAGTCAGTGGCCCAAAGACCTTCGCGCTGCCGGACCTGCCATGGGGCTATGCCGCACTTGAGCCCTACATTAGCGGCGAGATCATGGACCTCCATCACCTGAAGCACCACAAGACCTACGTCGACAACTTCAACAAGGCCCTCGACAACCTCAAATGGGCCATGGATACCGGCGACTCCTCCATCGTCGTCAAGTTGCAGAGCGCCCTCAAGTTCAACGGCGGAGGTTTAGTACTTATATATTGCACCCTAGCTAGTTAGTTCTTGTATTTTTTTTACTTATCAATCAACTCTCTTTTATATAATTTTCTCTTTCATGTTGACGGTCATATAAACCACTCCATTTTCTGAAAATGTCTGGCCCCGGATACAATAAGTTATATTCCAAGTAACTTTATTAGTGTAAACAGCCAATTGGTATTTAACTATTTACTATTCTGCGCCTGCAAAAATGGAACATTTATCCTTATTTTCACATGTATCCTTTTTTACCTACTATTTTGAGATATAAAATCTATAAAAATAGACGGAGGTACAAAATTGGCCGATGATTAACCCAAGTTTTTACTTAATCAGGATTTGAGATTATTTATCTTCTTGTTGTTTTTTAATTTTGTGACAAAATATAATGGGCAGGAAGGAGGTGGTGAGCCTCCAAAGGGTTCATTGGGATGGGAAATTGACAATCAGTTTGGTTCCTTACAAAGTCTGAAACAGAAAATGATGGTAGAAGGTGCTGCTTTCACTACTACAAAAATTGAATCAGACGATGCATCATAGTTTTCTGTCGTCTGATTGATTTTTATTTTTTTGTACATCGCTTTTATAAAACATGTCGTCTGATATGGAATTATGAACTAGTTCAGAAGACGTTTAAGGATAAAACTGTTGTATGACCCTAAAAAAATTGAGCGGCAAGTTTCCCATCATGTCTGTGGTGCCAAACCCCATCTCAAACTCAAAATTTTCCCCCAACATGTATTAATCATATAAAGAGAAACAATAAAATTGTGGTCTGATTAATATGTTTGGCAAAAAGCAAGGACATTTCCCACTATCATTTTTCTCAAACTCCCCAACGAGGGAAGTTAAATTGATAGGAGACAAATTTCAAATTTAAAACTTATGTACTCAGACTACATTGTTATAAAATTATGTTGTGTGAGTCTTTGTAGGGCTTGTCCAAATTCATAGGGCAGGGCTTGAAACCCTACACATAAGCAAAAAAAAAAGGAACAGATCACCCAAAAACCAAAACCCTCACTCCTCACTCTCGACAGCGCCCCACTCTCTCTCGACACAAACCCAAAACCAAAACCAAAACCCTCACTCTCTTCTTTGACAAAGCTCTCTTTCTCTCTCTCCTCGACAAACCCCGACCTCTCTCTCTCTCTCTCTTTGACAAACCCTATCTCTTCTTCCACAACCCCAACGAAAGCTCTCTCTCTCTCTCTCTCTCTCTCTCTCTCTCTCTCTCATACAAACCCCGACCAAAACCTAATGGGTTATTCGATCTGAGAAATAGCGAAGGCCTTCATCGACGACCACTTTGAGCTCGCCTTTGACCCCAACAACTCTGAGTTCTACTCCGGCCGCGCTCAGGCCAACATCAAATCCAACAATCTCACCGGTAACAACCCCCCTCTCTTGCAATTTCCGATGCCGGTTCTTCGTCGTCGTCTTGTTTCGTTTCTGAGACCTAAATTTGAAGGAATTGAATTGCGTTTTTTGTGCGAACTGATTGGTTTGGGTTTTTCTTGTTCAGAGGCTGTAGAAAACCTAATGGGTAGACCTCTAGGGTTCTTCAGATCTTTCGGCAGTGGTATGTTGCTTTCAGCGGATTCGAAATTCACCTATGGGTAACCGAGGTTTGAATTAGAACATTGGAGCTGTGGGTTTGGGATTGAAGGCAAAAATGTCAAAATTGGGGCCAAGAAGATAACTAAGAAGGTTTCTGGGTTAGTCTGTATTAAGGCTTTGCAGTCGATCTATTTATGTTTGCTTGACAAAGTAATATGGTTAGGTTATGAGGAAACTAGATAGTTGCCTCTTAGCTTGTTTACGTTTTCATGGTGTTCTTCTTCCTAATTACTAACTTTTTGTGTGAATTTGTGTTATTAAATTAATTGGGTTCATGGTTTCAACTGTGAAGCTGCTGCTGATGGGTCTCTTGGTTCATGCACTTAACTTCACCCTCTCCTATTCTTCACTGCTCTTCTCAAATGACAACCTCCGAATTTCGCAATCTCGCAATCTAATCTGAGATTTGCAGGCAACTCCCACCTCCTCTATTTCTCAATTTTTCGTTCCCTCTGTTACAATTATCTTATACTTGAATGCCTTTTCAGGTCATCAATTCAATTTCAGGGAAAAGCATGATAAGGGTAGAATTGTAACCTCCAACTTCACTTGTTTCTCTGCAAAGCTTGCCCAGGAAAATGTAAGTATGTGGCACTTTTCCTCGTTCAATTTGGTCAGTGATTCTTTTGGCTGGAGGAAAAGGAAAAAGGATGGGTGTAAGTCCTCTTCAACATTTTCATCTATCAACTAATAATACTTTAATAATGTGATGACTGATGAGGTCTTTTTCTTTTATCTTTGTGCATCTAGGCCAGTATGCCGAAATAGTATCTTCCTTATTCGATTTAAGCAACTCAATTTGATATGATTGTATGTCTACATTGTCGCTTGTTGGGCCAAAGAAAGTAATGATGTCTTTCCTTTCCTGAGGGGGCAGTGGGTCGTTTACTTCTGCTAGTTAGATTATTGAAATTGTATATATTTAAGCCAGATAAATTTGCATATCTATTGTCTTACTGTGTAGTTGGACTCCATTATGTGAGTTGTTGCTTTGAGCTGCTTTTATCAAACAAGAGGGACTAGATACTACTTCGATACTTATCCTAATTGTATTGTGCTAAAATTTGGCTATTTTTCTAATATTGCATCTTTTGTTGATGCATGGCAGAGCAAATTGGAGTTTTAGCTAAAACTTCAAGAGTTTATAGAGTTGGTACGAGCTGAAAAAAACTTGCGAGCTATCACATATGCCCAGAAATACCTTGCAATATGGGGTACTACCTATATGAAAGAATTGCATTGGGTCTTTGTAACAGTAGCTTATAAGAGTACGTACTACTGAATGTGGTACATACACGGTGATTCTTTTCTCTAGTTCAGGAAGCTCCTTTTTTTTTTGGACTACTTCAATGCATTTTTTTTCTTCTTTTCTGATATGGTGGAAAGCATTATCAGTTTTTACTAGTCTGGAATTAGTTGTATTGACTTGTAGGTGTAAAGATATATCTGATTTCTATATTGCTGTCCTCATATACATTTAATCGGTGGGATAGAATGCCTGCAGGATTATTCAATTAGAATGGTGAAACAGCACATGCATTGTGCACTTTATGTGATTGAAATGGAGAACAATTTTGGGATTACTGACAACAATTTATTGTGGTTGTCAAATGCATGGATTGAGGGGACATTTTCACAATGCAATTGTAAACCATTTTATGTCATCATAGTTTTACTTCCCATTAGGGATTGTAAGTTATAATCGTTACTGTCATAAAAGTGGCTTCTTCCTTTGGCATTTGGTCACTTCTAATTTAGTTTTGTATTACATGGATCAAGCTCATGTTGCTATAGATTGGCATAAAGTAGGATAGCTACACGTGTTGTGCTCAGTTTGCTGGTTCTCTGCCATTTATTTTTGTTGTGCATTATTGAAACGTTGCATCAATGGCTACTTATTTCTTTATTGTTGGTCAAGTCTTACTTCTCTCTTTAACTTTGCAGGTTGTAGCTCCTATCAAAATGACATTCGAAATGAAAGTGACTTAGGTTATCGTCTGAGTTCAATTTGTTTTTCTTATTGTTTCTTCATGTGGCAGATATGCAACATGTGGATTACCAAAAAGTGTCTTCTTTGCTTCAAGTCTTTGGTAAGTGCTGAAATGTAGTAATAATTGGACTTTGGTTTGGGTAATATATTGATCTATAAGGAACATGAATACGTATCATGCATCTAATCTTCTCTGATTTCAGGTTTGAAAATATTGCTTGCTTGCATATTTCTGGCCCTTGAGCAGTGAGGAAGCACATTCCGAAGCTGGAACAAGACATTGAGTTGCTTAAAGCAGAGGCTAAAAGAAAACTTGAATTTAGTTATGATGCTATTGAAGAAACTCCAGAAGATATTGAGTGTGTGTAGTTTGGGAGCTAGCTCCTCAAACTTCAAGCTTCTTAGACTCCAATGAGACCATGAGAGCAGCAAAGCTTGCAAAGATGGACATTGAAGTAAATTTCTGGATGTATTGTGCTAGGAGAGTACTATTAGATGTAATCCTTTCATGGATAAAAGATTAGCATTGCACAATCTATTTTGATGCATGATGTAGATTATAACAATTTCTTCTATATATATATTGATCAGTTACTCTTAATTTGGTCATTTTTGATTCTGCTTCAAGCATATATAATGCATTTAATCATTCTTTTAGTACAACAATAACCACATAAAACTGTCATATGTACACAATATTTACAATAGCCTCAAAATAAAATTGTCGTCTGAATGCAAAACAGATTGTGGATGCTATGAAAAAACTGTTGTGGGAATAAAAGTCACACAACAGCTATAAAAAAAAGTGACTTCTTAATCGCAATCATACAACGGATGCTCAAGTTGCCCGTTGTCTGAGTAAAGTTCACACAACAGTTAATGCCGTCGAGAGCTTGTCGACATGGATGCCGAGTCCTTCAGACGACAGTTTTCTAAATGCACCTTCATCAGACGTCACCGAGATAGACGACAGCCACCCTCTATATCAGACGACAGTTTTTAGCTGTCGTCTGATTCAATTTCTGTAGCAATGTTTGCAAGGTTCTGGTTGGGTGGTAGGTCATTGTTTCATTCGATCAGTTGTGGAGGGATGGAATTTTAAAAATGCGTCTACTGATTATGATTCGGTTTAGATAATTTATAGTGGCTTGCGCTAGACAAAGATCAGAAGAAGCTTTCCATTGAATGCACAGCTAATCAGGTAGTGTATACTTTGAGCTTTATATATATGTTTCTTTGGTTCTTGTTGGTAATTTAATTTACTGTGTCATTTGGGTTAATCTGTATAATACGCTCACGTAGACGAAGACACACGCACGCACATGTATATTGGTTGAATTTTCCGACTATATATGCTGAATATTATGTTGGCTAATGAAAACTTTGTGCAGGATCCACTGATAATTAAAGGAGCGAATTATGTTCCTCTGCTCGGGATAGATGTGTGGGAGCATGCTTACTACTTGCAGGTAAATTAATTTTTTTTTTGGTGTTTTTAATACCCTTGATAGGTTTGGATTTGGACAATGAACAAGTTCTTGATTTAATGAGAGACGATCTTTTAGATCTTCTCTTTGCTCCAATGTTTGAGATGCTGAAAGTGTGGTAGTACTTGCCTGAAAGGTAAAATACACAGAGTGGATCGAAGGTTATTCAAGTTTAGTTGTCTATGCTTGAATATTTTGATGTGTTGCATCAAGCTGAAGAATTTATATAATTTAATTGATAAGGTTTTAGAAGGTCGTTTCTAACCTATTTCAAACTTTAATCGTCTTACTTGATTCCTCACCATGGGATAATACTATAACAACATGAATTATCGACATTTGTGCAGTACAAAAACGTCAGGCCAGACTATCTGAAGTATATATGGGAGGTTATTAACTGGAAATATGCAAGTGAAGTGTATGAGAAAGAGTATCCTTGAGGCAACAACGTGGTGCCAGCAAAGTTGTAGGCAGGCTACGTTTGTCCAGTTTGCACAGAAATAATAAGCATATGTCTGTTTGTTTGTTGATGATGTCCCAGACTTCTCATCCTTTTGGTGATGCCTAGCTAGTGTATTACCTCTAGTGAACTTGTCTTTTTAGGATCGGATCTCTGTCTGTGTAATAAATCTTGTAATACAAATGAAGTTTACTTCAATTGATTATTGTGGAGCAAACTCATTACGTAGCTTATTGTTCTTAATCAATTGGCAAATTGCTATTTGCTCATTGTTATTTGATATATATGGTTAAAGATCTTGTGCCTCTCGATAGTAAAGGTGGAAATGATTCATTCATGTTTTCTTAAGCTAAAACTTGATTTGTTCATGAGTTTTACAAGTGGGGTGGAATTACAAGTCAAGTTCATAGAGTTTAATGAGTTTGATATTTGGTTTGATTGTTTCTTTAACAAAAGAAAGTTCTTGTCCATGCAGCGTAAGTCTCGAAAATTTTGTTGCAAGCGTCAATATTTTTAGTTTTACCCTCAATGTCTTTATAATTCGAATATATTGATCACTGAGTCAAACTAAAATCTAAAATTTCAATACTTGAAAATATAATTTTTATTTAAGTTCGTGTATTTTTTAATTTCTTTTTATTTTCTTCTTTTAATTGTTTAAGAAGAGAAAATTTGAACTTGAGACCTCATCCACACTCATAGAGGCAAATACCACTACGACTTGATCTCAACTTTTCTAAAAGAAAAAACTAATAACTTTTTTTTTTTAATCAAATCTATTAACTTCAAATAAAAAGAAGATTAGAAAATCGACCTATATTTTTTTCTTCTTCCCTAACAAAAAAAAGAAAAAGAAAAACAAAACGATTGAAGCGGGCCCGCCCGGTTGGATCACAAGACCGGGCAAAAAACCCTAGCGTATAAAACCGCATAATACCCCAGAATGGCCGCCAAAGCGTTTGAAGCAGAAGCTCAGAGACGCCTTAGGGTTCACTCACCATGGTAAATCTCTCCTCCTCTCTCAATGTGCATCCCAATTCGCCTCCCTAAACCCTAATTTACACTCAATTGAATCATCACGAATCTCTGTTTTGCAGACTTTCAAGAGAAGAAATGGCGGGCGCAACAAGCACGGCCGTGGCCACACCAAGTTCATCCGCTGCTCCAACTGCGGCAAATGCTGCCCTAAGGTACTCTAAAGTTGAACCCTTTTGTAATTAAGCTTGTAAATTTAGGTCAGTTTTGGTTTTTCAATTAAATTTGGGTGTTGGGTTTGTGTGGATTAGGACAAAGCTATCAAGAGGTTTCTGGTGAGGAACATTGTTGAGCAAGCTGCTGTTAGGGATGTCCAGGAGGCTTGTGTTTATGAAGGTAATTTTTTTTTTTTTTTTACTGTTTTATGTTGTAATTTTTCTTTCCTAAAGGGTAACTTTTGTGGTTTATTTGATGATAATGTTGTATTGGCAATGCTTGTTGCAGCCTACACTCTTCCTAAGCTGTATGCAAAGATGCAGTACTGTGTTTCCTGTGCTATCCACTCTCATGTAGTGAGGGTTCGATCTAGGGAGAAGAGGAGGAGCCGTGAGGCCCCTCAGCGTTTCAGGCGCCGGGTATGTTTGAAGTTTTGTTTGCCATCTAAGTGTCTGCTTTTGTATCTATAAGCAATTGCCATTTAAGTGTCTGCTTTTGTATCTATGAGCAATTTTGTTTAAGGTTCAAAGTGGGATTCGACGTTGATTCACTGATTTGGTGTGTGGAAGTTAAGCATTACACATTGTTGTTAATAGCTGAATACTTTTATGAGCAACAAACCTGATACCTAAAGTGGTTCATATACTAGGTTTAAGATTGTTTCGCGCGCCTTTTTATCTCTGGCTACTGTCAATACCTGCATATATTATATTTGATAGAAGTAGCAAGAGAGTTGGTGCTACTCTTTTTGGGACAAATGACTTAGGGTGGGCCGGTGGGGGTTATCATATCTTCTGAGATTTTTTCCCTTTAGTACTAGTCATCTTGTTGCTTGGTGCATGCTTTGTGAGTTTCTACGGTGAAATGTAGTTTGCCATTTTCCTTGTGGTTCTCATCATTACGGTGATGAACTTTAGGGTGGAGTTTTCCTACTTTGCATGATATACTTGGATTTTTTTTTTCTTTTCTATCCTTGTATTTTTTGTTCTTATTGAATTCAGAGCTTGGGAAGTGCCTGACAAATGGTTTTTGTCTAAATCAGTAATCTAATACAGGGATTTTTTTTTTTTTTTAAAATGTCTATGCTTGTTATTTTGTGTCTGGGTGTTTATTTGCCTATATGCGGATATATTTGAAGCATGGTGTGCATATTTTCAAACTACAAATCAGTTTCCGTACAAGAACATATTTCCCTCTTCCCAATACGAACTCATTTTCCCTTTGTTAGATGGTGACTTTATGGAAGTAGAATTTGATATAAATTGGTTTGTTGTAGACTGTAGTTAGATAGAACTTCTCATTGAAAAAACGTAATGCAAAGGGAAACTTCTCATTTGGATAAGAACCATTAATTAATTTAGTAAAGTAAACAAGTTCTACTAGTAAAAACTATATGTGTGTTTTTTCCCTTATTCGTGTTCTTACACTACACTAAACCTTTCCATTTCATTTTGTGTCAGGAGGATCAGCCTAGGCCTAGCGCACCAGGTGGACCTGGTCAGGCTCCACGCCCTGCCACTGGAGTGGCAACTGCCCGTCCATGAAAAGTCACTGTTTCTGTGGTTCCATTGTTGAGGATTATTAGACTTCTGAGGCTATTTACTTTGGCTGTTGCCTTGCATTATTACCATTTTGATTTAAAATGTGTCTTCTTCTCTGGTTATGACTTCTGTAATAGTGTCAATTTATTTGAGTGGATCTGTGTCATGGAGTCATGTTTTGCTAAGGTAATTTGAAAGGTAGCATAGGTGGTTCAGAAAGACCGAGTTTTTTTTTTTCCATATACAGTATGAAATGAAATTCTCGGTAGTTCTGGTCTCATCGTCTGCTGGTTTTCTGTGTATTGATTGTACCAAAGAGCATCCTTGATCTGGATGCTTGAATGTCTCGATTAGGTACCTTTCATTTTGACCTCCGTAGCCTCCCTTACTTCATAACTTGCAGTCCTACACGTTATAAATGAGGTTCGGGTTATGAATCTGTTTTAATCTCCAATGTGCATGACCCCTACCTTCCGTTTTACTTCTAAATTGTCAATGCATTGATCGTTATGAGTTTCGGATGTACCTAGACCCTTTTATTTTCTGCAAGATGCTTTCAGTTTCTACTTTTCAACGAAATTCCTGGTAGGCAACGGTTGAAATAAGCTGTTTGCTTGCCCTTGAAATCATGGTAAAGCAGCCAAGCCTGGCCAAATAAAGACGTTGCGTTTGGATTCTTCTAGCTAGATGACAGTAATATACATATAGACAAACAATCCAACAACTCAACGGGCGGGCAATCGATTCAGAGATAGAAAGATAGATGCAAACTGAGATGGATAGTCTTGCTGGCATAGGAATTGGATGCCAGGTTTTGTTTGGCAAACATGTGTTGCGTCTCAAAATTGCAATATGGTGATCAAGCTTTCGAAAGGTCAAAAGTCCATGATTCCTAACTCACTGAATATTCAATGAAACCATGTGCACCGCGTCCAAATCCGTAGGGAATTTAATAATGGTGACTTTTTTGTGCTATGGTGGGATAAATATCAAGAACAAGAATGCTTTGGATTACCCAAATTTTAAAGACATTATTCGTTTGATTAGATCAATGTATGAAGCACACCGTATAGATTGACATAAATATCATATTTGAACGTATCTAAAATTCCATAATACTATAGAGTTTGTTTGGAAGAGTGCTTTATTCATATAAAGAGGACTTTTTTGTGCTATAATGGGTTAAATTTCAACACTGAGGGTGTGTTCTTATCTTCTTATGCTCCGGTGTACAAAATTTCTATAGACAATAGACGTTTGATTAGATCAATATAGGAAACACACTGTATAGATCGACATAAATATCATATTTGAACATATCTAAAATTTAATAATTAGAGAGCTTGGAAGAGTGGTTTACTCATATTTCTTTCAATAATAGTTGGCTGAAATAATAAATAGAACCCGATAAAAAAAAGAAATAATAAATAGAAAAAAAAGTAAATCTTTTTTTTTTTTTTTGAAATAATAGTAAATCTTCTTATGGTCAATAACTTATAATATTTATATATTTCACTTATTTCTCTTATACCCACCGCATCCATATCGATTAGTAATTGAGTTATTTCGTAAACAATAACGTATCAAAAATAAACTGATTTATTTCCACGTACGTTTACCCGCATCAAATAATTCACAGTCAACTTTCTATATTGTATACTCTAAATAAAAAAGTTACTCGAATTACACACATTTTCAGATTCAAAAAAGGAAAATAATCCTCTCAAAACATGGTTGGTGAGACTAAGATAACGCCATAACCACATCCCCTAAACCAGCAGTAACAAAATAAGACAAGAAAAAAAGCATCCATTAGTCAAATGACTAAAAGTCGATGAGATAAGAATGAGAACATTCTGACCCCGAAAAGAAAAAAAATGACGAGGACATTCTAACCGGAAGAGGAGGACAGGAGGGGTTTAAGACAAAAACAAAAACAGGAAGCTCGAAACGACGACGTCGGCTGGGTTTTGTTGCGGTGTCTGAGGCTGCATTGCCGCACCTCCGCCCGCGCGCGCAAGCAATCCCAACGCGTCGCGTCTCTTTCCGGCCGACGTGTCTCGCGTGACGTCTTAGAGAGAGAACCGAAACAGAAAGCGACGGAAAGAAAAAAACACACGAAACGCCTTACGCGAAACGTTTCCGTCTCAGAAAGAAAGAGAGAGAGAGAGAGAGGCATTTTGCCGCTTTGCGTTTTGGAGGGTTTTAAAGGTTTTGGTTTTTCAGAGAGAAAAAAAAAAAAAAAAAAAACCGACCCAAAACAGAGACCGAGCGACCGAACCTCTTCATTTTTCCGATCTCCATTAAACCATTACGACGTCGTTTCAGTGTTTCACAATCCAATCTTCTCCAAGACTCTTCCTTTTTTTTTTTTTTTGTCGCTTTTCACCATTGGCCGTCATGACCCAGGTCTGGTCGCCGGAGCCGAACCGCGCCGTGTTGCCGGAATTTCGTTCCTGCCCGTCCTCGCTGCCATTGCCGGCGACCAGTCCCGATCCGTCGGCAATTGGGCCGGAGTCTTGGGCCGGAGCCGAGCGGGCCACCCGGGATATACTGTCCAAGATTCAGCCCACGGCGGCGACTCACCGGAGAAGGAAGGATATCATTGTATATGTGCAGAGCCTCATCACTTGTAACGTGGGCTGTCAGGTAATTTCCTCAAAATCATTTCTTTCAATTCTGGGTGGTGTTGATTCTCAGGAAAAAAAAAAAAAAAAAAAACTTGAGTAGTGTTGGTTTCTTGAAATGTGTCTGTATATGGATTTGTATCTGTGAATTTCTTTGTTTGCTAAACGAGCTATTAGTCTAGTCTTGCAGTACTAGTTTCACGCTTAATTGGGTGTTGATTTGGATTTTAAAGTTGTGTTCTTTTATGTGTTTTTTAACTTCATAGTAATGTTCAGATTGAGCAATGCTGATGGGAGTTTTTAATTATTTAAATTAGAGATTTTCGTGTTTGATTTCCTGGTTGACTATGCAATGTGGTTGTTTATAGAGAATACGTTGCGATATTGTTTTGCAGTTTCGGTTTATTTGAGAGCTAGTGTTTTTTTTATTTTTATTTTTGGAGTTTCTGAATGACATTGATATGCCTTAAACCTGCGATTTTTTTTGTATTGTTAATCTCACAGGTTTTTCCTTATGGGTCAGTTCCATTAAAGACATATCTTCCCGATGGAGATATAGACTTGACGGTTTTCACTGGCAGTGCGCACCTTGAGGATGTCCTTGTAACTCATGTTCATGCTGTTCTGAAGGGGGAAGAGAATAATGAAGCTGCTCAGTATCAAGTGAAGGATGTCCATCGCATTGATGCTGAGGTTTTTGTCACTTTGATTCGTTGATTATTTTCTTGGAAGCATTTTGAAAACATTTTTTTAATTCAATGTAGGATTAGATTTGCAGTCTTTCATGCCAGTATCAGTATATTTCATATCGCACCGTTTTCTTTTGTTTGCAATATAGAGTTAGAACTGGAGTTTTGCATATAGGTGTCACTAAATAACTCATATCTCATACTTTTTTCCTTTTTTTCCTTCTGTTGAAATCTGAAAATATTTTTCAATTCCATATAGGATTAGTGTTGGAGTCTTGCATGTAGGTATATAATTCATGTCTCGCATTTTCCTTTTTCTGATTTATTGTTTCTTAAAATACTTCAGCTTCTCTTCTTGTCACAATGTCTATCAGCAAAAATAGAATGATATTTTTCACTCTGATCAATTTTATGAGATTTCCTTTGACGTATTCGGTGATGAAAAATAGATAGATATGAGTAAGTCAGTCCACAAATGAAGCTTTGCTTGATGTTTTCAGTCTTCCTTAAATCTGTTACTTTCAACATCGTCTTGAATTGGGACATTGGGTTATATTGGTTCATTGAATCTCATTATTCTCTTCTAAAATTCAAAGTATATTTCTCCTGTAGTATGTACGCTTATTTATATACTATTTGAATGCCATTGTTTCTATTTTCTTCAGATTTGAGTTGTTAACTAGTTTTTTTTTTCCTCGTGTTTTATATCAATGTTTCATGTTGATTGATATTGCTTCTAAGTCGATTTGTTAGTTATACATATTTTCTCTTAAATTCCATCTGTGTGCTTATATAGTTTTAAGTTTGGGGGTTTTGGTTGCAGGTTAAACTTGTAAAATGCATTGTTCAAAATATGATTGTAGATATGTCCTTCAATCAGTTAGGAGGACTTTCTACACTACGCTTTCTTGAACAGGTATGAGCAATTCAATTCGTGATCCATAGGTATGACTGGTCTTGTTATGTTGCATAGAAATGAGTAGGGTGATTCCAGTCCAGTCTTGTTACAATAATTTTTTGTCTTCTCATACTGGTATGAAAAGTTCAGTGATGTTCAGTTGGTACTTGGGTTACATTTTTCATTTTGCTTGGTATGCAGGTTGATCACTATATTGGCAAAGATCATATTTTCAAACGCAGCATTATTCTGATAAAAGCCTGGTGCTACTATGAGAGTCGTATTCTTGGTGCTCATCATGGTTTAATTTCAACATATGCTTTGGAAACATTAGTCCTATATATATTCCATCTTTTTCATTCTTCTCTAGATGGCCCTTTAACGGTGAGTACTTGTAGAATCAATTTTGAGTTTTATATTTCAAATCATACAGAAGCTCAAGCACTTGATTGTGTTTCCGTTTTGTAGGTCCTCTATAGATTTTTGGATTACTTCAGCAAATTTGATTGGGAGAAATATTGTGTTAGTTTAAATGGACCAGTTTGCAAATCCTCCCTACCTGATATTGTGGGTAAGAGATATCTCTTGTGCCTGTAATGTTGGATGGCTCTTTTGTATTGTCCTGGTCTCTGAGTTTCTTCTCTCTCTGAAGCTGAAGTACCAGATAATGGAGGGGATGATGTACTGCTAAGTGAAGAGTTTATTAGAAACTGTGTAGACATGTTCTCTGTTCCATCAAAGGGGTGTGAGACAAACTTAAGAGTGTTTTCCTTGAAGCATCTTAATATAATCGATCCACTAAAAGAGAACAACAACCTTGGCCGTAGTGTCAATAGAGGTGTGCCCCTGCTCTCTCTCTCTCTCTCTCTCTCTCTCTCTCTCTCTCTCTGTTGTTGTCATGCAATTTTACTGGAGTACTGTAACTACTAGCTGCTCTTTCAGTCTGTGTGCTGTCACATGGTAATGATTCATGTGTAATCTGCAGGTAGCTTCTATCGAATATGTAGTGCTTTTAAATATGGAGCTCGCAAGCTAGGCTGGATTCTCTTGTTACCAGCAGAGAGAATATCAGATGAACTTAACAAGTTTTTCGCCAACACTTTGGATAGGCATGAAAGTAAATGCCAGACTACTGTGCAAAATAATGCCTTGTTGGAGCTTGGTGAAGATTTGGACAGTCATTGTTTGAGCCTGCAATATAGTCTGATTGGCCAGAGGTGTGCTACATCACCTCCTTTATTGCCCAGTCCTCCCTTGTCACCTCAACCATGGAAAGAGAATTCATGGGATGCTACCTGCGAAGCCCTACAGTCCCAGCACAATATTAATTCTCAAACTAATGCAAATGGTATTCCTTGGGGAACACATGCGTATCACACAAATGGTGCCAGTTTTTTTGTTCCTCCATTCAGAGAAGAGAAGAACAAACCACGAGGAACAGGGACGTACATCCCCAATGCGGTATTGCACTTTTGTTATCTATAGAATCGTATATTCGGGCTACATAGTGTAATCCTTGTAGTCATGGGCTTTATATGTTGGGGTTTTGGTTTTATGTCGAGTCATTCATGTGGAAGATTACAGTGGTTTTATAATCTCATGGTTATCTGCTTACAGTCTTTTCAGAATTATCGTCCCTACAAGGATAGACACTTGCCTGGAAGGGGAAGGAAAGAGGCAGCTGGAACTTATGCTCCATTTCAGAGACACACTTTCAATTATGGCTTTCCTGCAGCATCTCAAGAGTCAATCGCACCTGGAGAATGCAACCATGAGCTCTCAGAAGCTGAGTACCCAGTTTTAAGTAATGCAAACTCTGCAACATCAGATTACCATCAACCTCAGCTTTCAATTTGGGAGCCTTTCCATGAAAATGGTTTCTCCAAATCCCCCGACAAACCTGAGTCTAGATCCTCCTCCCCTCAATCATGGGAAGAAGTACCCATGCCACAACTGGACAGTTTACGGTTATCAGGAGTCGATGAAGAGAGGTAAGTGAACTTTTCTTCGACAATGGTGACTGTGTATACTGTATAGGCATTTGTAATTGATTTTCTATTAAAGCCAAGCCTCCCTTGCTGTTTATCTTCAGGATTGACGAGCAGGCGTTCCATCTGAAGGATGAAGCTGATTTCCCCCCGCTCACCCCTCGACTGCCTTTGAAGGACGGAATATGCATTCAATAACAAAGAGCCTGATAAATCTAGGTGCTAACTCACTAGACTGAGCTTCTGGGGAGAAGTCTTCCCCCACCCCCACTCTCGTTGGGGTCCTCCTTCGTTGTTGTTTCTTTAATGTAGAATACACAGTTTGTACATTCGGGAGTTGTTTTTCATGTTCCATTTCTACACACAATCTCGTGTGCTTCCTGTGGGGTTGGGTGAATGTATATAGGAGGTGAAGTTTGCCTGCCATAGTGTGTATTCCCTCCCAAGGTTTGTAGTTGTTTTAAACCAGTACTGAGAAGAATTTGTTAGGAATCTTTTCGGGTTTTAGACATTGTTAGTATACACATGAGGATGAAATACATAGATGTAACAATGACAGTTTCAGTTTAGTTGAATTTCATGAAAGTCTTTTTTTTTTTTTTTTCTCTTTCCTGTTGAATGTACTGCCTGCTCCAGCCATGCTGCAACCCAGGCTGTGAACCAGATCAGAACTCTCTGCTTGACATTACTGATTAAGCAACCTCGAGGACCCGTGGTGGTATAGCTCCATTTTTCAGAGGGCATTTACCTTCACACTGGGGAAATGCTCATCTCCAGAGGATAAATACCTTGGTGAATTTCTAAATGCACCCAACAGAAATCTAAGTACACCCAGCAAGTTTTTTACACCCTCCAAAATTATAAAATCTTTAATTACACCCTACAAGTTTTTCGATAATACCCTTGTTATAGATTAAATCCAGCAAAACTTTATCGAGATGAAGAATAACAAACATCCAGCAAACTCCTTCATACTTCTTTTAGATGAAAATACCAAACCTATATCAACCTTCTTAATGATCTGGTAACACGGATTAAATTTAATTAATGGGATCGATCAGTGCTTTCTTTCTCAATCAAGTTAGAATACAGAGAATAGAGATAGACAATGATGGAGAATACTGCTTGAATGGTAATCCATTCTCATTCACTTGGCTATCGTCGATCGATCCAACACTCAATTTGCTCGGATTACTTCACTTACCCCACTCTTGAGTCTCGATCACTTTCCTTTCTCTACCCGAAGTCTCAATTTAGAGGTTAATAGTTTTTGGTTGATTGAGGAGGAGTGAGTGCGTGATATAATTTTATATTGGTGTACATTCATCACTTCATTCGAGTTTAGACGACGAGAAAGATAGCTTGATAAAATATTGATGGTGCTTACTCATTGTTGGGATTGAAAACTAATTTGAAATAATAGGAACTGGGGGATTGGAGGTGACCAGTTATAAGGAGTAGGTAGAAGTATTTAAAAATAAATATATTGCTGGGTTTACTTAGATTTTTGCTGGGTACATTTAAAAAGATCTGAAAAATAGAGAGAATTTCACAAATGATTACTCAATTATGACTCATTCGACACTTTGGTCACTCAATTTTCAGATATATCACTTTGGTCACTCAACTATTTCTCTGTCAATCACTTTAGTCATCGAATGAGCATTTTGTCTTACTTTAATCACTTCTCCTATCCATTCCAATTCCAATTTCTCATTTTTTCACAATTGGTTGATCGAAAATATCCTTAATATTGTAGAAAATAATTTTTTTAATGAAAAAAATTAACAAAGTGACTAAAGTGAATAACAGAGTTAAAGTTGAGTGACCAAAGTGATATATTTAAAAAGTGAGTGATCAAAGTGTCGAACAAGTAAAAGTTGAGTGACCATTTGTGATATTCTCTTCTAAAAATATATCAGCTCAGTTCCCGTTCATTAGATTTCGGCATGTGTTTATTGTAGCTGATAAGCTTGCTAGTTTTGTTATAGATCAGGGACCTCCCTTTGCTTGGTTTAATTGCCACCCTCTATCTGTGTACCCAGTGTTCCATCTGGATCAGCTGGGAGTGGGAGTAGGCAGGGGGTTTGTGTTGTAGTGTTTTTTCTTGTATAAAAATAAATAAATAAAGCAGCAAACCACTAAAGTTTTTGTGATGTTGGTACTCGCTAGCATTATAGTTTAAAATATTTACTAGTGACAACCTACATCAACAAGCACCAGTGGTCTAGTGGTAGAATAGTACCCTGCCACGGTACAGACCCGGGTTCGATTCCCGGCTGGTGCATTTGTTTTTATCTGCTCTTTCTTTACTATTTTTTTTTCCCTAATTGACATGTCACACTCATTGTGGCCAATTTTAGTTTTTGTTCTTTACCAGAGATTTCGTTTTTGGTTTTTCATTTTTCTCAGATTACGCTATCAAATCGATGGGTACAGCCTGCACCACATACACTACAAATTTTGAAATAATCATTCTGTTGACTATTTTTTTGCTTTTGTTTTTGGTGGTGCAATATATTGGAACCTGTCAATTTGGAATCAAATAGCTCCAAAATGAAAATGATAAACACATGTTTAACTAGTGTTTCTTCAAATATTTTTTTGGTTTTCATGGTGAGCTTGCTTTGTTGTTTAATCAATTCAGAAGCTAGTGTATTTCTTTGTTAGTTCTCCTAATTAACAAGAAAACATACACCACCCTCACCTGTCTGAGATAGTCCAAATTCATACTAGGTTCTTCAGATTTTTATTAGTAAAGTTTTGTTGGTATTATATGACTAGTATTGAGTCAACTGCATAAACTGTATTTTCTTTCTGGGGATGAATCCTACTTCACCAGCTCAGTTGATAATGTTGAGGCTAATCTTAAATATGCTGATTAGAGGGAATATAAAGTCCACAAATCCCCCGTTTTTTTCTTTTGATATTTTCCTATTATTATTAACAAGGAGAGGATAAGAATGAGATAAGGGAAAGTGGGAGGGGACCCTTGTGAAAATGCATGAGGAAAGATGATTTGATAGGATGATTGATTGATCTGTCAATCCACTACTAAATACTGGGGAGGATGAGATAGTTGCACCTAGTGGATGAACCCACATACCCCAATCTATATGCAACAAGCATCAATAATTTTAGTTGTATTAAATTGACTAATCACCCATCCTTTCCACTTTTTTTTTTCTTTTAATTAACACATTTATGTAGGCAGATGTTAGATGTTTTAGGAGTGTTTTGTTGCTCTGGCAATGTGAAAAGCATTTCCCAATAATCTAAAATATGTTGGTAATGTACGTTTGCCTGGAAATTTTGATTAGTAGTACTCTATTAGTAGTCAATTTCTAAATACTCTTTAAAAAAATATTGATGAGTAGTATGAATCATCTATGATATCGTAGATTTAATAGGATAGATAATCGTGGTACTAGTCAGTATTGAGTTTGCGATAAGGATGAATTGATTTTTTTCCACATTTAGTAAACATGAGCTCGTAAAAAGTCACGATATAAATGGTGAAATATGCGATGGAGAAATTGAATAATTTATTCCTACAAATAAAACTTAATTTCCTTAGTGTGTACTTTAAACTACACTTTTTGAACTTAACGTCACTTGAAGAAGTAACTATGATGTACGAAACCTGCTGCATGAAAAAACAAAATGCCTCGAAGCTTTCTTGAGTTTGTTCTTTCATTGGATATTCACAAACCAAATAGATTTTTCTATTAGCGTGGATGTAAAAGTGAAATACACTCTTAGTAATTTGGTGTCTCTCCAAGGATGGTGTTCACAATGCATGTATGTATCAATACATCAACTAGATATATAGACTTGTTTCATGTATTAGTAGACCAGTTTAACTTAATTCCGAGCTAATCTATGACTGTATGAATTATGAAGTTAGTCAACTACTATATGAAGTTAATTTACATTTAATATACCAAACTTACATTGTTTTTTTTTCTTAAAAAACAGTTTTGATGTGCTTTCTTAAAAAAACCGCAAGTAGTCGACCAATAACAATGTTCTTGTGCTTCTAACAAAACCCCGTCACGCAAAAACTCCTCTGAGTTCTTTGTCCAAATGAACTCCCGGGACATATGGATTCCCAAGCAAGCTCAAAACCTGTATTTATGGTACGTGTACAATAGTAAAACCCAAATCCCCAAAAACCCAGCAAACCAAAGTCAGAAACTTTACCTACGCAATACACCACGGGTGGCAGCTCCTCCTCCGTCACGTAGGGACCGCCCTCCCATCACCTTCGTCCCCCCCTCTCTATTTAAGTTTAACTCGGGTCCTCACTTTGTCCTCAACTCCAAAGCCAAACAACAACAACTACAAGTCTTCCGCAACCTCAATTTTCAATTACTTGGATTCCTCTTCTTCAGTTTTCATCAGCATCAACAATGTCCAGCCACAGATTCTTCAAGTTCCGTACCCCGTCAACCACAACCTTTTGAATTCCCCAAACCACCCTCACTTGGATTCCACTAGTTTTAAAACCCAAAATGGTTGCTGAGGATCTCGAGTGGGCACCACGCGCTGTTGTAGTGGGAATAATGGGTTGGATTATGCTCCGGATTGACCACTCTAGCCTCTTCTGGCTCTTATTTGGTCTCTTCTCCTACGAAAACCACGAGGGAAAGCCTCGGATTTGATTTTCCTCAATACCCTTTTCATTTTGCTACACACTACTTTACCGCTATATATTCTCTCTTCGTTTTCCTTGTCATATTTGTTTTGAGGCAATTTCGTCGAAACATGTTGAGTGCACAAAACTCTGGCTATGTGGAGATGGATCCTACTGGTCGCTATGGTCGGGTATGCATGTTGCTTATACTTGTTTCATTTCATTCATGGATTCATTCTCTGCAATTAGCTTGCTTTTTTTGCTTTAGAAGATGATTGGAGTTAGAGAAAGCTAACCCAGTTGCCAGAAGTTATGGTTTTCATGAATTCATGGTGATTTAGTTCTTTGTTGTGTTAAAGTTTCATGCTTTATTGTCGTTGAACTGTTTAAAGAAATGGGTTTTGAATACTAGCTCAAACCCACCATGGAAATGATCATCGTCACCGCTTTGGAAGCAGGTCCTTGACTTTGTCGCAGTTGGGATTTTTATGTGTACATGTATGTATGTGTATGTACGTATACGGACAGTATATTTTTGTATACATACAAACAAAATATGTTTGGGCAACAAAAGTTGATGAGTTTAGATATAGATGTTAGAGGATCCAAGAGATTGTTTGTAATGGGTGAGTCACTGCCTATTCCACCATTAAAGTAGTATATTTGTGTAGGATTACTTGTCGGCTGGGAGGTCCTGCACCTTTATGCCTTAACAATTGGCCATTACAAAGAATGTTAATTTAATACAAGATGCCAGATTTTTCTCTTTTTAGTATATATGATTCCATTTGCTCTGAGCTCTCTGGAATTTGATTAATGGTGCTTTTGGAAAGTTGACCAAACTGAGGAACAGATTATCGTTGTTTAGTAAAAGAAAAAGGCTGGCTTGGCTTATCTGAGAACCTTGCTACTATATTTATCTATATTTTCAATTGGATTGAATGATTGTAAAGCTATAAAGGAGGGTAGTTATATTAAGCTATTCTGCCATAGATTAGTAATCTTAACTTAGCTAAGCATTTTCCTGATATTTATTGCAACTGTCAGTTGCTTATTCATGAGTGGAGTCGGCGGACATGTTTGCAATAATTTCTTGTGCGGACTTGAAAAAAATTTAAATTGCCAGATTCGTTTTAGAACATTATGTAAGCGATCAAGACTAATTAACTATATATTTGTAAAATTAGTGAGTACAATTTAGGCATTCATCTGTTTTTACAAAGCCATTGTCGTAGGATGTAATGATCAAGAGACTTGTTACTATCTTAGTTAATTGATGGGTCAATTGATTTGTTCTGCTTCATATACAAGTAATTTTTTTTTTGTCATTAATAGTTTGAAGAAGTTCTTGGTAAAGGAGCAATGAAAACAGTGTACAAGGCAATTGATGAGCTTCTTGGGATGGAGGTGGCATGGAATCAGGTGAAGTTCAGTGAAGTCCTTCGCTCACCAGAGGATTTGCAACGGCTCTATTCAGAGGTCCACCTCCTCAGCACCCTCAGTCATGACTCCATTATTCGGTTCTACACCTCATGGATCGATGTTGATCACAAAACTTTTAACTTCATTACCGAAATGTTCACTTCAGGGACACTAAGAGAGTAATTTTCTTTCCCACTCTAATATTGCCAACTCCTTTAGAATGTTAACTTGCACATCCTTGGGGCTAGGCCAAGCATAGCCAAAAGGAGAACATGTGGCAATAGACCCCAACTGTAGTCTCTGCCCTTTCAAAAGTCATCTTCATTAAAATTTAGGGTCATCAGGACTAAATAATCAGCAGAGTCCTGTTCATACATGATTAAGAACTGTGACTGATATCTGAATACACAGTGTTGTTGTTGTTGTTTTATTTTTAATTTTTTTTTTTCTGAATGTTTTCTAATTTTTTTTCTTTTTGAAATGATAAGTTATAATAAGTTGAAAAGTGATTCCAAATTCAATTCGTTGTTTGCAAAAGTATAGATAACTTACTGTATCTTCCATCTTGCAGGTATAGAAAGAAATACCCCTGGATAGACATCCGAGCCATTAAGAACTGGGCACGGCAGATCCTTCAGGGTCTTGTTTATTTGCATGGAAATGATCCTCCAGTAATTCATAGAGATCTCAAGTGTGACAACATCTTTGTCAATGGACATCTTGGGCAAGTTAAAATTGGTGATTTAGGGCTTGCAGCAATTCTCCGTGGTTCCCAATGTGCTCATAGTGTAATAGGTACTCCTTTATCGATCATTAACACATAAATGCTGGTACTTATTTCCTCTATTTATAAGTAGATTCTCTTCATGCTTTTAGGCACTCCAGAGTTCATGGCACCAGAGCTATATGAGGAAGATTACACTGAACTAGTTGATGTCTATTCATTTGGCATGTGTGTTTTAGAGATGCTTACGTCTGAATACCCATATGGTGAATGTGTCAACCCTGCACAAATCTACAAGAAAGTGACATCGGTAAGGTGAAGTTTTGATATCATGATTAATAGATATCAATGAAGAAGAACCTTACCCCCTGCCACTGTATTTGTTCAGGGGAAGCTTCCAGGAGCATTCTACCGGATTCAAGACTTTAAAGCACAAGGATTTGTTGCAAAATGCTTAGTAAATGCTTCCGAGAGATTATCGGCAAAAGAATTATTGCTTGATCCATTTCTCGAGTGCGATAAAGGTGAACCATTGCTATTGGGAAAGCTCAGACATCCAAAGCCATTTTTAAATGCCAAAGAAATAGAAAAACTGCAATTGCGTGATGATCCAACCAGGACTCACATGACAATCACGGGAAAGTTGAATCCTGAAGATGATACCATCTTTCTTAGAGTTCAGAGTGCTGATAAGGATGGTACTCTTCTAACTTTCTTTTGATATTGTCATAGTTCAAGCAAAATATCAAGAGATTCAAATGAGAAAGTTTCTCTTATTGTTTTTTCATGCAGGTTCCCACAGGAACATATATTTTCCTTTTGACATATTAAATGACACTCCAATTGATGTTGCAACCGAAATGGTGAAGGAACTGGAGATCATTGATTGGGAGCCATTTGAAATTGCGAAGATGATTGAAGGGGAGATATCTGCTCTAGTACCAGATTGGAAGACTGAAGCATACCATACATTTAATTATCAAGATGATGATGATGGTCCTCATTATCCCTTTCATTCTTTCTCCTCCTGCTCTTCGTCTCAGTCATCATTCTCAGGCTTGATGAGTTCTCACAGGATTAATGGAACGACAAATGGTTGTGATCACCTCCAAGGTATGCCTAATGGAATCTTAAGTTAATTTGACTGTAACTTCCCTCTATTAATTTTGGTTAAGATCTTTCCAAGACCAATGCTGCCATCATTATCACATTCTAGTCTTGCGGTAGTTAGAAGATTTTTGTTTATGTTATCTCTTTGAAATCCATTGGAGATCAATTGCTTTAGTTGTAACCATGTTCCATTGCCTATAACTATCCCTGATGAAGATAGGGTTTCATCTGAAGTCTCTAGCACCATGTCAAGACATTTTACTGACTTAACTTCAACCTTAAATCACATCATCATTTCTTGATTGCTTCATGGAAATTTCGACAGTCATTCAACCCATAGTAACCTACATAGGCCAGCACGAATGGATTGCCTTCCAGCCCAGGCTGATTTTGGGGGTAAATGAAGCGTATGTTCAACCCCTGTCTAAGTCACCTTTGGGCTTCGAAAGTGGCCCGTGGTAAGACCAATTGCAGTACACCATTATTATGGGTGGAAGAGAGAAGGGCAACCACTGTCATGTCGTGATGCAATCCTATCATTCATTTCTATAGGACTGGGCTACATTTTCCTGCTAGAATTATAACATGATTAAAGCTAGCCTATCTTATCATTTTGAATCATAAGTTTCAATTGCAATGTTGTTCTGTTGCAGATGATTTATTTGATGAGATCAGCTCTCAAAGTTCTTCACAGTCAGGAATGTATTCCAATGTACATTTCATCTCTGGCAATGAGCACGAGTACAATTTGAGCCCTGCAGGAGGAGACAAACACCCCATATCAAAATGTAACAAGTCCACCAGGTTTTGTCCTGAAGAAAACCGCTATGCTGGGAAGTCTTTGGCTAAATGCAAAGGTTTACTAGCATCGGGTTCAATGGATAAAAGGACCATGGATAGCCGTACTTTGATGAGGAATAGGTCACTAGTAGACGTACGAAGTCAATTACTTCACCGGTCTTTGGTGGAAGAAGTGAACAGGAGGCGTTTGTTTAAGACAGTTGGAGCTGTGGAAAACATCGGATTTCAAGCACCTTGTGAGGTTTCAACGAAGCTGTCGAAGCCATCATCAGGTGCTGCATCTAAGTCACGTTCCACAAGAAATGAGAAGGTCAATGACATCGGATAATTTACATTCCTGAAGAATAGTAAAGTAGGTGAGCGTGCTGCTTTTACAAATGGACCCAAATGTGGAGAACCATGTCGACCACTGCCAGAATCCGGTCATTTACATTTTGTAAAGAAATATAGTTTCAATGGATTGTAATTATGCTTAGGCCAAAAGAGCAAACGATTGTAATTATGCCTAGTTAATGTTTTTATCAGAATAAATAACTGGCCGTGGTGGTTTAGTTCTTGATTGCCCCTGATCTCTTTTAGTGCTTGCCATAAAATGAGGGACTAATTGCATTTTGCATCCATCAAGTCTAGGGTTTTCATATTGCAGATTATTGTTGAAATAATCCGAACTCATTTAAACGAAATAAAACGGAGAGAAATCTTCTCAGACGGCCTCCGAGCTTTTCAGAGTGACCTTGGAGGAAACCTTAGGGTTTTGTTCGTTGGCGGCGACGAACTCACGTTCCCCAAACCAAGCACCAGCGAGGTTCCAGCGAGAGGGCAGTGAGGTGAAGGGCACGGTGACGGTGCAAGCACGGTGAGAGCTGCAGTCGGTGACGGAGGCGGTGTTTGATCACAATGGAGTTTTGATTCAGAGCAACCTTGTCTGGGTGTTAAAGGTTGGTCTTGTAGATCGGTGGTGGCTTCAGGAGGCGGCTTAAACAGGATTTGGGGAGGGATCTGCGCTTCTCGAAGGCGGTTGGCGGCAACTCTGAGGCGTCTTCGGTCTGAAGTCAGGTCATAGAGGAGACAGCGGAGCACTTTTCAAGTTCGGGCCTGGTAGGGAGTCTCTTCTTAGATCACAACGATGGTGGAGAGCCGAGGCTGCCCGCCAGAAAAGTGAGGGAGCGCTACCCCTAGTGTCTCCGTTTAGGGTTTAGGCCAATAGGCCTTAGTCGAGCCGGGTTGCAGCCTAGCTGGGCTAGCCCTTTCTTTTTTCCTTCTTTCTTTTGGGCATGGCTTTGATTTGGGTTGTTGGAGAGTGGCAAACCCTTCGGTTTTTTGTTGCTTTGAAGAGTGGCAATGTACACTGATGAAGGTCTTAGGCGTCAACACTCGTCAAACCGGTTGCTCTAATTTAGGATTAGATAAGAGTAGGAGTTTTTTTACTTTCTGTATTTTCTTTGTTAGCTTGTTTTATTTTTGTTTTTTAGTAGTTCTGCCCTCTGCATGCTATTTGTGCATCTAGATGTAATTTGAGGAATTTTCAAATTCCTCTAACTTGACCGAGTGAGGTCATTGATATTATTAATGGAATCTGATTATGTTTCCTAAAAAAAAAAAAATCCGAACTCATTGAAACGAAACATTTTACCCTAATTTGAATGCTTTAGCTCATGTTAGACGATCTGCCAATCAGGTGGCCCATTTACTTGCACAATTAGCTAGAAATATAGATAATCAGTCGTTATTTTTAGTGGAAGCTCCTCAGGGTGTGGTGGAAGCTATTCATTTTCATTGTATTGGTGTTTAAACATCTATGAATTTAATTAATTCCCCTCAAAAAAAAATCTGAGTGTTTTTTTTTTTTTTTGAATAAAGTGTTTTTTTTTTTTGTTTTTTGAATAAAGGGCTGGTGCGACTGTCCTCAATTCTTGATTAATGAAACTGTCAAATACAAGGGGAGGGGGACATAGATCCTGAACCCCTGATTACAATAAGCATCTAAAGTATGTCCCGAAATGATATCAGGAATACAAAGTACATGTATCCTAACAAGCACCAACTAGTAAAGAGTGCTCTAATGACTAATCTATTTGTTTTGACATAGATGTGACATAATGGAAAGATAACTCAATATGTAACCGGATTACAATGTAGCATAATTTCTAATTGCACAGCTTTCCTACTATGTTGCCGTCGGAAGATAAATATGACGACACTTAGTTTCACCCTGCCACTAGGAGGCTGCGACCATTTGACCAAATAAGGAACTTGCCGCCTACCTAAAGCAGACACGTTACTGCAACTAAGAGGATGCGACTATTTGCCAATGCAAGGAACTCGCCACCTACCTAGAGAAGATAAGGCACACAAGGTGCATAGACTGGCACAAAACCCACCACGTCCTACTTCTTTTTAAAACAAGGCGGAGACTTATTATCAACAAAATAACAACTAGAAATCAAACAACTAGAAATAAAAGGCCACTAGCAAGGCCCTAAAGCAAAGGCCTAGCCCAATCACCACTTTCCTCAAGGACACAACGCTGCAGCCCACCACACATGCTGCTAACGCACCGTCGTCACCACACCACCTCCTTGCAGCACTACGCTACTGCGCTGCATTCCTACGCCTCCGCACCGCTGCACCACGTAGCAGACCACCAAAACCCTGCTACCATCCGAGACCTGATCCCATAACGTGCCAGACCTTTCCGGCTTCAACATTGCCATGAGATCGCAGCTACTGCACAGATTGGTAACAACAGTGACGCCATCACTTGCCGCCAGCAAGCCACACCGGTGCTGCTCCTCATCTACTCTTGCCCAAGATCCAGGAAGAACATATCGAAATCGATATGCCCATTCCGAGATCGAGCCACCATGCTCCAACCCTGTACTACACCTCTGCCATAGAACCATGCTGCGAACTCGGACCATCATTCTCTCCCGGACCAAAAAGCAGCGGCGGGAGTGCCGGCAGCGTTAGGCCAGGAGAGATCGCACGAACAACCTATGTTCTCTTTTCTGTCCACATGCGAGGCGCGTCCTAAAACTATTCGACTTTTTTTATATTTGAGTGCTTTAGCAAAGCTTCTTTTGTTTCTTTCTTTTTTTTGTTACAAGCTACTTTTGTTTCTTTGAGGATGAAATGAATATGTTTTAAACAATAAGGTGCAATGTGAAAACAACTTATATTCGGATGTGGGAAGGTGTAATTTGTAAAACACCATTTAGGCATGGGAAAAATTCACCAACGGTGTCTGGACACTTTGATGACTTTCACAATGATACCTGAACTCTGAATGTTATCAATGTGATACCTGGACTTATAATTGGTTGTCAACGTAGTACCTACGTCAACTTTCCGCCATGCCTCCGTCAATTTTGATCACATGTGACGCACGTGAGGCTGAAAATGAGGGCAAAAAAGACTTTTTCACTCCATTAAACATTAAAGAGAATAAATTCAAAATTAAAAATAAAAACTGAATAAATTATTATATTAAAAATAAAAGTTGAATATTTTTTTTCTTTCTTCTATTAATCAAGATCGCAATCAAATACATTCAAAAAAAAAAAAAATCCCAATCCAATAAGTATCTGAACCTAGGAATTTCATGTTCATCTTCTTAAACCCAGCAAAAAAAAAAAAGCAAAAGAATTCCCAGCAATTGTTCATGTTCTTGAACTCATTCATGTTCATCTTCTTAAGCTGGACAGACCCATTTTGGGAGAGAAGTGAACCCTTGATCCACAGTTGAGTATTCCAATCCACAAACTTTCTCACATTCGTCGTCTCCGTCAGTATCAACACAAACACAACCACACCTATTCTTAGGCTTGTCCAGTTCATGGTTGACCAAAATTTGGATGAGAAGGAGCATTATACATGGCAAAATTGGGACTGAAACAAGCCGAACATTCTGTTTCATATTCCTTTTCTGCATAAAAGAACAAACAGAATTACATAACTCGAATCTTAACATTGGGTGATTAAACCAATACATAATCTTTGAATCACTATAATTTAGCAACTGAAATGGACCCAGAAAAGTAACAGCTTGACAAAAAAAGCAACCAAAGAATCGATCTTTATGTACCAAAATGAAAGAAAAGCACAAAAACAAGCAAACCCAGAAATCTTAACGCTCTTTCATTTCATAAAAAACCAAATTTGAACCCAAACAAGAATCTTAACATTGGGTGATTAAACCAATACATAATCTTTGTATCACTATAATTTAGCAACTGATATGGACCCAGAAAAGTAACAGCTTGACAAAAAAAGCAACCAAAGAATCGATCTTTATGTACCAAAATGAAAGAAAAGCACAAAAACAAGCAAACCCAGAAATCTTGAGGCTCTTTCATTTCATAAAAAACCAAATTTGAACCCAAACAAGAAGAGAGAGAGAGACCTGGAAAGTTAAGTTCTTTCTGAGCGGCGCATTTGCTAGAGTACAGAAGCTGGCACGACCATTCCTCATCCTCCATTCATGTTCATCTTCTAAAGCTGGACGACGATTTTGAGGCCTCTCCTCCCTCCGCCGCTGGTACGCTTCCATCCTCTGCTTCCTCCCTCCTTCCCCTCACCCCACCAAGAGCGTCCTGCAAGTTCTTGAATTGATCATGCACAATTTTGATCTCCCAGAAAGTGCTAGTCACCGGAGGGTTGGGCGGCACCATAGCATTGGTGGCATCATTGGAAGGTTAGGTGGCAGCATTCGAGGCCCGGGAGGTGGAGGTGCTGTAGGTTGGTATGGATTTGGATTCATCGCTAGTTGGCTACCAAAGTAGACTAATAAAGAACCCTAAGGCCCTGGCAGTACAGACGGCGGTTAATCAGACGCAGGTAGAATTTAGGGGTTGAGTGAGTGTGAAGATCTCTGAGCAAATAGAGGTTCATCGGTACTGTTCGCAATTCGCAGAGCGGCTTCTAATTATCGGAGGCTAGTGAACATAAACGAAGCCCCGAGAAGAACAATTGTGTGTAGCTGATGATGAATGAGAGAGAAAAATTTCTTTTTTAATTATTTCTTTATTTCTTTCTGTTAATTATAAAATTTATTTTAAGAATTAATTATTTTATTCATTTAAATTAATTATTTTTTCATAAAAAAGTAATTTGAGGGCATATCAGTCATTTACTTCTCTTTTTGGGCCTCACGTGCGTCACACGTGGTCAACTTGACAGTGCCGTGACGGAAAGTTGACGTAGGTACTACGTTGACAACCAATTATAAGTCCAGATATCACATTGATAACATTCAGAGTTTAGCTATCATTGTGAAAGTCACCAAAGTGTCCAGACACCGTTGGTAAATTTTTCCCTTTAGGCATTTACTTAGACTTGTCAAATGATCAAATCCAACCCGTCTATTAAAAACGGATCCGAACTGAATTCAGATCAAAATTCAATTCATTAACATGTCTACCTTTACTTGAGGGACTCGTTACACTTTGCATTCTTAAAAGGCAAAATGATCTTTTAATGAGAGGCACCCAGCTAGCGTAGTACCTCTGCCATTTTAAAAAAAAAAACAAAATGATCTTCACATTGCATCATAAAGATCATCGATTCAAAATCAATCAATCAATCAAATGACATGACAAGTTAGCAAGTTTGCATATATATCGGAATTCATATAACTGGTTAGGTGTTTGATGTGAGACTGTATGATATGTCCATGTCTGTACATTAGAAGATATATGTTTGTCTTCTCACTCGTGTGCGCATTTATCGAATGCGAAATTCCAGACTAGTTAAATTATCATTGGCCTTTCAAAGGAAAGGTAGCTGCTTCTGGGAAAAATCCTTGATGAATGTTTTGCTAATTAGGGAAATCTATAGGCTCTAGTCTGGTTGATATTAAACATCGAAAAGAGTCGATGACCGAGATTCGTGCGATGCACATTTCCTAGTGGGGTTAGATGAATTGAATTGGATTTGATCGACCGTGTCCTTAACTTTTATTGGAGAAATGATCCAATGCATGACTGTCACAAAATTACCACTTCCAGATCCTCCAATGATGAGTCGGTGGGTGGAAAATAAGGCCACATGCCATTCCAATGAGTCGTTATTATGAGAGGAAACATGGGAGCGCAATCATTTTTACTGATGCAGAATGCTTGAGATCATATTGCATCATTACCTCAAGATAAGCTATTCTCATGTAGCGGTAGATCAATTTCGAATTTCGTGGACTCTCTCCTAATTCCACTTTTTTTCTTTTTCTTTTTCTTATTTGTTTTTAAAGATGATCAAATGGTTTCACTCCTGCCTTCATGGTGACTCGAACCCATGACTTCGTACATAGGTAGTGGGTGCTCTAACCACTGAGCTAACACCACTTCGTTAAAAGAGAGAAGGTAAATGCAGTGAAGGTGGATCGAACACCTAACCTCATAAGCTCTCCTAATTCCACTTGTTTTGTTGCATCAATGGACTTGAAGGATTTTCCTTCATTACTGATATGAGTGCATGTAACACTTATGTTGAAGGATTTTCTTTTAAGTCCATTGATTTAAGGAAGTTTCATTAAATCAATGACTTAAAGGAGGATACAAATTAAGCCATAACCATCATTCTTGTGTCGAAGAGTTGTTAGAAAAATCATGATCAATGGAAGTGGTTTTGGGCTTGTCATGCTTCATAAGAAAACTATGTATGCTGAACTTAATTTTCGTCCTTGGCCTCATATGCCAAGTACGTTGTTCATCCTAATCAGAATGGAATTTGGAAGCATATGACATATTAGTCTTACTTTCAAAGATGATTCCTTTTTTTTTTTTTTTTTTTTTTAATATGAGATTAATTACACAAATTCAGTCAAAATCTATACAAAAAGACAGAACGCAGCAAAAACACATTAAAAAAAAGAAGAAAAAAAAGAGGGAAATTCTACAATGTGTTAACGTATGACATGCATATAATTGCCTTAAAAGTGGTAAAATGAGTCATCAAAATAGTAATATTAGTTTTCAAAGTATTAACACGAGTCCTTAAAGTGGTAAATTTTCTTAGTTACTACATGAGTCCTTAAAATAGTAATATTAGTCCTCAAAGTGGTAACATGAGTCCTTAAAGTGGTAAATTTTCTTAGTTTACCATATGAGTCCTGAAAATAGTAATGTTAGTCTTCAAAATAATAACATGAGTCCTTAGAGGGGTAAAAATAGTTGATGTATGAGAAATGTTAACATACCATAGCTTTATCCGAGAAAAGGGGAAACTAGCAAAAGATCAGCTCAAAAACATGTAAAGTCACTGTATGTAGAACACCCTCTCAAGTCTCAAATCTTTAGCAACATAGCAGCATAAGGTGAAAAATGCTGCAGCAGCAAAAGAAGAGAGAAAAGCAGCAGCAGTAAAAGATGAAAAATGCAGCAGCAGCACTCAAATAATTAATAAGGTCACCCAAATGCAGAAGTAACCCAGCAAAGAACAGCTTGCAGCAAACCAAAGAGGAAAAATCAAATATTCTTTGCATTGTCGGGAGGAATCAGTAAGTTAGAAATCAATAAGACATCAAGCACCACAACAACCATTAAACAAACCGATATTCTGGTAGACCACAGAGGTTACGTCCATTAGCATCCATTGCATTATTAGAGTGGCAAGAATCCCACCAGTGCAATCTCACACAAGAATTGATCATGTTCCTTTGCAGACTGATGTAGTCCTTATGATTCCAAACTCCCTCATGTTATAGAATCTGGTGGCCAATTTGGATTTCTTTTCATTTAAGGTTTGTTTATTTCAGTAATCTACTCATCTATACCTACTATAGAACCGTAAAATCCCACATCATAAAAGATAGTTTTGGTGAAAACCATTTCATGTTAGTGTGGCTCGCTGCAAATGGTGAATGTGAATAGAAAGTCTGACGAGGGAAAGATAGTTTTGCTAACCTATTTAGATCTTGAAATAGCTTAGCTTAGACAATAAGCAGTTGTAGCTTTAAGCTTATAAAAATTATATTTTACCACCTTTTATAAGCAGCAATTTAATAGTGTAATTTTTTAATTAAACTTCATTATAAAATTCCACCAAATACCTTTTGCTACTTAACTTATAAACTTATAAGTCAAACAGCTTTCTACACTTGAGTTTATGCCAAACTGGGACTTGGTATATTAAGATGTATAATCATTGTCAATCTTTAGTGAAAAATGGGTGGTCCAGTATAACCAAATTTTTGTTACACCTCAAAAATCAACCTCTCAATCTGCTATGATTCTATGAACTACAAGACTCACTGTTATATTTGGGTGCAGTACGTGGTCCTCTTCAGCCCTCTACAAACAGTGGAGTGGCCCAAATTAAACTAGCTAGGAAAAGTTAGATGGTAGTACCCTAACACTATATGATCATCTCCAAACCTCGAAAATGAGTCCTTTTACCATTTCCCATATAAAGCTACGTATAAAGCTACGTAAATCCCAGAGTGCTAGCACAAAGTTGCAACTCAATGAGGCGTAACCATAGGGATGTGGTAAAGGAACATACTGAGTATCTCATGGAGCCATGTTGCATTGTCAAACTATTAATGTGATCAAACTATGACGAATATCTACTCCAAGTTTACAGTATGTTACTTTGTTTTTGTTATGCATTATTGGCAAAATTGTAAAAGGGTTTAGGTTCGAATCCGCCATTTCTGATAGTTGATAGTCTAAATGAGACTGCACGTGACAGTCTTTGGTATTGATACACATCGTTGGCCTAGTTTTGAATAGTTTAAACTTCTGAGATAGTTGTATTTCAATAATATAATGGTTAGATAAGTAGTTGTTTGAATATATGAACCCAATTCCGAGTTTTTTACACTTATGGGATGCACCTTATATACTCAGAGAGTAGAAAAATGTTACATTGATCTATTATATTAGTTTGATCTTAAAAGCTTAAGCTTTTGAAGCACAATAGTTGTCTAACAAAATATCAGATTCTTGTTTGGAGAAAGTCCAGAATTGAGTCCTCTATTTCAATTCTATCTACATATATCCGTGTAGAGATTGTAGTACAGAAGAAAGATGTTAATTTTGATTACATTTTAGAAGAAAGTTACTAGTTTTAGTATATATCATTGGTTCATTATACGGCTTAAGCTTAATTTCAGGACTAACAAAAATACAAGGGGTGTGGCTATTCTCAGCTTACTAATTACTTTGTTTACCTCACATTTTTTTTTTTTTTAACTGATGAAATTTCATTGATAAAAACTCATGCCAAGAAGGCCATTATATACCCATCCGCTGACACATACCAATGGTCAGACAAGACTTCGTGGAGGAGCCACAGTGGTACATATGATATACCTACTATATTAGAACTTATCGCTCACTTATTAAAGCAAGCCTATAACTATGCAAGACATTTTCATAGTTTATAGGCTAAACATAAAGAAAAAACAGTGGTACATATGATATACCTACTATATTAGAACTTATCGCTCACTTATTAAAGCAAGCCTATAACTATGCAAGACATTTTCATAGTTTATAGGCTAAACATAAAGAAAAAACCTATATCTTCTCCTTGCCCTTTAGACTAGGGCTTGGAGGCTTACCCGAATACAAAACACTCAGGACATCTTCAGCAGGAACCTTTTTTGTTTTAGGAGGATTTTTGTTCTTGGCTCCCAATGGCCTACCTCTCTTCTTTTTGCCTCCAGGAAGCTCTACTTTTACCGGTTTAGGACTTTAGGCATCATAACCTCCACAGGCACTAGCAAACCACATGGTGTTTCCACTAATCCAAGAGATTTTACATTAAACTTTGTAGGGAATTCAGGCATCTTCACCTTCTTTGAGGGAGCAATAGGGCTAGTTTTACCCTCCACTAAATCAGACATCAAAAATTGCAACTTCTTTGGAGATGGAAAGCGACGATCCCTCTTTGCAGACTGGTCAGTGTCCACGGGTACCAGAGCCAAAGCATTATCCTCATTAGCTTGTTTTTTCTCTGCATTACGAATAACAATGGGCTTGCGTACCTTACTTGTCTCAGCCCCTCCAAAGAGAGACCTTCCCACAAGCGGAAAAATGGGGGTAGTAATTAAGACCTTGGAAGTGAAATAGTCCATCCTTGAATTGATTTCTTGAAACCCTAAAAAAGGACCAGCGAGATCCAATTTTCTTGCCGCCGGCGAAGGAGGAGCCATGCTTGTTGGCGTGGTATCTTTATCCTTACATGCATCACCCTTATGATACACACAATGACAAGTATTGCATTGTCCCACTAGGTTCTCAAAAAAGAAGTGAACCTCTTGCTCAATCCCTGTGGCAAACTTTAGGGTTTTTTTTTTTTTTTTGCATGAAAAAAGGTTTCAAAATTGCATGAGAAACCCTAACCCTAATATCACGAGTTGCATCAAATAGCTTTTGATCCAGATGAAGAAATTTACCCTCAACAGAGGCAACGTTGGCAATAGTTTTCCTGTCCTCATATGTTGGTGGCATATTGGTGATCCGAACCCAAAAGAAAAGATCCTCCATCTCTACAGATTGTAGAGGTGCCACTCTATCATAAGGCTGAATAACCATCAAAGGCCGATTGAAACTCCACGGTCCACTCATTAATACCTTGTTTCTATCTCCCCTAAGATCAAAGGAGAAAAGAAAACGATTCGAAGCTTTTAGCTGGACGCTGAAGCCTTTATTCAGCATCCAAATGCGACGAAAATGCCTACACAGGTCAGCAACATTCATTGGTTTCAGAGTTAGAGGCCTTGCCAGAAGATATGATTGAGCATTCCGCTGTGCTTCCCCATCCGCCATGGAGGAGATGTCCACAACCTCATTGGTAGCAATAGCCAGTGAGGTAGCAAAGCTTTTGGTGATAGAATCAATGCTCGACATGATGAATTGTGAAGGAGATGATGTAGGGATTGAAAAATGGTGGAGAAACGACGACATCAATGATCGGCGTTGGCTTAGGGTTTGGTGTGGCAAGGTGAAGGCCGCTTAGGGTTTTGCTTCAAGAAAGTATCCTCACATTCTCTTCTCGTCCTACACATATTTTTTTAATTTCATGATTATTTTGTTCACCCATTTACACTACCCAAAATGCCATTTTCCAATGTAGAGTTTAACTCGAATTCTTTTATTCTATTTTGCTTTCTCCACGTCTCTCTCGATTGTTTTTGGCTTCCTCCTTGTCTCTCTCAGTCAATCTCATGAAGTTTTAGTCAATCAGTTCACCGGGTTTAACGACGAATTGAATGAAGATATTAAGAATGAAGTTTAAGTTCGTATTCTGTAGGGGTAGTAATAAAAAAAATTAATTGTTATTTTCAATCAAATATTGTCTTCTATTGTATTTTTCTATTAAAATATTTTAGTATTTTAATAAATCAGAAACTTGTAGGGTAAACAAAGTAATTAGAAAGACGCACCCAAGTACAAGCTCATAGGACAATATAATAGGGTTTTCCAATTCACGTCATTAAGTTTCATGAGCCTAAGACTACACGAAACCTTTCTTTTTGGAAAGTTCTATAGTACATATTTGTATGTCATACACACATTTACAAATGTGACAACAAATTTGTGGTAATGTGAGTCCTATTTTATGTAGTCTTGGGGTTTAATTAGGTTTTATTAATGGTTTTTTATTTATTTTATTTTTTTTATATTTTGGACGACAATGTAACTCCCCACCCCACCCCATCCTTGATGTCAGTGAGATTTGAACTCATGACCTCCACGGTGTTAGTTAGACTAGCTAACCAATAGGCCACAGCTCACTGACAGGTTTTATTAATGGTAATTACGCCACCTACAACCCTTGTTATAAGTTTTTAAATTAATTTGTCAATGTTGTAATTTTGTAATGTTGGTTTAATTATAAGTAATTATTGTAAATGAATGTGGTAATTTTTATTCAAAAAAATTGTAATTTTTATTCAAGTATATGTAAAATCAATGTATGATAAATGTCACAATATCATGGTTTGCCTCTGTTTTTATATATTCTTAGTGATATATTTCTTGTAAAAAGCAGAAGTTTTCGTTCAAATTTTCTTCTTAACTAGTTGTGTTCTTATTAGAAAATTTCGCCATCAAGTCTACATCTTCCATTTTTCTAGTTCCGGTTTTGCTCATGTCCAAAACTATGTTGTAGTAAACGCAATGAAAACACATGGTTACCATTAGTGCAGTACATGGTTATCGGACAAAACTTTCCGCTGGCTTCTGTACCCCTCTACGTACAGGTTCTTATTTGTTGGCTCTACATTACTAGTTCATGGTCTAGTAATAAGTAGACTGGCTTCTTTCCAGAAACAAACTTGGGGGAACAAATTATTCTTTAAAATTATACATACAAGAAACCAAAACAAGAAAGCCCACCACAGACAGAAATACATGCTTATACAATTTGTACCTAATGCCATTTTCATGATGCTCAATTTCAGCTTTTAGAATGTACAAACACTAGGGTTCAAATTTAGTACTAATTAATTTGTATTTCAGGGTTAGCTCAATCAATAAATTAACGGTGAAAATTCATAAAATCGGATCGAAACTTGATCAAAATTAATACTTCATTTGCTCATAAGATGCATTTTTAAATGCCTAACAGAGCAGAGAAACAAGTCATGCAGTCTTTCTAAAGATACAAGAATAAGATGAACCTAGAATTGAGAAAAGAAAGTAGTCATCATAACTTAAAAAGATTATACAGATATATGCATTTAAATTTGATAACCTAAGAATCTGAGATTTTGATGTGAGCCATATCGAACCAGATTTGCTCGAAAGCCTTGACAATGAGATCATGGTATTCCCTTGAGTTGAGTGAAAGATAACAAGCAAGAAGGTCCTCCAAATCTTTGGATTCCTTGAGGTTGTTCTCCACAATCATCTCCCTCATCGAGTCCTTGAAGTCCCTCTGTGGGTCAAATGAGGACTTCACAACTGCAAAGCTGTCCGAAATGCCTCTATTCGTTGACACACTCTTTCTAGCACCACAGGGCTGCTGAAGTTTCTTGCTTGCAAGTCTTGGAGAGTTTCCTCGAAGCCTTATGCCGGTTGGAGAAGCAGACGAGTTTCGAACGAAAGGAGTTGTGGTCTTTTGATCCTTCTGTGTCCTACCACTGCTTCTTTCTTCCTTGACTATCTTGACAGAAAGAGACCGGTGTCCTTTTGTTTCCTTCAATTTGGATGGAGTACTTTTTCTTAACTTGGTGGACTCACTGGCCTTATCATGATCATCAAACTTCATTGGCTTTGTCAAGATTCGAGGAAGCTCTAATTCTGAGATCATGTCAAACCCATCATGGACTTTCTTGGGTGAGCCTTCTTTTTTCATGTCAATGATAGAATCAGAAGTCGAAGAACTAACTCTGCAGTTATAAGAGCCAAACTCAGAAGCACACAACTGGTCGCTTTCAAACTCAGATGGAATCAATTCATGAAAGTCATGAGTTTCAGGGGAATTTCTCTCACTTGAAGATGAGCCAAAGTAGTCTGGAGACTCAGGAATTGAGGCATGACAGCTACAATGGCCTGAGGAAACAGAGGAAGAGGTTACTTGTTTTTTAGGTGAAGGCTTGTAAACAGCTTTCCTTCTGCTTCTTTTGGTTGACGACCTTCTGGGTTGTTCTGGAAAATGTACATCCGAGGCTTGGGGGTGTGTAGGTGAGTTGTAGAACTTTTCATCTCTGTTGGGTTGTTGTTCTGTTGTGATGTAGTAGGAGTATCTGGTTTGTGAAAGATGGGTTCTTTGTGGAGGAAATGTAGAGGTTGGTGGTTTTTTCTTGGGAGAAGTAGTGTTGTGTTTTCTGGTTTTGCTCATATCTTTGAGCTTGTAAAACCAGGCATGTGGTATCATATCTGACAATCTGAACCTGTAGTTACCCATCAACGGTGGCACATTGAGTATCTCAAACTCAGTCTCTCACTCTTATGAGTAGGCTAAGGAGTGCAGAAACAGAGTTAAAGAGCTGAAGAGTTAGTCTATGGAAGGTTGGAGTTGGGTCCACTAGTATGAAAATTGTGTTTTTAGTTCTTCATTATTATCACCAACATAAATAAGCAACATGAGGCTAATTAATACCTTTGTTTAGCATAATCTAGTTAGTCTAGTACTGCCAATTTATTTCTTCCAATTTCTAGCCCAACTTCTGCATAGAGCGGTCGGAATCTCCGCCGGCTCTGCATGTCTTGATTTACTCATTGTATGAGTTGTGGGATGGTTAGTGTGACTTGAGGTATGTTTTTTTTTTCGTTTTTAGTGTATACCAACTTCAAGGTTGCTCAAATGTGCTAATCAAATAAAAATTTATCCTTAATTAGTACTTGAGCTCAATTGATTTTTCCTCTCTATTTCCTTCTTTTGTACTTTCTATTATCTTCTTTCATGTACTTTAATAGCTTGAAGGTAAAATGTCAAATGAGTTTCCAATGGAATCAAATTTGCATAGTAAAGCTAGCTGTTACAAGGGAACAATATTTTGTGATTGTTTGGTACCAACTTAAGCTTGAAGGCTTCCCATTCTGTTTCGTATAAATATTACATCTGACATCGGATTAGCTGTGCCAGAACTAATGAAGCAAATTAGAGCTCGAGTTATTTGATGCTTTATATGCTTTGTTGTCCCTTGAAGGATTTCAAAGCTCTTATCTTATGTGGATCCTCCTGCTTTTGTTTACCTAAAGCAGCTTACATTAATCATGATTTTTAGTAACAGCCAAGACCCATTTGTCTGCTAAGTGCTGTTTTTTCCCCCATAAATCCATGCTTTACAAATGATGATATTCCATGCCTTTTTCCAAGTGTCTTAATTTCTACAAGCCCCACCTGTTCTCAAGGCAAAGCTAGAAAAATCATCATTTGTCTACAAATTCATAGTTCATAATTCATAGATTAGGAATTCAATAACAAAACTCAGAGGTGGCAAATGACCCTTGAATTTGCCATACAACCACTATTAGACACACTTTTGTAACAGTATTATTATATAGAGTAAATTGTTCCCTTTGTTATTTTTTGTTTCATTTGTTATACAGATACACATAACCGTGACAAATGAGAGATTAACATTGATTTATCAAAATATAGGAACTTATTAGATACCAATATCAGTATGTATATGAGAAAAGATAAAGTTAAATAAAATAAAAATATATAAAACTGATAGATCACACTCTTAGCCGCATGTTTTGTTTGCACAGTGTTATGATAATTGTGGCTTTTAAAATTTTTCACTGAAATTTGTATCAATACTTAAATTTTTATCTAATATAATTTTTTTTAATAAATATAAACATACCCTATTTAATATGCTGTTAACCCCAAAAGATATATACTAGAAATATTTATTAGAGATATATTTTTTTTTTATAAATGAGAAAACAAAAGGAGAGAAGATGTATAATTGCTTTAGGTTTCTTAGCTTTTGATAAGGATAGTGGGTTATTTAGTCTCTCTCCTTTGCACAAGTATTCTCTCTACAATTAAAGTTATTCTCTCAAGCACTTAAGAAGCATTTCTGTCACTCTTCAGGTTGAATTTGAAAGCCTAATTTGCTGCAGGTTGAATTTGAAAGCCTAATTTGCTACAATCTTCTTCGCCACCAGGTACTAGAACTATTTAATTCCAATATTGAATCTTTTTTCTTGAGATATAAGAAATACTCATAATTGATCTTAACCGAATTATTTTCTACAGATTAGATTGAGCTTTAGCGGCATTAGATCGGCATGCATGGTCATCCATGGTTGGTTGGCTTTTTGTTATTATGATTTCCTTCTTCCTTATTTATTTCATATTTCGTGACCTTATGAGTTGGTTGACTTCTTTCTTCTTTAAATCTATTTCAATAGGCCATGATGATGGGTGGATAGTTAAGCAAGAAAATAGCTGAAAAGAGAGAAAGAGAGATATATGCAAAGATAAATGGAGAAAGAAATAATTGCCAAAGAAAGAGAGGATTTTGATGGCAATTAGACATGGCCGTAATAAGTAAAAAAAGAAATAATTGACTTCGAAGAAAGAAAGTATAAATCAAAAATAAATATCGTATAAATAAAATTTATAGATAATAAAATAAAATATTTGATAAATATAAACGAGGAGTGAAAAAAAAATAATCGCAAAATAATAAAATAGAAAAAAGGAGGAGGGACCTTCATGAGATGAGGTCTTAGGACCCAAACACTCCACGTCTCGGCTTCCATAACTTCACGACTGTGCCTGGTAACCTACAATCTTTTGTTGACGTGGGTACTTTTAGAATAGATATCAAATTCTTCTCTTACCAAGACTACTTGGGCATCAATATGTTGCTAAGGATAATATTTGTGTAAGAACTGCAGGATCGGTTAGCTATGCTCTAAAGAAGATCGGTTAGCTATCCTATAACCTACATACGTACGATATATAATTAATTAATTCACTTTTTAGCAAAGGTTAGAGCCAATGACGTACGGGCTACGGCACTCACGGGAGTAATTGAGCTAGACGACTAATGCTCTGATAAACGAACATCTTTAGGTTAGAGTACGTGCCATTACTAACGCATTGATTAACATCTTCAATTACTGTGGTAAAGTTTTAAGGGATCAGAACATAACAAACAAATAAGGCTCTAGCTAGCTGGCTTTACAATTATTAACACTAACATGTGTAAGTAAATTATTAGGATTGATTTTTGTTGCAAAATTGAAGTTCGGATCTGACTCCTCTAAAATTTGGAGCCGTGAGTTACCTAAATTTCATAATCAAATAGTTAAATTACCCCCTAACTTTTCTCATGACTGCCGATTTACCCCCTGACATTTCAATTTTGATTATTTACATCCTCACTTTTCTAAATGTTGTCACTTTACACCCTATAATTAAATTTTAGACTTTCCATCCAATTTCTCCGTTAACTTGGTTAGCATGTAAGAGGTCTTTTCGTCTCTGCAATTGTCACCCAAAAAAAGTATGTTGCTATTTGTACCAAACAAAAATCTTAGTACACCCCGGCCAACTATAAATTTATTGTCTCTATCTTCCAATATTACCCTCATATATTAATAAATCAAGAAAAAAAATATGTAAAACTACTTTGTATGCTATCGACCAAATATTAATTAAGCTATCAGTTGCAAGCTAACGACCGATCTTGAAATAAACGGAGTGAAGAAGAAGAAGAAGAGATGGACAAGGAAGAAGTGACCAAGGGCAAGTTTTTTTTTTTCCGTCTTTTAATGAAGAACAGTTTTGTATATTTTTTTTAATTTCTTTAACGATGTGTTGGTTTGTATAATTTTTTTTTGGGTGATAGTTGAAAAGACGAAAAAGCCCCTCACGTACTAACCAAGTTAACGGAAAATTGGATGGAAAGTCTAAAAAATAACGATAGGGTGTAAATCGGCAACAATTAGAAAAGTGAGGGTATAGATAATCAAAATTGAAATGTCATGGAGTAAATCGGCAGCCATGGGAAAAGCCAGGAGGTAATTTGACTATTTTGCCTTTAGAGATTTTGTCCATTTATTTTAATTCTAGTAATTTTTTTCTCACTTACCCTTTTAAGTTTTTTTAATTTATCCTTACCCATAAAGAAAGACTCTAACAATATATATATATATATATTTTGAAATAAGGGTTCATTGCATCAGATGATTAGCCAATAAGTCAGAGTCTAAATATACTTAAAGACAGAAAAATGGCGGGGAAACAACCAAACTCCTATCTAATTAATGTAAATGATCCTTGACCAAAAACCCCAAAATGAGCCAAAGTTATCTCACTTACCCCAACAAAAGATTTTTATTCTCACTTACCATATTTGAAGTAAAATGAAATTTTTGCCCTCAGCCTAATTGGAAGCCATGCTCCTCTATCTCTCCTCTCTCTCTCCGGCACGAGCAACACACACACACTCTCTCTCTCTCTCTCTCTCTCTCTCTCTCTCTCTCCTCTCTCTCTCTCTCTCTCTCTCTCTCTCTCTCTCTCTCTCTCTCTCTCTCTCTCTCTCTCTCTCTCTCTCTCTCTCTCTCTCTCTCTCTCTCTCTCTCTCCCCCCCTCCCTCCCTCCCTCCCTCGTCGACAAGGAAAACCATATAAACAAGCCTTCAAATCCCTCCCCTACTAGTCCTCCAACGACTTCGACCCTCCCTCCCTCGCCGACAAGGAAAACCATATAAACAAGCCTTCAAATCCCTCCCCTACTAGTCCTCCAACGACTTCGACCTCTACATCTCCTCCGATCCTGATTTCCCGCCGGCCCAGTTCGTCACCGTCCATGAAGAAGACGATGAAGACTTTGACGACGAAGACGACATCTTTTCCCAGTACCATTCCACAATCCACACCGAGCGGAACCACAATGATACGAGCAAAAAGTGCAACAATATTATTGAGTATATGCCTCATTTTAGCTTTGTTTCTCTCTTAGTTTTGTGTTTTGAGTCATTGAGTCGTTTTCAGAGTCTTGTAGAGTGTTTGGCGTGAAATAAGCGGAAAATGAAAAATTCTAGTTGGATTAGGATTCCTCACCATTGACCTTTTCGCGGTCTTTACATTTTAATTCTCTTTTATTTTCTCTAAAAAAATATGATATTCTCCTGCTTGTTGTAGGAAACCTTGCCTAGTGGAACTCTTGGAAACAACAATTATGGAATCAAAAAATAAAGCATTTAAGACGTTTGACCAAGCAATGAAGAAGGAAAATAAAGGAGAAAGAATTTTTCAGTTGGGGAATAAAGGAGAAAGATGTTTCAACTGGAAAATAAATAAAGGAGAAAAATGTTTCAACTGAAAAAAAATAATAAGAGAAAGACATTTCAGCTTGTTAAGAGACCCCATTATGAGAGGAATTAAGGCCATAAAGGAGACGTTTCAGCTGGAAAATTAAAGGAATTATGATGCAATCCCATCCGTCCAAATGATGAAGGGTATGATCAACAAAAGCCAACCAATGCTCCCCTATAAATAGGCAACATCCAGACCAGAATTATCATCGCTTCCTGGCCGATCACTTACTTACCTATCACTTCCTGACCACGATCACTTCCTGGCCTATCACTTCTTGGCCGATCGCTTCCTGAACAAGATCGCTTCCTGACCAAAAACCATTCCAAGATTGCCCAATTCACTCCTCAAACCTCCATCTCCTACAAGACCGTGACCACCATCCATCCATCAATCTACAAAGCTTTAAGGCGTTGAGTCAAGGACGCTCCACCACCATAGTAGAGACGAGTTCATCACCTTGTTGCCAAGCCGCTGAGGAAAGCTTCAAAGTGTAACTATGACTCTACTTACAATTTTTGCTTTTGTTTTGTGTGTTTGGATTTGCGAGTTGTGTAATTGGAGACATGAAATTTTCAGAATATTTTTATTAATATTTTTGAGATTTTCAGTTTATTATTGAGTTGATTTCGAGAATTCTTTGATGATGCATGTTACAATCTTGTGCCCTTTTACGTGTGTAGGTAATTTTCAGAGTTAGGTTCATAAGTTTGCATGTTACTCGTTGTTAGCTGCCGCACGCACGAAGGAGGAAAAAAACTGATAGTGAGTGTGCTCTCTCCCAGCCGAATGTAGCTGACTTTTCCGCCGCTACGTTCCGACCCGGGAGAGGATGGTGTCTCTGAGTAGTGGAGGGGTCTCAAGCCAGCAGCGTGGCTCTGGGAGGGTGGATGGGTCTTCGTTTCTGGTTTGGGCGGATCGTTTTCGATCTGTCTCTATCGGATCCAGGCGATGACATTGGAGGTGCAGCGACGGAACTTGGAGTTCCGGCGGTGGTTTCTAATGTCATCGACCCTGCTTTTTGGGCTGTGGCTGATCAGATCTAAACAAGGAGGTGCCGATCCCGAAAGGGATCTGTCGTGGTCTCAGCTTTGGACCTGTTTGAGGTCGTCCGCTTGATGCAAGGGCTGTTTGTGGCGTGTCAGGGCGGTGCAGCGGCGGAGGAATTCAGCGAGGTGCAGTTTTGATGCGTGGAGACGGCGTGGTGGCGTTGGGGCTAGCTGGTAGCATGAGGGTTTGTCTGCCGCGCTTGCCCTTTGCTGGGGGTGGTGGTCTTTGGGCTAGGCCTATGTTCTTGAGCCTCTGGTGTTGATTTGTGTACTGTTTTTTAGTTATTTGCTGTTTGGTTTTGGTGGTTTTGTTAGTTAGGAATAAGTCCCTCCTCTTGTGAGTGAGGGTTTAGGTGTTTCTGGAGAGTGTCGATGCCATTGTTTGGTGTCTTGGTCGTTTTGGTGGGTCTGGTCTTTTGGCGGTGCTTTCTGGTTATCAGCGTAATGGTGAATCACCCTTACACGTGGTCAGGCTGTTTTGGGACGCAGTGTCCGAACGGGTGGAAACAGTTCATCTTAATGTTGGTGGCGGGGTTGTATCGTTGTACATAGGTCTGGTGATAGGTTAATTTGGGTGGGGTTGAGTTTTTTTGGCTCATGTAAGTCCCTCTCGTTGAAGGTCTGGAATTTTGTAACCTGTTTGGTTATTAATAGATTTATTCTCTAAAAAAAAAAAAAAAGTTTGCATGTTAGAATAACGGTGAGAGTTCTTGTGTGTTTGTTTAATTTGCCAAGAGTAATTGTTATTTGTTGAGACACTAAGTTAAACAAATAGTAATTAGTTCTAACGAGTGGTAAAAATCATGCTTTAACGATTAAACAATTTTGGAAATTACATGTTAAATTCTATGTGTAATGGTTAATTTGCACGTGTGAGTTGATTCGAGGGTTAGATAATAATACTACTAGTTAAGAGAATTACGCTAAGTGTTTTTGAAAATTAGTAGTATTAGGCTTGGTAAGGACTTTTCCGATCCAAGTCTACATTAGAATGAATCAGATAAATGGATTGATCCGCTGAGGCTTTTCATTTGGGCTCTTATTTAGGCATTTAAGATGGGCACGTTTTTGTAGCATGTTGAAATGAATTTTCTATTTTTACACTTAGTAATTTCCGTGTGGTATTGGTCTAGGTTAGGGAAGTCGATCATTGTATATAGGTTTATTTGTTTTGTTTTTATTTTAAGTATATTAGGATCCAAATTTCAAAACCTCCCATTTTATTCTTTTATTTGTTAATTGACTTTTTGTGTCGGTGTACCATACAATCCCCGGACTGAACGATCCATGTTTATCCTATACTGACAACTACATTTTGCAGGGTTAAATTGTGAGGCTATTTTAGCCGCATCACTCGACGACGTCGTTTTGGAGCCCAATTCCATTTCCAACACCGACGACTTTGACTTCGGACTGCGAGAACCAGGTCAATTTAGTCATGGATATGTTCCAACAGCGCGTCGAGTAGTCTCAAGTAACAACCAGTTCCGTTTTGGTCTCCGGTGACTCCGATTTTGGGGTTGTGGAGGGGAATTGCGACATGGATGATGGGTTGGATCTGGATTTGAGTTTAGGGTTAGGGTTAGGGTTAGATTTTAGAAATTGTTTTGATGATCCTGATGAAGATGACTTCTTCGTGGGAAGGAGGGTTTTCGGATAGGAATCCGGTGAGGCGACGTCTTCTGTAGGTAGGGTGGAGCCGTTTGAGAGCTAGCGATGGCTTGCTTGGCGGATGGAATCCACTATCAGCGTTGGCCCTAGCGGTTAACTGCGCTGGCGGCTTGGCGGTGTGTCAATGTTGACGCTGGGCTTGAGTTTTTACGGCTGGCTTTGAACTTACCTTGTCTAGCTGTCGGCGCTAGAGGTTAACGCTGGTGTTTGCCGCTGACGATGATTGATCGATTGGAGCGCCTACCGCTGATTATGATTGGAGAGTGGGAAGTTGTCCACATTAGATCTTTGGGTGTCCAGAGTAATTTGGCACCCCCAAATGCTTTTTTTTTTTTTTTCAATTGGCGTTGACCATCCTTGTATTGTTGTTGACTAGCCCTTACTTACGTTGACCAGCCCTCATTTGATGTTGACCGAGCGTTGAATTGACTCTAACGGGCCAAAGTTCATGGTACATGACGAAGCCTTAAGTGTTGGCTTCCCACAGACGACGCCATTGTTAATGTTAGTGACCGAGGGGGTCTAATTAACATAAAGAATGAGAGAGAGAAAGAAAGAGTGAGACACAAGAAATATAGTGGTTCGTCTCCCACCTTAGCGGGAGACTACATCCACTTGAATATTGTACTATGTATGTTTGGGCCTTGAGGCCCAAAGGGGATTACATGAGTTGTAATGGGATGTTGAGTAAGTGGGAAGGAGTCTCCTTTTATAGGGGAGAGAGGCTTCTTCCTCTACAAGTTCTTCAATGTAGGACAAGAAGTCCCATTCTAGTCTAGAAATACATATTATGGAAGCAACTTGGCAAGGCCGGGAAGGTGGCTTTCCGGCGAGGTATTGGCCGCTTCCAACTACAGTGGCGTAGCTTGGACATCGGGCTACGGGATGCATGTCTCGGTTGGGCCCCACCATGGCTTGTGGGCCCCCCAAAGAGGGTGTTACTTATGCTTGGTGACATAGAAAACAGCCTTGCTAGTAGAGGTATCTACAACTACTTAGCCACTGATTTAGGGCACATGTATATAAATAAATATCTATTGTAAATATTTTTGTGTGTGTGTGGGTGGGTGGGGCCATGAATTTTGTGAAATATTTCTTCCTTTTAACAAAAAAAAAAATAGTATTTACAAAAAATGTCATTTTTTTTAAGACAAGTATTTAAAAAAAAAATGTCACTAAGGTCTTAGCCTTGTGGCATGGATTAAAGTACTGTAGAGAATTGGGACTGAGGAATGTGGCAGTTTATGGTGATACACTTAATGTGCTTAATGGACTGAATTCTTCTGGATGGGACCTTAGTGATATTGGAGGATTTTTGGATGCAGTAAGTTTGATATAGTTTCTTGGAAACATGTGAAGAAACGCTCTAATTTGGTGGCTCATAAATTGGCAAGATCAGCTTTGTTATTAGTGCAAGCTATGTTTTGTAAAGAAGTAGGATCTTCTTGGCTCCATGATTTAATTATGGCACATTTACTTATTTGTAATGGAAATAATCATGAATCGGAGACAACTGAAATGTGAGAAAAAAGGAATCGGTATTAATTCCAGAGGAGTTTATTCCTAAACCCATCTCCCCCCTTCGTAATTAAATTCTTGAGTATTCAGGAATCGATTCCTTATAAGGAGATGAGACCTACACCCATTCTGATTCCTTCATGTGTTAGTAAACGTAGGAATACTTTTACCCTGAATCATTCAAATTCCTTTATGTGTTAGTAAATGGAGAAATAAATTTACCCCGTAATCATTCCCTCCCAGTCCAAGTAAGTAAACATGCCATTAATGTTATGTAATGTCACTAACTCTGTGGGGATTCTCAGTTGGAGAACAATTTGTCCCCGTATGGATGTATTCATAACTCAACACTCTTCGATCCATAAGAAAAAGGTAATGAATTTTTTTTTTTAAAACCACACATTGACTAAGGAAAAGAAAACACAAACCAAGATAAGCCTGCAAACAAGCTATAAACACTACCACAGTAAAGAAAAGCCCAACAAAGAAACTGAAAAATCTAGACCCATAAAAGCCCCAAAGCATAGCAAAGGGTCCTTGACCCAAAGCACCAAAATAGACTAAAACTATCTCACTTACCCCAGCAACAAAATTATATTCCCACTATCACAATTTAAGATAAAATGACAGTTTTACCCTCAATGTAATTAATGAATTACAAATACCCCTCCTTCCTATCTCTTTCTCTCTCTCTCTCACTCCTCCCTCACCGGCAATTTCTTCTGCCTCCTCTCTCTCTCTCTCTCTCTCTCTCTCTCTCTCTCTCTCTCTCTCTCTCTCTCTCTCTCTCTCTCTCTCTCTCTCTCTCTCACACGCCAACGCATGGCCTTCAGCTCCGGTCTCTGGTCTAGATGGCCGGCGGCGAGACGAGGCTGACGATGACATCGACAGAGGTGGTACATCGGCGATGGTGCAGATCCAATCAACGACCTCAAACTCCGCTTCGTCGTTTCGCTACAAAACGACGCCGAACAGGTCAGTGACGATGGCCTGCTATTTATGGTCGACGAGCTTCACAAGCACCGAGTCGAGGAGCTCCGGCTCGATGTCCGCCATCACGACATTTCAATCGTGTAAAAACTCGACGTCCCTCTTTAGATTGAGATATGACTGTGAGACTTCTTCATTTCAATGGTCTTGGAGATCTAAGTGTGTGTGTGTGTGTGTGTGTGTGTTGTATGTGTCTCTTGTGTGTTACAAGTCGTTGGAGCTGAAGGTGAAGAGGATGGAGGAGGAGGACAGAGACTGGAGCTTGAAGGCAGCGGAGGCGGAGCAGTACAGTTAGCAAGGAACACTTGTCCTGGAACCGGCTAATTTTGTCCTTTAGGCCTTTGGTTTTTTTTTTTTGGTCTGAGTCCCTGGAGGCCTAGAATGTCTATTTTTCATAACAAACCACCTCCTTCTAATCATGGTACTAATGAACGATAAAAGTCAATACAAGTCACCTAGGAGGTGAATCTTCATATCCAACAAAACTAGGTCACCTACTAAATTTTTATTAAGGACAATAAACGTCTATTGCCGCCCAATAGACGTCCGATAAAAGTCTATTGGGGGCAATAGACGTCTACTGGGGGCAATAGACATTTTGAATTGATGTAATCTCCTTTTTTTTTTTTTTTTTTTTTTTTTTTTTTTTCTGTAATCAAAGTTTTATTTGTCTAAATTTAGAGAGATTAGTTTCCATTTTGGTGACTGAAAATCCTATTAGGGGCAATAGACGTCTATTGGGGGGGGGGGGGGGGCGGGCAATACATGGCTGATAGTCGTCTTTTGGGGGGCAATAGAGGTCTATTGGGGACAAAAAAACCTTTTCGGTGAGATTTTTAGCAAATTCAGGTAGGCGGCGGCCGGTGATCGAATTCCGACTACCAGTGACCGGAATCTAGTGAAAGTTGGCGGATTCCCGCAGCCGGTGACCGGACTCTGGCGAAGTCTCCTATGGTTTCGTTCTCTTCCATTCTCTCTCTCTCTCTCTCTCTCTAAGCAACAAAGAGGTGAGGGTAAAATGGTATTAAAAAAAAATTAAAAAAACAAAAATAAAAATTTTAATAGGGTATTAGGGAAGACCTTCTTAGAGTGTTTTAGATAAGAGAGAATTAAAAAAACTTAATGGGGTAAGTGGAAAAAAATCTCTAAAAATATAATAAATGGACAAAAACCCCATAGCAAAACCACATAGTTGACCAACTATTGTAATCAAAAGGGGGCAACCGCCACCTGCCATCAACCAGCCACCACCGCGAATCCCATTGCTATACCAAGTTACTAACTAACAAAACTTTCTCCGTCAGCCAAAAGCTAACCAAAATATCTATAAGCTAAAGCCTTGAAACCAACCGAAACAGACCAAATCGAACCCCAGTCTCATGCCTTTCACAACAGATCAACAAAGATATATAAAACAATATATGAAGTTGAAGAAGTCGAAACCACCATGGTAATTTTCACTATTACCAAAATTAGTGTGAACTCATCCGAAAATTTACAAATTTGACCCATGCCAAAACCTACATAATCAAACTGGAAACTTTTTTAACCGATCGCAAGTTCGTCTAGGCAATGTGACCATACCCTTGCCCACAAATTGTCTATACGAGCTACAATGACAACAAATCAAGTCTAGAAAGTTCGCCGCCCAACCATGTCATAACCTCTTCGCCTGGCCACCCACCGTTTGACGTCGAAGTAGTACCGTTTTCTTCATCTTGACAATGATACCATATCTCTGGCAGTCTGGCCACCAATTATCCATTAGGTTTCTAGTCAACCGAGTCAAGAAACTGTTCTTAAAATGTGATTTGTTGTTGCTCCTCACGCTATAAGCTTAGGACTTTTTCAGGTTTAATGGTATGCCACTAACTTCACCTAAGACGTGAACCCCAGTACCACCATCACCCAACGAATAAAGTACAAAGCCTTCCTTCATCTCTGTGCAACATCCCATCAGACTGAACACACATTCTCTCTCCCCTTGTTACACCAACTGCTGTTTTAACAAACAAAAAGCTCTAAAGCACGTACCCCTTGGTGCTGAAATAACAAGTTAGAGCTCACCATCCTTTTCCATTCCTGCAATCACACTCATCAACGATGAGGTTAAAAACATCCTTGAAATCCAAGGTACTCCACCCATGCACAAAACTTTTTCGAATCTTCAGATTCAAGATCAAAAAGCCCTTCTTTATAAGACCCCGTCATATTCGTCCTCACTACACGAAGGTTCAAACGGTTCCCAAGAAAAACAAAATGACTGCATTGTTCCAGTCAGCTTTCCGTTCACTGAGGAAGCCAAAAGGAATGAACAGACTAGCAGCGATCAAGAGTTTCTCCGAGAAAGGTGACCACAGAGTGCTTCCTCCCTCACCAGTTACACCAGCCTATGTGAAGGCAACGGCTGAAAAAACAGTAAATTCGGATCACGAAAAAGTGCAAGATGCATGCAGGAGTTTTGAGAACTATTTGGTGGAGATGATTGTTGAAGAAGGGAAAGTGAGGGACTTGACAGATGTGGAAGAGCTTCTGTATTGCTGGAAGAACCTGAAATGCCCTGTTTTTATTGATTTGGTTAGTAGATTCTACGGAGAGCTTTGCAAGGACCTGTTTTCACCTGACACTGATGGAAGTAGTAGCTCATAGTGATTCCGCAATCCAACTCCTTTTTCTACATGCCAAGTCAGTTCGCTGTCCACACACACAGGCTTAATTCTTTTTTTCTTCCATCTTAAATCATAAATTCTTTTGTAATATGCGATATAAACGCTGAATCGAAGTTTTCAAGTAGTAATCTATTAACAGTTCAGAAAGCAATTAACCAGATCCATGCCGAGTGCAGCCCATGTCCATCCATAGTTTAATATAGTTATGTCAAAACAGGAAGGTTGAAAACTATGGACTCAGCTTGGAGGCTAGGTTGAGCTAACTATTGACATTTTCATACCAAAAGAAAGCTAGGTTCAGTTGAATTACCAGTCAGTCAGTAAACATCACCAAGTTGGGATTACAACTTTCATTTTGAAAGATACACACGAGACTTCACTAATGTCTCTAACATTCTAAATCCTGGCATCACCATAAACTCAACCTGTCCTCCATCTGAGACAGCTGCATCTTCCCCATCCTCCACCACCGACTCCATATAAACATGTGAGAATTTGCTTCCTCTTTTGACAGCAAACATTTTTGCTTCAGAATCTATCATAGGTGCAATGCTGTGCAAAACCCAAACCCACCTTGCCATTCTTGCAAATATTTGGTAGAATGACGTTCTTGGATGCTTGCCACTCAATACAAGCGTCCTGTGATCCAGATTCCCAAAGAACCGCGTTTCCATCATTGGATGAACAACTTGTAGATACTTTTCTCCACAATATCGGGCAAAATCTGAGTCTGGGTTCTCAATCAAGGCATCGATGGGATCATCATATCTCATAATACCATCCACATTACAAGATTTTAATGATAACCCATAAAACATTCTCCTTGCAATGTAAGCTTCAAATGCATACTTCTTGTGGGACCTTTTCAAGTAAGCAGCTTCAGCTTCTACTGCCCTTGCCGCCAGATCCAAGTCCCATCCTGTGGCTTTCATCAAGCTGATTAAAGGCTTTGCGAAGTCATGAATTGATTTCGATGCAGCTCTGAAAGTATCCTGAAATCTTGTAATGGTCCAAACCCTTGCAGTCTTCCTTTGCGAACTTATCTGCCTTACCTTCTCAGCCAGTGTCGCATTCACCAAATCCAAATCCCTGAGCTCTTTTTGCAGGCAGATTATCTCAGAATTGTTTACTTCCATTTGCAACTTAAACTCTTCTAGCAGCTTCTCATTCAATTCAATTTTCTTCCTGAGAATATCAGAACGAGAGGACTCTGACTTCAGCTTCACAAACTGCTTCTCCTTATATGCGCGCTTCATCTTGCATATTGCTTCAAGCTCAGCCATAAAACGCTCATCTGCAGCTATAATCTTTTTCGGGTTGTAGGGTAAATGAGCTTCCTGGAGCTGAACATAAGCCAACTTCAGCGTCGAAACAATGTCGAATAACTTGGATAACTCCTCATCTCCACATATTTTGCTGTCTCTTGTAACTTCAACAGGTTGGGGATGGACCTTCACCCCACCACACTCGGTGTCCTCAGTCACATCGCTGCCATCTTCACACGAAGGAGCATTATTGCTGTTGTGAGGTTGGTGCACTCCAATGGATCTCAATTTGCAAACTTTGGCAAACTTGGAGACAATATCAGATATGTTTGAGGAGGGTTTAAGGGGTTTAACCCCAGCAGATTCCATGCCTCAAAACCCTCCGAACTACTGATGCTTCAAATCTAACAACAACGGAACTCACTATCTTTTTTGCTTCCACTAAATAAACTACCAATCTGTTATTAGTGGGATCAATGTGGGCTAAGCAAATCCATCAAACCCCCAAAACAAGAACCACAATTCCTGGGTAACAAACACCCACTAATATAAGACTACCACTAAAGCTACAAAACAAATACAAATGCAAAGGGTTTTAGAGCTTATCCATGAATCCTCACAACCTAGAGCTTGTACAGCTTGAAAACCAAAGACCCAGAATCAATCTAAAAATAGAAACCAAAATTTCAACTAGAACAGACCGAAAAGGAACAAACTTTCAAAAAACCCACAAGCCAAAGAGCAACAGTAGCACAAGAAGCACATTTGGGAGAGCTAACCTTGTTGGGTCTCCAATGTCCAGTCTCAGCAGTCAGAAAATGGGTTTCACTGTTTCAGGCTTTGAGTTTGGTTTGGATTCATTATAACATATATTTTTCTCATTTTTCATAATTCATACAAAACCAAATTATAAAAAACGCGGTGTTATTGAAGAACGTGAGGTTCGAAATATTGACAAAAGAGCTGTGTAAATCATGTAATATTTATTTCATGGGGAAATGGAGCTGAACCGAACCGGGAATCTCTACTGTTTCAGAAGAGAGAAACCTCCTGCCACCATTTTGAAATTCAAAGCGTTTTTTCTTTTATTATTATTATTGAGATTTTAGGGAAAGAAGAGCACACGAGTTTAAAAATCTCTGACCGCACGCGAGTTTCTTTTACTTCTGTGTGTCAGAGCGTCACGCATTCCGAGGTGTGTTTTTGGATTTCCAGATTGAATATCAGCCGTCCAACGGGGTGTAGTGGGTCGCGGTGAAATCGAGCTTTGTGTTTTTCTATTCGGTTGTTATCGGGTATTTGAATCCGGCTCCAAAAGGGTTATTCTAGTCGGATAAGGAGGTCAAACTACAAAATTCGGTCGATTTGGATCGGGTATATATATGACCTTTCAATAAAAGATTTATTTTTTATTGTCATTTTAAGAGATTCTTTGTGTGACCGATTTTTTGATCATATATCGCAATCGCTTGATTTTTAGTTATTCATACGTAAATCACTTTTGTAAAGTTTCAACTAAATTGATAATTGTTAAGGCATTCATTATCGTGATTTACCATTATAAACATGAACAGTTCAGGTTGGACAGATTTGGTTTGTCCATCACATTAATCTAGTTCAGTACCTTAATGATTATCAATTTGACTAAAAATTTACGAAAGCAATCTACTCTTGTAGACCTAAAAACTGAATGGTCAATATGCTAGTATGTGATCGAAAAATTGATTTCACAAACAATCCCTTTAAATGGCCAAAAAAAAAAATGATCTCTTACTATAAGGGCCTTCTGTGTGTGTGGGGCCACATATATATGGTCATTCTAGTGAGGGATCCCTATTTTGGCCACTTTAAGGGATAGCTTATGGGTCTAACCACCTTTCGATCACATCTCCACATCTCCAGCATTCAGTTTTTAGGTCTATATGAGTAGATCGCCTCTTAAATTTTAAGTCAAATTGATAATCATTAAGCTATTCAAAAC